>NC_137186.1:35999887-36367387 GCF_951804945.1 Podarcis cretensis
GAATCCTGCTTGCATATGGAATACTGGGGTCTGACAAAAGCCACTTTCCTGATAATTAAAGGGGCTAATGGACCTGTAAAGCGTAAGGCTTTCATTGTAATTAATTACAAATAATTCATACAAGGCTAGAGGGACAACAAAACCCTACTTGGGAATGGGAATTTAGTTGAAAAGTGAAACTGCATTAGTAATAGAAGTAGAGAACGCAGGGAAGATGTTATGTACTAAGCTTGGATCCTAGAACAATAGGCAGGTAGGATCGTAGAATGCAAGGGATGTGGTGGTGCTGTGGGTTAAGCAACAGAGCCTAGGACTTGCCGATCAGAAGGTCGGCGGTTCGAATCCCCGCAACGGAGTGAACTCCCGTTGTTTGGTCCCAGCTCCTGCCAACCTAACAGTTCAAAAGCACATCAAAGTACAAGTAGATAAATATGTACCGCTTCGATGGGAAGGTAAACGCCGTTTCCGTGCACTGCTCTGGTTTGCCAGAAGCGGCTTAGTCATGCTGGCCATGTGATCCAGAAGCTGTACGTTGGCTCCCTCGGCCAATAAAGTGAGATGAGCGCTGCAAACCCAGAGTCGGCCACGACTGGACCTAATGGTCAGGGGTCCCTTTACCTTTTATCGTAGAATGCAACAACTGATTGGCTTGCAGGAGAAGACCAATCAGGCTCCAGGAGGAAGTTAATCAGCCTATTAGGATGGTAGGATCGTAGAATGCAACAACTGATTGGCCTGCAGGAGAAGATCTATCAGGCCCCAGGAGGGAAGCAGAATCAGCCAATCAGATGGTACTCATTGTATACATAATGTATATAAAAGCCTGAGGTGTTTTTTTTTTTGGGGGGGGGGATTCAATCACTGTTTTACAAGCTGCAATAAAAAGCACAAAATCACTGCAGGACTCTGAGTATATTTCAGAAGGGTTGGTTCCCATCTTCCATGGGAACTGCTTCAATAGATCCTTGTTTTCAAAAGGGTTGAGGGTCAATAACTTACTGGTTATCTCCTGATTGCTGATATGATGACAGGTGACAGAGAAAAGAAACATTTGCCTTCTCAGTGGCTGGGAGACGTTTTGAAAATCTGCAGTCCTTGGCAGAGGAGAGTGGGAACGTTGCTTGGATTCCCTCATTTCACATTCTGCTTGCAATGCAACGATTGTCTCAAACATGGAGATGTTGGTATGAAAGTTGTTAATTAAGGATGAAATTCATTAAGGTAATTAATTAAGGAGAAATTTGTTTGGCTCACATTTTAATGCACACCTACCTAATTTGTACTCCCCCAAACAAGATGTGAACTGAAATTTGAGCATTCTTTGGGATTTACACTTCTCTTAATTTTGCCATGCAAATCTCCACCCCCTCAAATGCATGTAAAAAGGTATATATAATTTTATTTCATTATTGTTTTGCTACATTTTTAAAAACAACTTTTTATTGGTGAGCCCAAAGTGAGCTCAACTGACCTACATCTGAGTAGACACATAAAGGACCTATGCACATGCCAGGAAAAATGGTTTATGCATAGAGACCTTGGAGCCAAGAATACATTAGATAAATGCTTCACAAGTGTGGGGGTTGAATATATATATTTTTTTGTCACAACAGAAACTCATAAAAGAATAATAATTGAACCAGGCGATCATTATTAAAAATATTGCTTTTCATTCCTAGAGATTCTAGAGGCTCATAGCTTCACAAGGGGAGGGGGAGGGGAAGTATAGAAGACATAGCAAGGAAGAAAGCACCTCTTAGGTCTGAAAAGCAATTATTATTTTTATTAATATACTCTCAGTCTTCTCTTTATTCCTTGCTGACCTTTAAGCAAACACATTGTTCTGGGTTTTTCTTTTTTTCTTCTTCGAAGAAAAGGAGTACCAACAATAACAGTTTCTTAAATGAAATTGAATTCATGTTATGAATATTGACTAGATTTGGTGGTTTGCTGAGGAAGATCACTGACATTTTCTGTGGCACAGAGATATTTTCCCAGCGTAATGAAACTTATGAGAAAAATGTGTTTTAAGAAGCAGGGTTAGGTGAAAGATTTCATGTCAATTGTCACCCTCCGGACCTCATTCTCTGTCCCCCAAGAGTCCCTCCCCCCCAGGCCACACCCCACTCTGTTTCTTTCCACTCTGTATTTTTCTTGGCTGGATTGAACTGTGACTGTTATGGACTGAAGTTCTCACCCTGGGCCAGCAGGGGGATGCAGTAGATGGTTTTCACTCAGGTCCACATATGCAAATAAGGAATTGAAAGTGATGTTCAGTGATTGGATAGTTACAGAAAGTTGTTACTGTTGCTTTGTAGCTGAGCTCTATATAAGCAGGTTGGCTGAACCCTTCAGCCCAGTTCTGTTCTTGGCCTGTGAATAAACAAGAGCTGTTTGAAGAATCGCTGTGTCGTCTGATATGTTCACCCACAACTTAACAGTGACATTGCCTTTTGCTTTCCTGCCTAGGGAGATGGGCACAGGAGTGTAGAAACATCGGACTCCTGCACAGCCTGCTGCACAAAGGTAACAATCAAACTCAGTTTTTGCCTGTGCCCCCTCCCTCATTCACTGGCAACTGGCCCCCGGAAAGTTGTCCATGAAGGAATATGTCCCTAAGGCTCAGAGGAAGGGGGTGAAGGTTGCCCACTCACTCCTGTCATACAGAAACAAAACTAGAGATTTGCCCAGTCGCAACACAGATTATTTCGCTAATCTTAGAATTGATGTCATTGGAAGTGCTGGTGAATGCCCTGCGCAAGTCTTATCTCTGCGTCAAGCTATTTGTTACACAGGAGTTCTGTACATATGAACCGGGAAGGGCGGGGTATACATAAAGTTTATTTTTATTTTTATTTTTATTTTTATTTTTATTTTTATTTTTATTTTTATTTTTATTTTTATTTTTATTTTTATTTTTATTTTTATTTTTATTTTTATTTTTATTTTTATTTTTATTTTTATTTTTATTTTGTGGAGTTGGGGGAAGGACACTTAAAAAGAAAAACCACTGAGAAAACCTTCAGATGAAGTGGGGTATACAGTGGTACCTCGGGTTACATATGCTTCAGGTTACAGACTCCGCTAACCCAGGAATAGTACCTTGGGTTAAGAACTTTGCTTCAGAATATGAACAGAAATCGCACGGAGGCAGTGTGGCAGCAGTGGGAGGCCCCATTAGCTAAAGTGGTACCTCAGGTTAAGAACAGTTTCAGGTTAAGAACGAACCTCCAGAACGAATTCAGTTCTTAACCCGAGGTACCACTGTACTACTACTACTACTACTACTTATAAATCTGAATTAAAACAGCAACAGCAATAAGGAGGTGGTGTGTGTATGTGTTTGTGTGCCTGCAAACATGTTCTGTTTGCATAATATAATATAAAATACCCATAGGAAAATAGTGATGAAGGTCCACTGTCATCTATACTCTTAACTGGTCAGTTCACCTGCCTGTCTGGCTGAGTGTTTGCCCAATGACTGTGTGATCTGGGCCAAAAAGTTTCCTCCCACCTTTTAAGCACATGCTGACCCCATTTGATTGGAAAATTACTGTAATACTCAAAGAGGGAGAGGGAGAGAGAGATTGTGTGTGTGTGTGTGTGTGAGAGAGAGAGAGAGAGAGAGAGAGGCCCATCTCTCTTGTGTCAGGTCGATATTATGGTTGCAATTCTCTTTCCTCTTCCATTGTATTTTGTGAAAAGCTGTAATTACTTTCTTGTCATCTGAAAGGCAAGGCAACAATTCAGCATTGTCGGGCGAGAGAGAAGGAGGTCTTGAGCAGTGATTTTTGAGGGGACGACATGCCACTTCCAAGCCAGAAATAACCACATATTGCACCCTATTTTTATTTATTTTATTTCTTAACAACATCTATATTGTAGCACCCTGCTTGTGGTTAACGCTTAGCTGGAATGAAATATTCAACGCAGCAATAGAGAAATTAAAATAATAATTTATTTGTCAGACAAATAAATGAGAGGCACAGTGGTATATGGTTACCAAGCTCTGGCCTGGCCTCCTGCCGTTATGGCCAGCACTTATATTTCCTTAATCCAGCCCCCTTGCTCCTCCTGTGGCTGCCTCTGTCCAATCAGCCTGATTGAAATTCCTATTGGCTGTTTGCTAGAACCAATCACAAAAGATACACCCATTTCCTCTTGCCTTTTATGGGAAACAAAAAGCTATATATTCTTCTATCTATAAATGACAAATAAGTAGTCATATATCTTACATTTGTCTCAACAAGGAACCTTAATTACCAGCTCACCTCTTGCCCTCCTTGCCCTATTGCCCTCCAAAACAGATGGTTAATCTTAAATTTTTATCTTAAACAGATGTCAAGGATCTTGAGTTCACATCATCATTGAAAGATCTCCTTCTTTTGGAGGTCTTTAAACAAAGGCCTGACAACCATATGTGTGCTCCAATGATGCCTCCTGCCGGGCAGGGGGGGCTGGGCCGATGGCCCCTGTGGTCTCTTCCAACTATATGAAATAAGAATCTAGCATAAGGATTTAACATTTCTTAGCTTCTAATTCCTTTGCATAATTACATTTAAGCCAATATATTTAATACATAACATAAATAACCTTTTAAAAGGAAAAGAAATCTTAAAAGGATCTCAGTTTAAGAAAGAAACAACTTTAGAAAAAGACTTCCCAAAATACTCCCTCCCTTTCTGCCAGCCAGATGCTCTTGGCCTTTTAACCTTAGGAAAATATGGCTCAAGTTTAATGGGAGGCACATGGTTTTATTTTACTATTTACCCACTCTTAATTATGTTTTTCTCTGCTTTTTTTTATCTTCTGTAATATGTAGGGTCAGTGTAACCTTGGCTGTCAGCCTGTAATTCCCTTTTTACGACTTTGAGAATTGTTTTCTGCTATAAATCAGGGGGCCCCCTTGTCCAGGAGGATAAACATCTTGCCAAGGTTCTTAGGCAGCTGGTCTTCTGCCTGGCATTTAACATTTGAAAATCTTTAAGCTCATTTTAATATACAGGAATTTTAAAATATAAGCTTTGATTAAAAATGCAGGCTATGATTAGATGCCTCAATATACCACTCAAGAATTAATGCTCTCTGGGCAGTGAACTATATACAATTGGGACCACAATATCTGTGTGCAATACTACTGCCTTATCCTACTCTCAGATTCCACAAACTTATTCTATACACTTATCCAACTATCCTTTATCCTGTACTAGTAGGAGGGAACCATTTTTGGCTTGAGGGCTGCATGCTCTTCTGGACAGCCTTCTAGGGCAGAGCAGCAACCACCCCGTTTTGCTCCCCACCCCACTGTCTTCCCACCCCCTCTCTGCTGTCCTTCCATTCCACCAGCGCCATGCCTCTCTTACCTGCATTTCACGACAGCAGTGGTTTCTGGTGAGGTCTTGCCCAAGCCTTGTGAGATTTCATGTACTCCATGAGATCTCTTTTTTCTTTATCGAGTTATATTGCAAATACATACAAATCAAAACTTTTAAACGTGAAAAGAAGAAAAAAGATTTAAAAGGTTACAAAGAACAAAAAAAGAAAAAGAAAAAAGAAAAGAAGAAATCTAAATAAATTACATAAACTAATACAATTAAATGTTAATGAAGATACTGTAAGAAAAAATCATAGATTCAGTCATTATGAAACTAAGACTTTGCAAACCAAATACATACACTTTAAACAGTTACCTCTTACATATCGTCTGTTTTCCTAAGAAGATAATACACTTCTTAGCTATTTAATTTTTCATATTCTTTTGTTTTTTGGACTTCTGTCATTCTCACGACAGTTCATTATTCCTAATTGAAACTTATCTGTATTTCAGTACAGTGGTGCCTCGCAAGACGAAAAGAATCCGTTCCGCGATTCTCTTCGTCTAGCGGTTTTTTCGTCTTGCGAAGCAAGCCCATTGACGGCTTAGCGGATTAGCGCTATTAGCGGCTTAGCGGCTTTTAGCGGCTTTTAGCGGCTTATCAGCTTAGCGGATAAGCAGATAAGCGGCTTAGCGGCTTAGAAAAAGGGGGGGGGGAGGAAAAAAAAGTTGGAAAAACTCGCCAGACATTTCGTCTTGCGAAGCAAGCCCATAGGGAAATTCGTTTTGCGAAGCGCCTCCAAAACAGAAAACCCTTTCGTCTAGCGGATTTTTCGTCTTGCGAGGCATTCATCTGGCGGGGCACCACTGTATATCCCTCATCTTGGTATCGGGGAGCTTTTTACCTTTGAGGATTATTCTAGACACAACCAGATGAACCTTGACTGATCAGATATTTATATAGGTGAGGTCTTGGCCAAGCCTTGTGAGATTTCATGTGCTCCATGAGATCGCACAAGGTTTCGTTGAGACCTCTCCAGAAAGTGCAGCTGTTTTTGCAAGGGCCACTTCTCCAATGCCTGTGGACGTGGCACAGCAAGAGGCGGAGGCAAGACGGACCCCCCCTCTTGCAGACCCTCCAAGTGCCCCTATTTTCCAGGGACACTCCTGGATTTACAGAAGCCACCCCAGCTTATGAATTGATCCCAGAATGCCCCCCTTTTCCTTGGGATTTCCCTAGTTTCATCAGAGAAATGTTGGAGGGTATGGACCTCCCTGTTTTCATTGGAGGGTATGCAGTTATGTGACCTCTGAGCCAAGGAGATAAGTAACTATGCAACCTTCAGAAGGCATCTGAAGGCAGACCTGTATAGGGAAGTTTTTTTAATGTGTATTGTTCTGTTATGTTTTTGTATATGTTGGAAGCTGCAGTCAGAGGGGTGGGGTACAAATAATAAAATTATTATTATTATTATGAATTTGTTGTTTAGTCGTTTAGTCGTGTCCGACTCTTCGTGACCCCATGGACCAGAGAACGCCAGGCACTCCTGTCCTCCACTGCCCCCCGCAGCTTGGTCAGACTCATGCTGGTAACCTCGAAAACACTATCCAACCATCTCGTCCTCTGTCGCCCCCTTCTCCTTGTGCCCTCCATCTTTCCCAACATCAGGGTCTTCTCCAGGGAGTCTTCTCTTCTCATGAGGTGGCCAAAGTACTGGAGCCTCAGCTTCACAATCTGTCCTTCCAGTGAGCACTCAGGGCTGATTTCCTTCAGAATGGAGAGGTTTGATCTTCTTGCAGTCCATGGGACTCTCAAGAGTCTCCTCCAGCACCATAATTCAAAAGCATCAATTCTTCGGCGATCAGCCTTCTTTATGGTCCAGCTCTCACTTCCATACATCACTACTGGGAAAACCATAGCTTTAACTATACGGACCTTTGTTGGCAAGGTGATGTCTCTACTTCTCAAGATGCTGTCTAGGCCTGTCATTGCCCTTCTCCCAAGAAGCAGGCGTCTTTTAATTTCGTGGCTGCTGTCACCATCTGCAGTGATCATGGAGCCCAAGAAAGTAAAATCTCTCACTGCCTCCATTTCTTCCCCTTCTATTTGCCAGGAGGTGATGGGACCAGCAGCCGTGATCTTTGTTTTTTTGATGTTGAGCTTCAGACCATATTTTGCACTCTCCTCTTTCACCCTCAATAAAAGGTTCTTTAATTCCTCCTCACTTTCTGCCATCAAGGTTGTGTCATCTGCATATCTGAGGTTGTTGATATTTCTTCCGGCAATCTTAATTCCGGCTAGGGATTCATCCAGCCCAGCCTTTCGCATGATGAATTCTGCATATAAGTTAAATAAGCAGGGAGACAAAATGCAGCCTTGTCATACTCCTTTCCCAATTTTGAACCAGTCAGTTGTTCCATATCCAGTTCTAACTGTAGCTTCTTGTCCCACATAGAGATTTCTCAGGAGACAGATGAGGTGATCAGGCACTCCCATTTCTTTAAGAACTTGCCATAGTTTGCCATGGTCGACACAGTCAAAGGCTTTTGCATAGTCAATGAAGCAGAAGTAAATGTCTTTCTGGAACTCTCTAGCTTTCTCCATAATCCAGCGCACGTTTGCAATTTGGTCTCTGGTTCCTCTGCCTCTTCTAAATCCAGCTTGCACTTCTGGGAGTTCTCGGTCCACATACTGCTTGAGCCTTCCTTGTAGAATTTTAAGCATAACCTTGCTAGCGTGAGAAATTAGTGCAATTGTGCGATAGTTGGAGCATTCTTTGGCACTGCCCTTCTTTGGGATTGGGATGTAGACTGATCTTCTCCAATCTTCTGGCCACTGCTGAGTTTTCCAAACTTGCTGGCATATTGAGTGTAGCACCTTAACAGCATCATCTTTTAAAATTTTAAATAGTTCAGCTGGAATACCATCACTTCCACTGGCCTTGCATCCCTATTTTCACTGGAGAATTGTTGGTAGGGTATGCTCTTGGGTTTTTCGCTGCTCCAGGCGGGTTCCTCACTCTGCCTGATCAGTGGGCCGGGTGTGTCCTGGGGCCCACATCCCAGTGGCGGGTGGGCCAGAGATGAAATGGGTGGAACAATGAATGCCATTTGTACACTACAATTGTACAGTAGGCAGTTCTTCTTTAGATACTCACATGCCCCCTCTGTCCACCTAAGGAAGCAAAACAGCATTATCAGATGTCAGGAGTCCCTGTTCCTTCCTTGATAACACAGCAAACGTAGTTAATTAAAAGGGAAGATTTATTGCAAAAACAAACAGAGTTCACTGGATGGCTCAATAAGCTACCAGCCTCATCAGTCATGATGACTCTTCTGAAGACTGCTTCCTCTGAGACCAGAAGCAACTGAACTTTCGCTTCTGATTTTTCTTGTTTTGCTTCCTGTCTCGTAGCCCTCCCATTCGCCGAGACCTTGGACTGGGAGGTTCAGCTCCTGCCTTTTCCCCATTCTCTGAGAGGCTGTCTCTTAGCTCTTTTCCGCTTGATAAACTGCTTCCTTCTGCGTTCGCAGCATTTTGCACGTCTCGAGAGCGTTCACAGGGTTCTTGCTCGAGCTCAGTCACCCCCATATCAACCAGCATTCCTAAGGGTGGGGGAGTTGGCACTAGCCTATGCTCATCATGCCTGGCTGTTAACCCTCTCTCTTCCTGACTACTTCCTTCACTGGAAGCTGGCTGCAAACCTTCCCTGGGGGCTGGCTCATTCATGTCATCAGATTTCAGTGACGCATCCCAGCAAGGCAAAAATACTGAAGGAAAGTATAAAGTATAAAGTATAAAGCTGCTTTATACAAGCTTCCGACTTCTGATCACCACTCTTACTGTCAGTGCAGACAATTGGCTTTGCTCATTTCATTTCTCTCTGTGTTCTAGGAAACTGGGGAGAGCAGAGCTGGTTGCTGCAGGAAGGGGAGATTCCTGTTCACTAAATCCTTCCACCTCTTCTGCTTCTTCTCCCTCTGACCACTCATTGTAGTCCCACCACCAATCCCCTGGGCTGTAAGCTTCCTTCCTCTTGGGATGTGTGTGTGTTTCCATCGGGGGTTCCCTGGTTGGTGCCTCCCAGCACTCCTCTGTACCCAGCCAGCCCATTCAGATATGACTCCCTCCCTCCAAAAAACCCAGTCTACCAGACTTTTAGAAGACATCGGAAGACAGCCCTGTTTAGGGAAGCTTTTAATGTTTGATGTATTACAGTATTTTAATATTTTTTGGAAGCCGCCCAGAGTGGCTGAGGAGGCCCAGCCAGATGGGCGGGGTATAAATAAATTATTATTATTATTATTATTATTATTATTATTATTATTATTATTATTATTATACAAATTGGGTTTATTGTTGCACAGTATCAACAGTTTGTTGAAGAGGATAGCTCTTTGCTTTATGCTTCCACACCCACACTGTTCATAACTTTGCTGTCACCCAGCAACTGCCGCCCACCAATTGCTAGGTTTCCGCCCCCACCCCTGTGTGAATGCTCCATTCTTTCAAAGGTATCTGTAAATATTATCACAGCTAATGAGTGGGGAGAACCTCAGGAGAATGGAGCATCTCAGTGTCCTGGGTCTGGCAGGGGCTGTTATTCAGAGCAAAAGAGGAACCTTGCTAGATTGGACTAAAAGTCCAGGGGTGGGAGAATAAGCTTGTGGATTGAACCAAAAGTCCACCTAGTCCAGCATTCTACTTCTAACTGCTCTGGAAAATTGGGGTGGAACTGGATGGCAGAACTGGGTGGTACTGGGAGAACACCTGTAACTGAACAGCAGAGCACCTGCTTTTCATGCAGAAGGTTCCCAGTTCAATCTCTGGCATCTCCAGGTACATCTAGGAGAGGACCCTTGCCTGAAACCCTGTAGAACTGCAGCTAGTCATGGTAGATAACACCAAACTAAATGAACTAATAGTCTGACTCGGGGTAAGACAGCTTCTTATTAGGGCAAGAGCTATAGCTCAGCAGTAGAGAATTTACTTCAAATGCATAAGGTTCCAGGTTTAGTCCCCGGGACCACCAGGTGAAAACCTGTGAGGTTCCTCCCCCAGCAAGTCTATTGAGAAATTTCAACTCAGGGTGGTTTCCAACTAAGTCCTACTCAGAGTAGACCCACTGCAATTAATGGACCTAAATTAGTCCTCATACTTCATTTTAATGGGTGTATTCTGAGTGGGATCAACATTGGATTGAGCCCTTTCTTTCCAGGCATCTCACCAGTTAAAAGTGAGGATTCATCCATTTGGATGTCAGGATTAATAGGCGGAGGCAGTCCATTTAGCTCAACATAGTTTACACTGACCTTCCCCAATCTTATACCTGGCTGATGTCTTGGACTAGAAGTACCATCATCCCTGGCTACTTACCATACTGTCCAGAGCTGATGGGAATTGTAGTCCAAAGTAGCTGGAAGGCAACAGGTTGGGGAAGGCTCAGAGCCGGGGACCCAGTGGCCCTCCAGACGTTAGTAGGCTATAACTCCCAGTATCCTTACCATTGTCCATGCTGGCAGACGTTGATGGGTACTAGAGTCCAGCAACATCTTCAGGACCAGTGATTCCCCCACCTAGTGGGAAAAGCTAGTCTTTTGGCTCATCCACACTTCCATCTGCCCCAACACTTTCCCCTGGGAAAACCCATGGTTTAGCACTGAATAGGAACAAATGGCAACCAGTTTTTTGTGTTGATTGCTGTCTGTTCAGATTTAGCACTAAAGAGTGGGTTTTCCAAGGGTAAGCAGTGGGGAAAAGGCAAAACCACTCAGACCATTGTTTTCTAGGCACGGGACAAACAGGAGTGTGGACGAGCCCTAAAATGGTTGGCATCTGTTCTCTAGGATTTCTGATGGGGTCATTCCCAGCCCTATCAGGACATGCCAAGGATTGGCCCTGGTTTCTTTTGCATGCAAAATCTATTGCCATTGAGTTACAGCAGAATTGTTGAACCTTAGAGGACCAGGATTCCTTCACCATGTCAGAATGCCACTGGCCTCTTTGTTTATTCTGGATGTGTGTTTGTCAGTGCTTTCCATTACAAATGGCAAGGCCTGGAAAGCTGTATTTTAAGACATTCTGGGGATTTTGTTTTAATTCCTAAGAATGCTCAGAAGAATGCTAAGAATTATTTCTCAATAATGAAAAGTATGAATGAATGGAAAACAATGATACGCAGGTATTTGGGAATTGTGTGTGTATTTCTGCATTATTTATGAATGAATGAATGAGGGATGATTATAAATAATGATATATATGAATTTTATGCCACAGGGGCATGAGCTGTATTGCTAATGTCAAGGCTTCTACAAAGCAAAAGACAGAAAACATTGCCACCTAGTGTCAATGAAGACTAGAGATCACTGATGGAGTTCCTCTACTGCCTTCATTGTCACTGGGGTTTTCTTTTTAACATGTCTTCTTCTTTGCATTGGCAATGCCATCCGTGAATCTGAAAGAGAACAAGTTGCTGTGGGACCTTTGCAATAGATGATGATCAAAGGGATTCACCTTTTAGGTGCTTTGCATGAAGAAAGTCCCTGAATTCTCAAGGTAGGACAGGAAAGGCACCTGTCCCCAGTCTTAGCCTTGGAGATCTACTGTCCATCCGTCTTGACAGTACTGAGCCAGATGGACCAATGGCTTGACTTGTACTTCTTTTGGACCTGGGTTACAGGCAGTGGGGGCTGGTAGCCCCTGGACCTGCTGGGGCAGCCTGTGGCCAAGGAAGTGATGTGAGTGGGTTTGATAAGGTCACATGGGCAGGACAAAGGTGTTCTAGTTTTCTTCCCATCTTCCTCCCCTGCAAATGTGTGGACACTAAATCTTTGGAGTTGCATAAGCATTTGGTGCCTAACTAAACTGAAACGTGTCTAACTTTGCTTTAGAAGGGGGTCCCTGCTGTCACAATTTCTAGTGTGAGTTAATATCACAATAACCACACATTACTCAGAAGTAAAAGTAAAGGACCCCTGACTGTTAAGTCCAGCCACGAATGACTCTAGGGTTGCGGCACTCATCTCAGTTTACTGGCCGAGGGAGCCGATGTTTGTCCGCAGTTTTTCTGGTCATGTGGCCAGCATGACCAAGCCGCTTCTGGCAAAACCAGAGCAGCACACGGAAATGCCATTTACCTTCCGCCTGCAGCGGTACCTATTTATCTACTTGCACTTTGACGTGCTTTCGAACTGCTAGGTTGGCAGGAGCTGGGACCAAGCAACAGGAGCTCACCCCGCTGCGGGGATTCGAACCGCCGACCTTCCAATTGGCAAGCCTTAGGCTCAGTGGTTTAGATGGCTCCCAGATAGGCTGTAGCCTGAACTGGTTAGTCTTAAGGGCGCCACACAGAGCTTTTAACAAGGCCATCCGTAAACAGGAAGCCCTGTGGAAAAAGATTATCGCACCACCCTAACCTAGTCACTTCTAATCTTTCTTTGCAGAATGTGGAGGGATATTAAATGGACTAGAGTGTAAGAGATCAGGGTTAAAATCACCACTCATCTGTGAAGATCCCTGAGTGACCTTGGGCTATTCACTGTCAGTCCATGTCTCAGGGTTGTGAGGATAAAATGTGGAAGGGGCTAATCATAAATGGCATGAAAGGAAACCAGGCTCACTTGAATTAATTGGTTCAGCACAAAATATCTGGTCATGGAATGGTAGCAACATGAACCAGCCAATTCTGTTGGTGGCTACCTTAGATTGCAATTCCAACCATGTCCACTCTGGAGTAAGCCCTGCTGAAGTCAGTGGAGCTTACTCCTATGTAAGTGGGGTTAATCTGTTAACCACATTTATATCACCTCCCAAAGCAGATGTTCTCTGGATCCCTTCCAAAGCAAAGCAAATAAAATGTCGATTAAAATCGAAACACAATTAATATGCATTTTGTAACACAATTAACAGTGTATTTCAGATTAATGCTTTTCCAAGAATATGCATTAAAATGCATATGTTTCGAGAGACAATGGAGTGCACCTCTGGGGGTGAAGTCAAACTGCTGAATTAGCAGTACCAAAGTGACCTCTCCTGGGCACAAGCCTGGGCAGTGTGTATAAAGGTCCTGGGCTGCCCAAATAAGAAGTCCTCCCTCTTGGTCTCACTGATAAGGTCCAGAGGAAAGCAGAGCAATATGTTTGGCATCAGCTTGACTGCAGGAGTTCTCCTGGGGAAGCCTGCCCAAGACCTGGTGGTGTAAGCCAATCACCAGCGGGTGGTCAGTCAACCCCCTGGCCCCCTGGCCAGATCACCGCAGGGCCTGTGGTCAGTCCACAGCACCACCCACCAGAAACGGTGAGTGGACTTACAATAAAAAACAGCATGATACCATTAAAAGCAGTCAGTTCCCAAAAGCCCATTGGAACAATAAAGTCTTCACTTGCTGGCAGAAGAACAATAAAGAAGGAGCCAGTCTGGACTAACTATTAGGATTCTGCCTTTTGACCTTTGCCTGAGCTACAGAGCAGAACATATTGCTCCGGCACCCAGCTCAAGATGACTGATCTTGGGGAACTTGAGTGGAAGGGACCCTCCAGTTCTGGACTTGGCTGCAGCTGCCTTTTGACACAGCCTGGGCCAGTGTAATAGCTGCATGTGGCCTGATACATAAACGTGGGAGAGATGCCTGCCCCTTGGCCACCTTCAGACCATGCTCCTCAACCCTTCTGCAGCAAATAATTACCTCAAAGCCTGATCAGGCTGCATTCCTTTCCATTTCCATGCAGGCAATTAATTTAATTTAACTGAATTATGAATATCAAGGCCTTTCTGCCAGCTGCTGCTCCTGGGGAGGAAGGCTGGCGAGTTCCTTAATGCAGCCATTTGCAATATTAAGCTCCCTTGGATTTTCAATTACACATCAAATACAAAGGAAACATTACTTACTCGGCCAAGCCCTCGGGGAAACTTTGACGTCTCAGCCCTGTGCTGTTTTCTGCCATCTGTCCAATGGTATTACGCACATGATAATGGAATGGTGCTGGAAGACCGCCAACCTTGCAGACTTTTCAATTGAAGGAAATGAGCTAAAAGTGAAGTTTTCTGCTACAGTGCCACCAGTGTGGCTCTGTCAGTATTGAGGTGCATGCTGGCAAAACCACTTTTCAGGTTGTTGTAGGGTTGTTTGTGTGTGTGTGCATACCCTCCAATAGTAGTTGGGAAACTCAGTCTCAGGGGCCAAATGCAACTCTCCAGACTCCTGTATGTGGACTTTGGGACCCTTTCTTGACTACACCCCTCACTTACCTTGCATCACACAGGCTCTGCTTCACACACACCCCAGAGTATTTTCGTCTGGGTGGAATTTGTCTTGGAATTCTGATAACACCCCTTGCTTGTCTGGATGGATGGAGGCTAGGGATTGGTGTGTGAGTGTGTGTAGAGACTACCCCCCCCTATGCAAAGGTAAAATGGCATGTAGCCCTTGGAAGGTTTCCCAGGATGCAGTGCAGCCTTTGGGCTGAAGAGGAGTGCCAACCTCAGGACAGATGAAAATAGAAATATCCCTAAAGGTAAAGGTACCTCTGACCGTTAGGTCCAGTCGCAGACGACTTTGGGGTTGCGTGCTCATCTCGCTCTGTAGGCCAAGGGAGCCGGCGTTTGTCTGCAGACAGCTTCCGGGTCATGGCAAACCAGAGCAGTGCACGGAAGCACCATTTACCTTCCCACTGGAATGGTACCTATTTATGTACTTGAACTTGATGTGGTTTTGAACAGCTAGGTGGGCAGGAGCTGGGACTGAACAATGGGAGCTCACCCCGTCGCAGGGATTCGAACTGCCGCCCTTCCGATCAGCAAGCCCTAGGCTCTGTGGTTTAGACCACAGCGCCATCCCTAGGAATATCTCTACTCTTGTATTAAAATTCAGCTCCTGGCAGAGTCAGATTTGCAAGTCTGAGTGGCCCCAAACAGGGTGGCTATTGCTCAGAGATGCCTGGCCATGGGTTTAATTGGTCTCAATGGCTGGAGCTGGAGGAAGCCATGCTCTAATTATGTGCTTCAGAGCAACTGACATAGACACAGTGTCTGGCACTGTGAGGCACTGTAACCAAGTGGGTGGCTTTGGTCATCGGCTAAATCTGCAGTTGCTCCCACCTCACCGATGGTCACCAATGGATGAGAACACAAGTTTTGCTTGAAAAGGACTCAGGTTCAATCCCTAGACTCTCCAGGAAGGGATGGGAAAGAATCTGGTCCGGTTGCTGCTCACCACTGAAGATAATGTAGTCTTGTTGGACCAATGGTCTAACTTGAGACAGCTTTCTATGCCCTTCCCATATTGTCTACAGGCAGCCAGGAGATGTCAGTGCTTATGGGGCCTGTTAGGGTGTTTGGGCCTCAGCAGCTGGGTTCTGACAACGATCCTGCTTATACATGCATGCGCACGCATTCACACACACTCACACACCCCTTTCAATTTCGCTGGACCAAGCAGCAGATTTTTAAAATGATACCTCCAACCAGTTTTAATTCTGCTGCCTGAACTCCCAAAAGTTCCAGCAATTTGCATACATGGATGCTTTACTCACCAGTGCATTGTGTAATGGGATTTGTAGTCATGATAGTTGAACAAACAGCTTGTTGTTCTCTCATGCATATGAGAATTAGGGGGTGGGAATCTTCAGATGGCATCGTTTTCCCCCCATTGGGAAGATTATTGCAACTTGATGAAATTACTGGAGATAGTTCAACATGATATTGCAAGGGGGATAAGAAGCACAGAGGATGCAGAGTAGTAGTTGCCATAGCAACGAGAAGCACTTCCTGAATGAATGAATGTGTTGGAGGTGGAACAAAAAACAAAACAAAAAACCACCTGCTAAAAAAATTCAAGAAGTCTGCTACCTTATTTTAGGACACTATGCTGTTTTTCACAGAAATGCTGAGTGTGAACCAAATTTAGGTTGCACAGATGGTCAGAAACCTCAATCCAGGATCCAACTTTGGAACCAAATTAATATGTGTCACCACCACAATTTTTAGTATTTGAGCCTGATTCTCTTTTCTCAGAAAAGAAAAGGTGAGGGAGAGTTGTGTATTTAACTTTTTGGAAAAATGAAGGCAACAGAGCGGCACGGAATGCTGAGGACTCCCTCATCTACCTTGACACCCCTTCTTATCAGTGCAATCCAACTCAAGTACATGAGATTGTGCCTGCAGAACCCTGAGTCACATCTTTATTTGAAATACTGTATACACAGAGCTGGTGGACAGCTTTAGTATGTGTTGCTGGAGAAGATTATTTGATAGCGACTAATGTACAGGGAGGATTTCTTTCCCAGTTAGCTCTTGCTGTCCCCAGCCCTCCTCTGCAGACAAATTCCAAAAAGGCTGGTGCATTTCAGAAACAAGGGCTGTTTGCTGTCCTTTTCCCTGCAGAACTAAAGCCACAGGGAATTGGAGATGTATTAGTTCGACCATAGCTGGATGACACACTTGCTTGAGCTTGGCTAAGCTGCTCTGCTCATGCTGTGCTGGCTTTCTGCAGTTGCAGTCCTAAATATGTGCAGTCAACATTTTTAAACCACTGTTGCCTTTTTTCTGTTGGCAGACCTATAGCCTCTCTCTCTCTCTCTCTCTCTCTCTCTCTCTCTGTGTGTGTGTGTGTGTGAGTGAGGGAGGAGGGAGGGGAAGAGATCATACCAATGATTTGTTTTGCATCAGGAAAGCAAAAATACAAAGGCAAGATGCAAGGTGTGGGATAAACCAGGACAACATTATTAACTACAGCTTGAGAACTTAAGAACAATAGAACTTAATAATTTACAAACTTTTAAGCTGCATAAGGAGAATGAGACCATGTGCAGGAAGACCTTCTAATACATTAGCCTCCTGCTCCTGATTGACGGTGCTTCCAAGCTACAAAACTCAGAATGAGTGACATAGGTTAACCTCAATGTTGCTGTTTATTCATGTCCGACTTTTCATGACCCCATGGACCAGAGCACGCCAGGCACTCCTGTCTTCCACTGCCTCCCACAGTTTGGTCAAACTCATGCTGGCAGCTTCAAGAACACTGTCCAAACATCCCATCCTCTGTTGTCCCCTTCTCCTTGTGCCCTCCATCTTTCCCAACATCTGGTCTTTTCCAGGGAGTCTTCTCTTCTCATGAGGTGGCCAAAGTATTGGAGCCTCAGCTTCACAATCTGTCCTTCCAGTGAGCACTCAGGGCTGATTTCCTTGAGAATGGATAGGTTTGATCTTCTTGCAGTCCATGGGACTCTCAAGAGTCTCCTCCAGCACCATAATTCAAAAGCATCAATTCTTTGGCGATCAGCCTTCTTTATGGTCCAGCTCTCACTTTCATACATCACTACTGGGAAAACCATAGCTTTAACTATACAGACCTTTGTTGGCAAGGTGATGTCTCTGCTTTTTAAGAAGCTGTCTAGGTTTGTCATTGCTTTTCTCCCAAGAAGCAGGTGTCTTTTAATTTTGTGACTGCTGTCACCATTTGCAGTGATCATGGAGCCCAAGAAAGTAAAACCTCTCACTGCTTCCATTTCTTCCCCTTCTATTTGCCAGGAGGTGATGGGCCCAGTGGCCATGATCTTTGTTTTTTTGATGTTGAGCTTCAGACCATATTTTGCACTCTCCTCTTTCACCCTCATTAAAAGATTATTTCTTTCCTCCCCACTTTCTGCCATCCAGGTTGTGTCATCTGCATATCTGAGGTTGTTGATATTTCTTCCAGCAATCTTAATTCCGGCTAGTCACAGAGCCCTGTGTGCAAGTCACTGGAATCACTATTCACCTGAAAAGTGCATCAGGGATAATCACCATTTCTTGTCCTGCTCTTTTCTCCTGACATCCACACCTGCTAAGTGACCAAAAGCCAATCAAACCAATCAACCTAATTACCAAGCTGCCTCTAAAACCTGTAGTACAGTATGGAGTAGGCAAAAAAACAACAAAACAACAAAAAAAACAAAAAAAAACTTCACTAGCTGAACCTAGTCACAGTTGAAGCCAAACAATTCCTACTCAGCCCCAAATATCATGACCAGCTAATTTCACACTTCATACAGAGAGGGAAGGAGGGAGAGTGGGCTGGGTGCCTTGATGACCTCCAAAGAAGAAAGGGGCTGAGAAGGTGAGAAGACCTTTTATAGCCTGCTCTGCCCCAGTGCTAGCAATCATCATAATCAGAAACTGGAAATGGCTTGCTCTGCTCAACCCAGTAATAACAGAATAAATGATGCAAGGAGGGAGCTGCAGCCCAAGATAGGAAAAGAGGTGGTAAGGGAACCCTAGCTACTTTAAATGAATTCAAATCTCCAGGGTCTGATGAGCTGCACCCAAGGGTACCAAAGGAGCTTATAGATATAACCTCAGAGACTCTGTCTATTATCTTTGAGAATAAGTGGGGGATTGAGATCAAAGTAACTACTAACCAGTGAGCTTGTCATCAATACCAGGAGAGGTCCTAAAACAGATAATTAAACAGTCTTTGAGCACTTTGGAAAGGATACTGTGATTACTAAGACCCAGCATGGGTTTCTCAAAGACAAGTCATGCCAGCTGAATATCATTTCTTTCTTTCTTTCTTTCTTTCTTTCTTTCTTTGGATAGAGTTATATTATATTCTTGTGGAGAAGCTGGTAAAATGTGGGCTGGAAGAGGTAAGTGTTGGCTGGATTTGTAGTTGGTTCACTGACCTTATCAGATAACTGAGCCAAAACTAAAAAAAAAAAAAAAAATGATTATAATAGAGACAAATGTAAGATTCTGCACTAAGGCAGGAAGAACCGGCTGCAGAAATATAAGATAAGTGACACCTGCCTTGCCAGTAGTGCATGTGAAAAGGATCTAAGTGTTTTAAAAAGGTAAAGGGTAAAGGGACCCCCAACCGTTAGGTCCAGTTGCCGACGACTCTGGGGTTGCGGTGCTCATATCACTTTATTGGCTGAGGGAGCCAGCGTACAGCTTCCGGGTCATGTGGCCAGCATGACTAAGCCGCTTCTGGTGAACCAGAGCAGCGCACAGAAATGCCGTTTACCTTCCTGCCGAAGCGGTACCTATTTATATACTTGCACTTTGACGTGCTTTCCAACTGCTAGGTGGGCAGGAGCAGGGACCAAGCAACGGGAACTCACCCCATCACAGGGATTCGAACCACTGACCTTCTGATCGGCAAGCCCTAGGCTCTGTGGTTTAGACCACAGCACCACCCATGTCCCTATTCTAAGTGTCTTAGCAGGCCACAAACTTAACAGAAGTCAACAGAGTGATGCAGCAGCAGCAAAAAAAATAAAAAAAAATCTAATGCTATTTTAGGCTGCATCAAGGGAGGTAATAGTCCCACTCTATTCTGCCTTGGTCTGGGCACCACAGTTTAAGAAGGATATTGACAAGCTGGAAGGTGTGCAGAGGAGGACAGCCAAGGTGTTCAAGGGTCTGTAAATCAAGCCTTATGAGTAACAGTTGAGGAAATTGGGCATCTTTAGCTTGGAGAAGAGGAGAAAGAGAAGGAGGTATGGTAGCCATCTTCAAATATCTAAAGGGCTGTCACATGGAAGATGGAGCAAGCTTGTTTTTTCCAGCTTCAGAGGGGAGGACCCAAACCAATGGATTCAAGTTACAAGAAAGGAGATTCTGACTAAACATTAGGAAGAACTTTCTGACAGCTTCCAACAAATTAAATCATCAAACACAGTAAAATATCAAACATTTAAAACTTCCCTATCCAGGGCTGCCATCAGATGTCTTCTAAAAGTCAGATAGTTGTTTATTTTCTTGACATCTGGTGGGAGGGCATTCCACAGGGCAGGCGCCACCATCGAGAAGGTCCTCTACCTGGTTCTCTGTAACCTCACTTCTTGCAATGAGAGAACCACCAGAAGGCCCTTGGAGCTGGACCTCAGTATTCTATGATTCCCTTCTTCTTCCTGGTCCCTAATTGCACCAATCTACATATTTTCCCCCGATTATGTTTTTCTTCTGCCTGGAAGGCAAACATTTTACCACAGATGGTAGCGGCACATTGGAATGGAAGGAGAAGTGACGATCAATAACATTTTTAAAGTCTTGATGCTTCCGTCTCTAGTATTTGCCATCTGCCTTGGACCCAAAGTGAAAGATTAAATGGCATCTGTTGGCTTTACCTTGAAATGGCAAAGTTTGATCTTTTTTATTGACAGAGTTTGATCTTCAGTACTGTATGCTGTGTAGCCAGGAACCGCAGGTGAGAATTTTGGATCTCAAGACTGATTACCTTGAGAAGGTGGGGGAGGAGAGTAGAAAGCCTAGAGAATAACACACCACTGATAAAATCTCTTCCTTGGAAAGAGCAGATCATTCTTTTAATACCAAAAAGAAAGAAGAGTGTTACTCATTAAAAAGAGAGAGAGAGGCCTACTCTCTGTGACCTGGATCACTCAGTGTGTCTGGTGGCCACTGGGACTGGTGGAGGGGAGGCAAGGTAGGGAGACCAACAGTAAGAAGAACTAGAGACAATTATAGATGATGATGAAGAAGAAGAAGAAGAAGAAGAAGAAGAAGAAGAGGAGGAGGAGGAGGAGTTTGGATTTGATATCCCGCCTTTCACTCCCTTTAAGGAGTCTCAAAGCAGCTAACATTCTCCTTTCCCTTCCTCCCCCACAACAAACACTCTGTGAGGTGAGTGGGGCTGAGAGACTTCTGAGAAGTGTGACTAGCCCAAGGTCACCCAGCAGCTGCATGTGGAGGAGCGGAGACGCAAACCCGGTTCCCCAGATTACGAGACTACCGCTCTTAACCACTACACCACACTGGCTCTCAGATGAGCCAACAAATGCTAGTTTTGTCGCCATTCCTCCCCTCCTCGTTGCTGACTTCTAAAAGGACAACAGTTGAGGCTAAGGAGGAGAAGTTGGTAGGTAGGACCACCAGGCTGCCTACAAAGGCCTAGATCTGGGGTAGCCAACCTGGTGCCCTCCAGATGTTCCTCTACTACAGCTCCCATTGTCTGTGACCATTGACCATGATGGCAGAGGCTGATGGGAATTGCCATTCAGGAACATATGAAGGGCACCCGATTGGCTTCCCTTGAGCTAGCAAGTCAGATTCTAAAGAGGAGAGTGATGTTGCACTTTGCGGAAGACAGAATTTCAGCAGATGTAGCTTGTCACACAAGCCATGCCTGTTGAAACCCCCTCTTCTCTAAAATTATTAAAGGTATGGGAGCCTTTCCCCCTTTTGCACCTGGTGGTCCTTCTCTGTAGCCTAATTATGCCCACTTCCACCCAGCTGAACAAGTTCTAGTCAGCCCTCCCAGGTTTGCCTATACAGTGGTACCTCGGGTTAAGTACTTAATTCGTTCCGGAGGTCGGTACTTAACCTGAAACTGTTCATAACCTAAAGCACCACTTTAGCTAATGGTGCCTCCTGCTGCGGCCGTGCCGCCGGAGCACGGTTTCTGTTCTCAACCTGAAGTAAAGTTCTTAACCTGAAGCACTATTTCTGGGTTAGTGGAGTCTGTAACCTGAAGCGTATGTAACCTGAAGTGTATTTAACCTGAGGTACCACTGTACTATAGAATAGCCTGTACAGTGTGTATGGAGTGGTTTTATGCTTATCTGTCCTGTTTGGAGACTTTTATTTCTCTCTTTTTTTGTGAGGGCAGAGAGTTTGCTAGGGAGGAAGAAACTAGGACAAGCTCTGGTACCAAGAGTGATGTGGCAAGATAAGCTGTCAAACCTCCCCCCCCCACATCTAATTTTCTTTGTAGTGTTGATAAAATGATAGGTGATCCTGGAGCCATGCAGAAAATGTGGTCCCGTAATGTTCTGCTTCACTCAGAGTTAGTGGCGGTCTGATACCTTTGGATTAACTTCCTCTGCCGCAGAGGAATCAGGAGTCAATCTCCCCCCGTCTTGCCTGCACCAGGTATTTGTGTTTCGAGGACCCGACCCCCGCAATGTGGAAAGAATTCACACGGACACGTGATATAAGGTTAATGGGCAAGGAAAGGCCACAACTTTATTGATTACAGCAGTGAAAAGGTATTGGCTTAGGCATTGGATTTGAACAAGTGGGTTTATTCACCAGTAGGTGGAGCCTGTTGATGCCGATCCAACTATAGGCTCACCCCTAATGTCACTGAGGGTCGTGCCATAGCCTCCCGCCAAGCAGGCATTGGACAGAATACACGACCGCCAGATTCCTTTAACGGAATACCCCTAAAAATTGAAGGCATAGGCGATGGCCACACCTAGCTCTTCGACACAGCACAACACATTATTCCAATGCCTAACCTACCCACCAATACCACGAAAAGTTGTGACAATTGCTACGAGGTAGGCGAAAAAACCAAAAAGGCCTAATGCCAAATGGAAAAACTCCTACCAGGCCCCCTAGACAACCAGGGCGACCAACCTAAGGTCCATAGCAAGGCCAGTGACCTAAGCCCTAACTAAAAGGGAGTGGAGGGTGGGTGACTCGTGGCGAGAGGACGAAGAATGAGGATGGGCGAAGGCTGCCACCGCAGCAAAAGGCTGCTGAACACGCCCCCCTCAGGCACCTGGTTGGATGCCTGCTGGGGGGCGTGGGTGCCAGCCAGGTGAGGTGAAGGCAGGGGACTAACGCCCCCTGCTAGGGGCGGAGCTCGGGCTCCCGCCCGCAACCACTCCCCTCTCTTGCAGGGAGGAGAGTCTTTGTGGTTCGAGGACCCGACCCCCGCAATGTGGAAAGAATTCACACGGACACGTGATATAAGGTTAATGGGCAAGGAAAGGCCACAACTTTATTGATTACAGCAGTGAAAAGGTATTGGCTTAGGCATTGGATTTGAACAAGTGAGTTTATTCACTAGTAGGTGGAGCCTGTTGATGCCGATCCAACTATAGGCTCACCCCTAATGTCACCGAGGGTCGTGCCATGGCCTCCCGCCAAGCAGGCATCGGACAGAATACACGACCGCCAGATTCCTTTAACGGAATACTCCTAAAAATTGAAGGCATAGGCGATGGCCACACCTAGCTCTTCGACACAGCACAACACATTATTCCAATGCCTAACCGCCACCCGAGCCGCAAGGCTCGCCGCCAATACCCTCATGGCTGCAACCAATCCCGGATGCTATTAATGACGCTATCTAACCAGATGTCGTTCCCCAGGTCTGATAAATGCACCCCATCATTCCGATATAAGGCGTGCTCGCCGATACGGATACGGTCATGATAAATGATTCGGCCATACATGAAGCGCACCCAACGGGCAACTGCCCGATTTACGAGTTTCCTGGTTTTTTCAATGGCCATACAGCTTTGCGCTCTGCGCCAAAAAGTCCTCTTCAGCATAGAAGGCTGAGAAGGCCTCAAGCAAGGAGGCGCATTCTCCCGTGTTAAATTTACCCACGAAAAGAAAGTCATCCAAGTAGTGCGTGACGCCAGTGGAATTGGTCTTAAAACGCAAGGCCCAGTCCAGCTGAAAGTTTCGAATGCCGAACAGGCTACTGCGCAACCCATTGGCATGGCCCTGTCAACGTAGTATTTCCCTTGAAATTTAAAGCCCAGCAACCAAAAGTCACTGGGGTGAACTGGTGAGCTGGGGGGTGTGGGCGCCAGCCAGGTGAGGTGAAGGCAGGGGGCTAACGCCCCCTGCTAGGGGCGGAGCTCGGGCTCCCGCCCACAACCACTCCCCTCTCTTGCAGGGAGGAGAGTCTTTATCAGTGCATAATTCTGAGGATTGTTGCAAGATGTGGAGAAATGGATATACCTTCTCTGGTTCTGTGTATCCTTTTATGCAGTGCCCTCCTTTTTGCAGACACAGTTGCATTAGGAGATTTAGTAAATAAATTAGCTAGACACAAAGAATTTGGTTTAACTAGGGCGGCTTTATTAATTACAACTTGAAAGTTTTAGAAAGTGCAAAGTTTGACTGGCAGGTGAAGAAGATAGAATACCTGGAACTTGCGAAAATGACTAGGAGAATAAGAGGAAACTCAAATCAGAAAGTGAGCAAAGAATGGACAATATTTAAAGAATATTTAAAACAATATTGTGAAAATGCAAATCTCCTGACAGGTATAGATTGAATCTTGAATATTAAAGAAAATTATAAACATGAAAAAAAATTCTTGGTATGTAATAGATATAACAGGAAGTGCATACACTGTAGGTTAAGAATATTTAGAAAGCACAACGAGGTGATTAGGAAGTCAAAAATATGTGTGATGTTAGATGATGTGTAGTCAATTAATGCTTAGTTGTTATTGTGGTATTGTTTTTGTCTGTTTGTGTTGTATGCTTTGCAATAAAGATGATGAAAAGAAAAGAAAAGAAAAGAAAAGAAAAGAAAAGAAAAGAAAAGAAAAGAAAAGAAAAGAAAAGAAAGTGCATAGGGGAAAGGAGGCCATGTGTGGGAAACAGTCAAATAATATTTCAGACTTCCAGACCTTTTGTGATTGAGTGAGTCTACCCTGCAGAGAGAGAGGATGGCCTTAATTTCACCTCCCAGCCTGCCTCCTCACCACACTCCTCCAGCCAAGGAAGGAGAACTTCAGAATCATGCACCTTCAGGTCCCCAGGACTCCAAGCACCAAACAATCATTAAGTGATAGACAGTTCCTGTCCACAACATCATAATCTAATAGATAAGATACAAAAGGAATGAGGAAGGAATATGACAGCAAGCACCAGAACCACTGCATGTCTGATGGATGGGGCCAGGTTGGTCTCCCTCAAGCCATGATGCCCTTCTTGGGAGGCAGAAGATAGCCTCCCAGGGGTCTGCTGGCAACTGGCAGAGGCCAGAATGTGTCAGGGCAAAATGAAAAACAAGCTAATCCCCTTGCATAGAAATCTAACTTGTCAGGGAGAGAGGTAGTTTAGCAGCTTTCTCCTGGATATCTAGTGTTCTAGCTGTGGGGAAGTCTCAGGGAGCTGTTTTTAAAAGGAGGAGCATTCAATTATGTGAGCTCCTGTATCGGGGTGATACAATTATGTGAGCTCCTGTATCGAGCCTGAATTACAGCTTTGGATGGATAGATCATTCTCTCCTTTTATTTATTTTATTACATTTACATCCCAACCTTTTTTCCCAAGGAGCTCAATGGTATATACCACCCCCATTTTATTCTCACAACATTCCTGTGAGGTAGGTAAGGCTGAGAGCGAAAGATTGGCCCTTTATAATCAATAAAGCTGTGACCTTTCCACCACAGTTCATATCTCTCAAGTCTTTCTTTTGGGATATGTGGGCAAAGACTGGTGACGTGAGCAGCAGCAGCCTCAGCATCCCGGAGCCAGCCTGGTAGCGCAGTTGGCTCTGGCTGGCTTCAGGAGCTGTTCGCTGCTTGCTGCCACCGCCACTGCCCTGGGGGAACCAGGAACGTCCGGTGGTACAGATTTCCTGCCCCCTTCCCCCTTTGTTTTGACGGATCAGGGGAGGCTCGGAAGTTGCAGGCAGGCAGCCATTGCCCAGGAGGGGCGCTAGGCGTGCGGTTTCTCTGCCAGGCAAGGTGCAAAGCCCTTCTTTCGCACCCTCTGAAACATAAATGTGCAGAGTTTTTAAAAAACTGGACAACGGCCAGCCGCCCGTGACTCCCAAGCCTCCCCCGATCAGTCAAAACAAAGGGGGAAGGGGGCGGGAGATTGGGGGAGGCTCGGGAGTCATGGGCGCACGGCACACCATTGCCCAGTTTTTAAAAAACTCTGCGCATTTATGTTTCACAGGGTGTGAATGAAGGGTTTAGCACCTTTATACAATATGCATGTGTGCTTGGGCCCAGGGTCTTTTGTCTCACCATCCCCACTACTGACTCCCTGTTGCTACTCAGCTTCCCCCCCCCCAAAAAAAGTGTCCCTGGATTCATTGAAAAAGATCTGGTAACCATACTTTAAATGCCACATCTGGTTAGTTTCATCTGAGCATGCAGAGATGGCTGCCAGGAAGCATGGGAAATAAGAGTTCCTAGGACCTTCCAGCTTCATTGACTGGTCTGGTAGGCATGGGAGCTCTATGTCCCAGGTAACAAGGGATTCTTCTGGCCATAAATGCTCAGCAAGAACCCAACAGATGATGTGACAAGTTAGTGCGAGCTCACATGTCACTAATTCTAACCCACTTCTAGGTAATTAAATTACTGACACAGGTGGTTTGTGAAAGAGCATTCCTGGCACAATGAGTCATTGTTAAGTGCTGCCTGATACCTCACCATAGGATTCCTGTTCAGAATAAGCTTCCTTACACTATCGCTTCCCTTTTTGGAACTGATATTTCTTTCCTGCTGTTTTGCCACAGCGGATTCCAGGTATGTCTTTTTTCTTTTCTTTTTTTAAGTGTGGAAGCAATAATAACAGCATTTCCTTCCCTCCTCAAGGCAATGCCAATTGGCAACTCACGGATGGAATCTAACCCCAGAGCAATTTCTCCCTGCTCCAACACACACTAAGGCCATAGAAAATACTAATCCCAGTGTAACAGCCCCTCTTCCTCGTCATTTTTCATTTTTCTTTTAAGTAGAGGTGATATTGCCAAGTAGGAGTCAAATAGAACTCCCATTTGCAAAAATCTTTTAATCTAGAGGCCATACACCCAACACAGGAATCTGCCAAGCTATTTTAATTGATCTCCCTCGAATCTCAGGCACAATTCTTTTACATCATCTGCTTCCTGATCCCTCCCCAACCCTCTCAAGGTAGGTAGCAGAAATTGTAGATGAGACCCTCAGGATGCAGAGCATGCTGGGCTGTGGTCTTCCCCCCTACGGGAGGATGTCTGGGCTATGTACTTCCACTAATGAATGCCTTTGACCATAGATGAAAGTTGCTTCAGATGTTCCAAGGATGTGGCAAAAGAGGAAGCATGAATCATTTGCACTCACCCTCCCCATGCATCCTAATCCAGCTCAAAGGCGGGAAGTGTTCATACTAGGGCTCTGCATCAGATTGAAAAGAATCCCAAATCTTGAGGTGAAGCAGAACGAATTGACTCCTTTTGATGAAAGGGCAGATGCTGTGTTGTTTTTATTGTAGTCATTAGTATGGTTTTAATAGATTTTATATATGTTGTTGTTGTTATTTAGTCGTGTCCGACTCTTCGTGACCCCCTGGACCAGAGCACGCCAGGCACTTCTGTCTTCCACTGCCTCCCACACTTTAGTCAAACTCATGCTGGTAGCTTCGAGAACACTATCCAACCATCTCGTCCTCTGTCGTCCCCTTCTCCTTGTGCCCTCCATCTTTCCCAACATCAGGGTCTTTTCCAGGGAGATATATGTATAGAGTTCTAATTCTATCATTTTTTAAAAAAAGTTTTTGTTCTATGTTTTTAGCAGTTCTCATTTTTATCTGTAATGCACCTTGTATCTCATCAAGGAAAAAAGGCGGAGTATAAATCAATATAGAATAATAATAATAAGTTTGTGCCACCTCGGTGATCCATGTGTTGTTGTTTTAAAAAAAGCTGCAGGCAAGCTTCTGCTGAAAGAGAATGTAATGGTCCAAACTTAACAAAATGGCAGAAAGTCAGTGTGTTTTTTTTGTGCATGGGGGAGAACATTAAGCCCCAGAGTGTAGAGATTTGATGTGACTGGTGCAACTGTCTTATAATCTGAGGGAATGCTGTTACCAGTGCTCTCCAATCCCAGTGGTATGGAAGAGGGAGCAGTTTTGCAACTGCACCAGGATGAGGAGAGGATAGGGTCCTTCATAACTGACAAATCTACCTTGTAGCCAAAGAGAATAATGTTACCCCCAAAGGAAATCCTTTTTAGTTCTCCCCACCACACAATTAACTTCAAAGGAGCCTAGTTGAAAAGTCTCTGGGCTTATTTTTGTGCAGTTTGGTAGGGACACCTATCTCATACCCTACAGTTTCCCAATGCATTACTCCTCCAATACACTAGGAATTGCTTTTTCAACCATCCCAAAACTGCATCGTAGTCTCCTTGGAAGAAAAGCTATTGCACCTGTCCTTCTCAAATTTGGCAGAATTCATGCCATCAGAATGGACAACTTATTTATTTACTTACTTATTGTGGGAGGCATTTTAGAGTTGTTGAGAAAAACTAGGTGTCTTTATAATTTGACAGGTTTTATTCACTTTGAAGGAGTAACCATACAGGCAAATTTCATCCACTTCTGTCAAAAGTGGATAAAGGGCTGAGCTGAACTGGGTGGTTTGACAAAGCAACAAACTGAGTTTCAACCTAATCTTGTGGTTGGTTCACACCCCTGGTGCATACTCTGTGTAGGAAGCCATCTACCCAGTCCCCATATTAGTGAAACATGCACACACACACACACACACACATTTGGCAAGGTCTCAAAATATGGAAAGAGGAAGTACATACTTGATTATTCCTTTCAAACAGCATTTTTCAACCCTTAGTCCCCAAATGTTGTTTCACTACAGTGCCCATCACCCATTGCAAGCTTAGCCAATGACCAGAGATTATGGGAATTGTGGCCCAACAGCATCTGGAGACTCAAGGTTGAAACACATAGAAGATCTGACATGACTATGTATTTGCTTCCAGTTATACTTTTTCCTGCATTCTGTTGTTTCCCAGCCCTGATCAGTGGTGAAGCTGCATGCTCCGGCACCGGAGGTGGAGAGCAGGAGGGGGTGTGGCTGGCGGGCATCCCGGGGGCATGGCATGCCACCCGTGGGGCATGGCGTGTGTCCCGGGGGCGTGGCATGCGACCCGTGGGGGTGTGGCATGCGACCCGTGGGGGTGTGGCATGCATCCTGGGGGCGTGGCACGCTGTCCACAGGAGCATGGCACACAGCATGATGGGGGAGTGTGCAGCGCATGTCTGGGGGCGCAGCCATGATGGTACCCCCCTCCCCAATGGTGCTAGAGGTGGTGCTCTCCCCCCGCCCTACCGTTCCTCCGCCAGTGGCCCTGATTACCTATCTTCATCCTGCTTCTTAATCATTATTTGACCCATTTGGATTGTCAGGATCTTAATTCCTGTTTCCATCTTAACTCCTGGATTGTTTCCATCTTAACGCCTGTTAACTGCTGGTGTTCCCTTGGATTAGCATCTTCCCCTCAATCATTGACTTTGATGCTACTACATTTCTTTCCTTATTTAGACTCTAGGGCGGCAATCTAAGTTGTGTTTCATACCTCCGATTCAGACTAATTCATCCAAGGCAGGCCTGATCCCTCATGTCCTAGTCAAATGCCCCTCATTTATATTGCAACAGCTTAACTTTTAAAAAAATAAAATTAAAAAATGTCCTTCCAGACTTGAAAATATAATATTACAAGCACACCTACTTTAGAAGTGGTCTAGGTGAACATTCTCCCATAAGCAGTTATTCCATATAATTCAGCGAGGACAGGCTAAGGAAGGGTGTTTTTCATTGTCTGGCTTTAAAAACCAGCACATTGACTGGTTATTAAAAATTGCCTGAAAGGAAAGCATCACAAAGTCTTCCAGAATCAAGAAATTAAAATCTCTTACTGTTTATCTGTCAGCTTGCATCCACCATCCTGTCTGCTCCAAGATACGAATCCAGCTGTCAATCCAGCAAACAGATGTACTCAAAAGCACCATCATGTAAACCACCAAATTGCCCAAATTTATCCCTCTCTCATCCCTTGTTTTTCCCATCAGTAATAGGAGGCTTGCTTTATGATTATTTTGAAGAACAAATAAGCCATTCTTCACTGTGATGTGTTACGCTCCATTGCAATATTTCCAGATCCTTCCGTTTGAGTCGCTTAATAAATCTCTCAATAAATATCTTGTACAACTTAATAGCACACAAACAACATCTGGATTACACACTAGAGCCCCAAAAAGAAACATTTGTCTTCAGTATTTATAATGATCAAAACCCTTCTGTTAATTATTTCATGTAAACGCTGTTCAGAATAATTGCCTACAGTCCTGTCCCATTGGTTTAATGGGAACTAAATCAATACGAAGGACATTTAGCTCATGTCTTGCCATGTGCCTGTCAAAAGATATAGAATAAGGGCTTGTAGCTCGGCAGTAAAGCATCTCCTTTGCACACAGAAGGTCCAAGTTCAATCCTTGATGCCTCCAGGTAGAGCTGGGAGTACCACCTGTCTGAAACCATGGAGAGCTGCTGCCATTCAGTGTAGACAATACTGAGATGGGTGGACCAATTAGCTGGTTACAGGCATAAGGCAGCTTCCTATGCTCCTTATGCTTTAAATGTGAAGGAATGGTGTTCTGTGCAGTCAGTTTAAAACTGACTCAACCCCCCCCCCCTTTTCTTGTTTCTCCAAGAGAGCACTCTAAAATACAGAAAACTTGAGCTGTTGAGCAAATGCATAACAAGGACACAGCTGTATAAACAAACTCTCTCCTTTATCAATCACGGCAAGGGATGACCCTGACTGTACCAGTAGAACAGAGAAGACATGTCTGTGCCTTATCTTATGTCCTGACCACAAAAGACAAACAGACCTAAGTATGGGAACAACGCCAGAGCATGTTCTCGGAGATGATGACCTCTTCCTCCAAGATAAGAATAGGAAGAGGAAGATCCTTTTATGGTCAGAAGTACAGGAAGGAATACGCTTTTATGGTTAAGAATACCAGAGCAAGAACATATGTGATGTCAACCTGCGTACATAGGCTGACATGGTTGGATTCCTGGGGAAGGGGGGGAGAGGGTGCCTGGAGGATATATATACTACATGTAATCTCTGATTTCTTTGGACTCGCTGTGGACTCACCACGCAAGTGCCTTCTGCTATCCGGAGAGCAGAATAAACTCTTTGGACCAACCTCGGTGTCATTTGACTTCCTTCCTCCTGTCCCGGAGCAACGCAGACCCAATCGGTGAACTCCAATAAGGCTACAGATGTACTTCAGGTTATGTTGGCTCTGGATGGATGGCCACTTTCATTAGAGAGCAGAAAGTACAAGTCACGGCCCTGTGATGTTCTGTAGGTTGCAGTGACACAAGTAGAACCTATCCAGGTGATCTAAGTGATCTGACAAGCAAATCACTGTCCAAACCTGGCAGCCATCGTGAGATTCCAACCCTGAGTCTCCCCCTGAACTCCTAGACCTCTAGGTCTGAACCTCAGCCCAACTAGTGAGCCTAGGCAGGACGAAGGGTGGCAATGCTACATCATTCTTCTTTCCCTCTACTACTTTGAGATGTTTATCCCCAAGGGACACCAACATTCTGACCCGGATGCTCCTGGCTCAAGTCCTAGTTGACCCTGGCAGGTTATATATGAAAGGTGCTAAAATATTTACTGGCAATATGGCCCCCACTGAACAAGAAACACAAGTGCCTGGTTATCTGTAATGGGGTTTGGGGTTGCTTGTGCGTAAGGCGCAAACTGCTCCAAGCTGAGTAGTTTGGTTAAAACTTTCCCCTGACTGGACAGTCAGTACTCCGTGACTGTCTCAATCACTGGCAGAATCCGTCAGTGGGCGTTTCCTGAATTTCCTCCAACATAAAAGTTCTTTGACACCAAGTCGCCGCCTAGCTTCCCTGCGCGGAAGCTTTCTGCGCAGAGTGGGCATCCCAAGGGGAGGTCCTGTGCTCTCCCCACTGGTCTCGCTGGAACAGTCCCTGAGCCTTCCCTCCGAAGCTTCCTCAGCCTCCCCTTCCTCCCTGGCGTCACGTCTATTTCCTTCCCCAGCAGAAGCTCTCCCTCTCTCCTTGCTGGTTCCCTCTCCAGCGTCATTGGGGAGCCTTACCACCACCCTTGGCTCCGATGGCAGTTCCCTGACATTATCCATACCATCAAAGACAACACATGCTGTGTGGAAGGCACATGAACAAGAATTTAGTTTACTGAAACGGTGAGTACAGAAAGATATGTTCGGTTGTTCAAGTCTCACACAGTTAGACTTGTGGGAGGAGGTGAGTATGGTCCTGCTTACTGTCCCTGTCTCTCCATCATATCCCATCAGTCCGCACAGTACTGCCAGAAGATCTAAAAGAAAGAGCTCCCCCAGTGATCTAGAACCCTGAGCTGTCAAGGTTCTAAATCATGTTGGATTCCTGCACGCAGTGCTTTTTTTCCTTAAAAAAAAATGTTTAGAGGTAATATCATTTTGGCACATTATCATCATTTTTAAATTTGAATACCGTCTTTCTATCTTACAATACTCAAGGCGGTTTACAAGCTGAAGAAACTAAAAAATGTACATCTTATAACAATCTAATGCAATACAAAAATGTGATAATAAAACTTTCTAATAGGCAGCCTCCATCAAAAAATTAACATTCAACAATCACTAGAATAGTATTAAATAATAATAACATATAAAAGTTAAACAGAAATCCACTCAACAGTTACACTAAATAATTTCTAAACTATAATCAATAAAACAATGGCAAGCCACAGTACATAAAATAACACAATACAAATTGAGAAGCAGAGAGTAGAGGGTGGAGCAAGGCAGGTAGAAAGAGGCCTTGCCTGATGGATTCTCTCCCCTCACTTCTGTCTGAGACTCAGGAAACACTGGGAAAGGAAATGGGGGTAGCAACGAAACTGACGATTCACTGTGATATTCAACAGAACTGACGTACTAGAGAAGAAACTAAAAAATTATTATTTTTTTAGCTTCTTCTCCCGTTAGATTCACAAAATGTTTAGGGGTATGCGTACCCCTGTGTACCCCCAGAAAAAAAGCACTGCCTGCATGCAAACAGCAGACTTCCTGACTCCAGTTGATGGGTAGCTCTGACAAATGTGACAGAGGGGGTCAGAACCAGCAAGCATGCACTCCCCTCCCCTGCACACAATTTTTATTTTGTGAGGCTTGGACATCTAAAGGAGTTCATGCTCAAAGATAGATCAATACAAGCTAAATCCTGGGCACAAACGTTTCATGCCACATCTCGAAAAACAGCGAAACGATTGTAAACTAGAACACTGAAGGTGTCAAAGAGGAGGAGAAACAAAGAAAAACAAAAACCAATTTGCTGTGGCTCTCCTCCCCAATAATGTTAATGATCAAAAAGCGACATGGCAAAGCCATTTAGACAATGATGATAATGGCCCTCGCAACAGACGAAATGCTCAAGGGACGCCGCCATAGCAATAAGAGGAGAGAAAACTAATAAAAAGAGCTGCCGCGTTTATAGCAGCAGCCAATAAAAGGAACAAATCAGAAGTGAAAGGCATCTAAATCTTGAAGTAGCATCATAATACAAAAGGCATATAAACCTAGCAATAACATTGCAACTGATCTATGTTTATATATTGTGATGTTCATTCTCATTTGCACGCTTGCACATACACACACACACACACAGAGAGAGATTTAATGTCTCAGCAGAAGCAGTTACATGATTGTGTGCCGTTCTCTGTTGGTAGTAAAGATGCCTTGGGGAGTGGGTGGCGCTGTGGTCTAAACCATGGCTAGGCAAACTAAGGCATGGGGGCCGGATCCAGCCCAATTAACTTCTAAATCCGGCCCACAGGACGTCCAAAAATCAGCATGTTTTTACATGAGTAGAATGTGTCCAGGTCTGTATAAGCTAAACAAGCTATAGCTTAGGGCCCCACTCTCTTGGGGGCCCCCAAAAAATGTAAAGGAAAAAACCTGGGTGTACATTTCCAAAATATAAGATAAAAAACAAATAAAATAAAACCGACATACAGCAACAGTGTTTTGTGTTGTGTAGGCTCCTATGATGCGTGCTAGCCTGCTCCCTAAAATATCACTGGCTTACTCATTTCTATATATAGGGTGCCTACATTCTGTGTGTGCAAATGGATTTAGATACCTATTAGGCCCATAAATTACCATATAGCACATATTCAACACACACAAAAAGCGACAATTTGTTGTTGACAAAGGACAGATGGATATATAAAGGGCCCCATTACCTTCAGTAGCTTAGGGCCTCATCAAACCTAAATCCGGCCCAGAGGTGGAAACAGGTGGAAATAATACTGTAAGAACTGTGGTCTTATGAAGAAAGACATATCTCAGCACACTCTCATTTCTCAAGAAGCCTGCTAGGAAGTTTCAGAGATGACATAAAAAAGAAGGAATGAAACGCGTAACTTGAGCTATCTTTTATCACCTACTATCGTTACAGTAAACTGTGCATGAAACTGGGAAGGAGAAAGCCCAAGTTTGCAATCTATATCACGTTGTCTTTCATTTTTCATCTTTCTTTGGGTTAGAGGGCAGGATAAGGAAGCAATATTCCATGCTCAGCTTTTTGTGCCAGGGAAGGAAAGTGTGGAAGGAAGCACTGTTCTGTGTTTTTCTATCCACTTTACTCTTCTGAACACTGTTTTCCCATGTCCCAGTATTCCAGCCTTTTCAAGAGCAGAGGCCATCTGAATCCTGCCTACACAGCACTGTGGAACTATGGATGATTTTGTTGTTGTTGCTAAAAGCAGAGCCATGTAAGTTTTTTTATTTAATTAAAAGCTCTATTTGTTGTTGTTGTTTTTTTTAAAAAATGTTCACTTCCCCTGTGTCAGGCTTCTAAGCTTGTCATGACTGGGTGAGCCCATCTTGCAGGGAGTAAAGCTGGTCTTCATCCCAGCCGATTTCCCCCCACCAGACCCTTGAGGAGAGGAGGGAGTGTTCAGGGCCATCTTTACCCGGGAGTGCAAGGGGTGCGGGGCACCCGGGCGCCAAATTCTGAGGGGCACCAAATGTATACCAAATGTCTATCTACGGTATACCAGTCCCTCTTGATTGGCGGCAGTGAAAAGCAATGGAGTGAAAGTCCCCGCCTCCCCAACTCCATCACTCTGTTACTCTGTAGTGTCAAATATTCCTGATGAATCAGGAAACAGTTTTCTCCACTGCTTTGTTGATACAGGTGAGTGATTCCCCCCAAAAGGCCAACAACTTTGAGTTTGCTCCCCTAAAAAAGGTCAACAACTTCTTTGGCTTCCCCCCTCCCCCCAAAAAGCTCAATAAAAGTTAATTTAGGGGTGCCTAAACTAAATTTGGGGGCGCTGGGCAGATCTTTGCACCCCGACAACACATCCTAAAGAAGGCCTTGGAGGTGTTCCAAATTCATGCTCCCTTCAAGTCATATGACTTGAGGTGAGTGAGACTGGTTCACCTCAAAAGTGATCTATATCTTGCCCCACGGGTCACAAAGCTCTGTGTACAAGTCTCTGGAATCGCCATTCAGTTGAAAAGTATCACACGGGACTCACCATTTTCTGCCCCCTCTTCCCTTTCTCTCTCACACAACCAGGGAAGTAACCAAAAGCCAATCAACTTAAGCATTCAGCATCCACTGCTAAGTGCTCCAGACCTGTAATTCAGTGTGGCATTCCTCCTCAGCCCCAACCATAGGTGACAAACTAATCTAACACTGCAAACAGGGTGGGCGACTGTGCTGAGTGCCATGTCAAGGATCAGGAGGAGGAAAAGAGGATGGGAAAATCTTTTGCAGCCTCCACCCAGTCCTCTCTGCTGGCTAATGCAAGATGTGCCAGGCAGAAGTGGCTTAGTGATTAATTTATTATATTTATATTCCATTTTCTCTCTCCAAAGGTAGTGTACAGAGTTCTCCCCCTTCCTCATTCAATCCCTACAACAAAGTAGATTTGGCTGAGAGTTAGCCCAAGGTCACCCAGTGATGGAACCCTGATTTCTGCCAGATCCTAGTCCATCACTCTTTACTAGTACAGTGGTACCTCGGGTTACATACACTTCATGTTACATATGCTTCAGGTTACAGACTCAGCTAACCCAGAAACAGTACCTCGGGTTAAGAACTTTGCTTCAGGATGAGAACAGAAATCGTGCAGTGGTGGCGCAGCGGCAGCAGGAGGCCCCATTAGCTAAAGTGGTGCTTCAGGTTAAGAAGAGACCTCCAGAACAAATTAAGTTCTTAACCCGAGGTACCACTGTATACCACAACTGGCTATTGTCCCGCTTCCTCTCCTCCTGTGCAAACATGTTCCTATCCAGACTCTTTTTGGAGCCCTGCAGTGGGGAGCAACATTCTCCTCCTTACCTGCTTGTGGGGTTACCAGAGACATCTGATTGGCCACTGTGAGAAAGGATGCTGGGCTAAACAGGCCTCTGGTATGATCCCGAAGGAATCCTTCTCCTGCTCCCAGACGCTTTCTTTCTTCTTCTGCTATGTCAACACTTTTCAATGTACCTCCCATAAAACCTTAACCCCTGTCAAAATTGTCTGTGTGTAGAGAGAGTACAAACTCTAAATGTTTTATGAAGGGGGATTAAATTTTAACTAAGCTGCTTAATGCATCTTTACCTGCAGGACCTGAGAGAAGGAGGAGGTTATTGGAAAGAGAAGCATTTTGCATGTCATTGCAGTCCTAGGCATGGTTATTCAGAAGAAAGTCCCATTAAATTCAGTGGGATTTACTGCTAAGCAAACATGTGGTGCAAATGTCTCCTTAATGCACCAGTGGGCTAGGGGCCAACTTCTCTGGTGGAATATAGGATGGATCAGATAAGACCCAAATTGCCCTCCTGTAACATTTCTCAATGAGATGCAAGGGTGACTTGCAGTTATGGTTTGGGGGGAGGGAATCACCCAGAGAAAACTCAGATTATAAATTCAAATGATAGTCCTTGCTATACACTGAAAGCTGTGTCTGGCAGTTTCATTTGCATCCATATGAATCAGAAGGAAGAGGTTGTGGCTAGTGAGCTCTGCAAGGCTTGGCAACTTCTCTGTCACATCTTGAATCTTTGCACCAGGAAGACAGCACATCTCTCAGGACATCCTGTTACCTCCACACACTGTTGCTTCCAACTCCCATGACCCTTATTCAGAGGCAATGGGAGTTGGAGTCCTTAAAAATGTGGAGTGCAACTGGTCCACAATCCCTTTTCCACAGGATTAAACCCTTTCATTCAGCTTACAGCACAATCCTATACATGCCTACTCAGCCATAAACCCCTCTGAGTTCAGCAGGAATTTCCCCCAGGTAAGTATGCATTGTGGGATGTGGGTGGCGCTGTGGTGTAAACCACTTAGCCTTGGGCTTGCCGATCAAAAGGTCGGCAGTTCAAATCCCCACGATGGGGTGAGCTCCCATTGCTCGGCCCCAGCTCCTGCCAACCTAGCAGTTCGAAAGCACCCCAAAAAGTGCAAGTAGATTAATAGGTACTGCTCCGGCAGGAAGGTAAAAGGCATTTCTGTACGCTGCTCTGGTGTCAGTGTTCCATTGTGCCAGAAGTGGCTTAGTCATGCTGGCCACATGACCTGGAAAAACTGTCTGCGGAGGGGACAAATGCCGGCTCCCTTGGCCTGTAAAGCGAGATGAGCACCGCAACCCCAGAGTCATTCACGACTGGACTTAACTGCCAGGGGTCCCTTTACCTTTACCTTTAAGTATGCACTGGTCTGCAGTCTTAGAATCCTCTATTTCCCAGCTGCTGCTTTCAAGGAAGACCATTTCTTTAGCTAGATGGCCAGCTGTGTTGTTTAGTAGGTTAATCTGGTTCATTTTGGTCACTTTGACAGTTCAGGTGTGAGAAGGGGAATGGTTATTGTTTTAGCCTGGTGACACCCTTCAGGCACCTTCTAAGGTGAATGGTTGGCCCTCTGACTCCCTCATTAAACTCTCTGGAGTGGGACAGGGGGTCACCTTTGAGGTCAAACCTCTTCATCCACCTGGAGCTATGGGGTCCCAGGGGATGGTGATGCAGAAACACTGACCTCCTCACCTTCAAGGTGGTGCATGGAAAAGGGGGTAGGCTGGTTAGCTATGCCTCTAATTTCTCAGGCAGGGGTTTGCCACCCAATGGCTATAGTTATTGTCAAAGTAAGTTCCCCCTCCACAGCTATCCCCACTGCTGATCTCATTGTGTTTAACTTAATAAAAGTGGCCCAGTTCAACCCTAGCCTGTGTGCCTGTCCCTTTTTTCTGGTCATCAGGATGCAAGGTCCAGTTGTTGTCTAGATGTGCACTTCCAACGGAGAAAGGAATGTGGGAAATAAAGTGAATGAGTCAAAAAAATAAATAAAAATTGCTAGCTCATAAATATTTACTTGAACATAAAATATGAATCTGCTCCAGCTGTTCAGGAGGCCATCAGAGTGCCAGGTTATTAACAGTAACACATTGTACTGAACATACTTTTGTCCACGTAGGAAGATCTCTATTGACTTCCACATACCCTCCAACATTTCTCCGATGAAAATAGAGATGTCCTATTCCATAATGATAATTAATACTATTTATACCCCACACATCTTACTGGGTTGCCCCAGCCACTCTGGGCAGCTTCCAACATATATAAAAACAATAAAACGTTAAACATTAAACATTAAAAAAAAACAACCCTATACAGGATTATATGCACCTATACAGGATTGCCTTCAGATGGCTAGGGGGTTGGATAACTCCATACCTTCCAACATTTCTTCAATGAAAATAGGGACATCCTAAGGAAAAGTGGGACATTCTGGGATCAAATCAGAAACTGGGACAGCTTCTCTAAATCAGGAACGTCCCTGGAAAATGCGGCACTTGGAGTGTCTGCTTCCTATTTTTATCTCCGGGCACAATTCAAGGTCCAGTAGTACCTTGAGTTATGAACTTAATCTGAAGTCCGTAATCTGAAGTTACTGAAGTCCGTTCTTAAACCGAATCTGTTTGTGTTTTCCCTAATGAGGCCTCCCAGCGCCGGTGCCCTTCCACTGTTTGGTTTCCATTCTTAATCCGAGGTAAAATTGGCAACCTGGGACACTCCTTCTGGTTTTGCGGCGATCATAAACCAAATCATTCAAAAACAGGGCTGTTCTTAAACCGAGGTACCACTGTATTGGTTTTGTCCAGCAAAGCTCTAAGGCAGGGGGAGCTGTGGGCCTCTAAATATTGTTGGACTCCAATTCCCATAAACCCCTTCCAGGATGGCCAATGGTCAAGGATGATGGGAACTGTAGTCCATCAGCATCTGGAGGGCTAAAGTTTAGATACACTGCTTGAAAAACCCAGACGAGAAGAATGTACTGATAGGGTTGAATCCAGCTAAGTTTTATTCAGAGTAGGCCCATTGAAATAAATAGGCCAATGTTAATCAGGTCTATTAATTTCAGTGGACATTAGACATAACACCTGATTGCACATAGTAGGGGGCCTTTTATGTCAAGCACAATGAATAGCTAAAAGGTGTTGGGGAAAATGTATTTCAGTATTTCAGTGACCCTTCCAGGATGAGGCTACCTAGCGATCACCAGTATTTGGTGACTTCCAATACTCAGGAATAAGCTGGTTCTCACAAATGGCATCTGCTTTGCATGCAGGAAGCCCAGTTCCAGTCCCTGGCAATGCCATCCAGACATGAAGCCATGGGGACTGACTGCCACTCAGGGCACACAATTCTGAGCTAGATAAACCAATGCTCTGGCTTGGTATAAGGCAGTGTCTTGTGTTCCCAGACTGGCATACATTTAATTTTGTTTACTTCAAAATAAATATGGCATTGGCAGAACATGAAGTGAGCAAGATATATGGGCACACATTTAGAATCGATTTAGATAATGTTACATGCAGGCGCTTCAATCATTGTGGATGATGTTGTTGTTAGAATTTCTGCTCCAAGTTTAATGTATATAAGGCATCTTTCTCTGTATACATTTATGTCTACATTCTTTTATTTGTGTAAATATAAAATGGTCAATTTTGCCATCATTGCATATTCAAACAAATTTTTGTTCCCATTATTTGAAATGTTGAATTGTGTCAATGGTGCCTTTTTTTTTTATCATACAGCTTTTACAGTATGTTGCAGTAACTGAAAGATGTACAACAGCAACAATCCTGTATTGTCTACTCAAAAGTAAGACCTAGTTAGGTCAATAAGAGTTATTGCCATGCAAATATGTATAGTAGGGATGGATGATGGGGACAAAACCAGCGTTAGTTGGTTCTGTCTGTCATTAGCTCTGGTTCCACCCTCTGTTGGGGTTCCCTACCTTCCACCCTCCCATTTCCAATGGGCGCCAGCCTCCAATGGCCAAGGGTTAGGGATGAACAAATCAGATCCAGTTTTTCAGTTTTGCAATCTTCATTTAGCCACATTCCTGCTTCAGTTTGCAATTTTGTTTTCACCAAAAAAGCCCTCATGAAAATCCACCAGCAATTTTTGTGCAAATGTCTCCTAACCTGCACATCTTTGCATACAATTCAGATTGCCAAGCCTAGGGCTTGGCGATCTGAAGGTCGGTGGTTCGAATCCCCACGACGGGGTGAGCTCCAGATGCTCGGTCCCTGCTTCTGCCCACCTAGCAGTTCGAAAGCACGTCAAAATGCCAACAGATAAATAGGTACCGCTCTGGCGGGAAGGTAAATGGCATTTCCATGCACTGCTGTGGTTCGCCTGGACCGCTTAGTCATGCTGGCAACATGAACCGGAAGCTGTACGCTGGCTCCCTTGGCCAATAAAGCGAGATGAGCGCCACAACCCCAGAGTTGTTCGAAACTGGTCCTAATGGTCAGGGGTCCCTCAACCTTTAAACCTGATATATTCACAATACTGTTGCACACCTCCTCAATCTCCAAATGGTGAGAGGTTCCAAGGGTTCCCGGAGCTTACCCTAGGTTCATGTTTCCTTGGAATGAGGCACAGCGGAGACTGCAGAGTCTTTATGAAATATGGTATATTTACACATATATAAAACCTGAGCTTACAATGGAGGGGCTCACAGCATTGACACCCCAAGAAGGTCTTGCTTCAGCTATAACCACAGCCTGGATTCAAGCAGAAATCAGGTGTTTCTCTCCCTCACAGGCTTCAGCCTGCTTTTCCAGCTTCTAGCTAACACATAACTCAGCTGTGGCCTTTTTCTTTTCTAACTAACTACCAGCAAGTTGAAGGGGTGGGGGCACCCATTTGGTATGTGGCACAGAGCCACTTCCTTTGTTACCTTAACAACCCATGTTTAGAGGGCCATTATCATACCAGGAATCTACCCTGGTTATTCCAGGAATTGGAGTCCTTCTTTAGATTTTAACACTTTCTGGATAGAGGAATTAGAAGGGTCTTGGCATATAGCCTACTGCTCCCCTCCAAAAGAAAAAAGAAAAACCAAACTCATAACAATACATTGCTGAGTGCTGTTATGTAGAAAAAGTTGTTCCCCTTTCTTTCCCAGAAAATGGAAATGCATAAATTGTTTGTCAATGGGCAAATTCTCTTAACCATTCTATTTCAAAAGCATACTGGCAATATTGCATTTTAAATAGAGCTTGAAGAAACATCTAATTTAGGAAACTATTTACATAGGATCAAGGAAACATGAACTGGAGAAGAGATAGTACTGGAATAAAAGGGGCAATGTTATTTAGGAGTGTGCAGATAGCTTAGCCAAAAACTTTATGGCTTTCTGCATCACATACCGAGGAAACAAGGCCATTTCATTCCTTATTTATTTACTAGCCTGATCATTACAAGTGATATTATTATAAGGTAGTGAGACTTTGCCCATTTAGAAAATTCACAGTTGTGCCATGGTTGAGCAGCTTGCAGGCAGCACAGATAGATTTTTAAAACTTTCAGTATCGAACTAGAGAAGCAACAAACATTTGGTTTATTTTGCTACCAGGTGTGTGGAAAGAGTGCAATATATTGGAGTAGCATAATCTTCCAAAAAGTGGAACACAATTTTATCTATTTTGCTTAACTGTGACTGCATAATTAATTGTGTGTGGGGGGGGACTTTTTACCCCCCCTTCCACATTTCTCCATTTGTTCACATTCCAGTGATCAAAGCACTTCACATTGAAAGTCAGATAGTTGTTTATTTCCTTGACATCTGATAGAAGGGAGTTCCACAGGGCTGGAACTCTCCCTCACAATGAGGGAACCACCAGAAGGCCCTTGGAGCTGGATCTTAGTCTCTGGGCTGAACGTTGTGGGTGGAGGCGCTCCTTCAGGTATACAGGGCTAAAGTCATTTCATCCCTTTCAACAGTCTTCCAAGATAGGTCAGCACTGTCATTCACATAATTTTACCCACTTGGAGTTGTAGCTAAGGTGTCTTCAGTTCCCTCAATATTTGTTGGAAAGGCACTGGGGCCCCAAAATGTTGAAACTGCATCTGCTCATGACTTCTCATAGGTAAAGGTAAAAAGAGGTAAAGGACCCCTGGCTTCTCATAGGTAAAGGTAAAAAGAGGTAAAGGATGCCATTTACCTTCCCGCCACAGTGGTACCTATTTATCTACTTGCACTGGTGGCTTTCAAACTGCTAGGTTGGCAGAAGCTGGGACAGAGCAACGGGAACTCACCACCGTTGTGTGGATTCAAAGCACTGACCTTCTGATCAGCAAGCTCAAGAGGCTCACTGGTTTTAACAACAGCACCACCTGTCTCCCTTGGCTTCTCATAGCATCTGGTTGACTGTTGTGAGATCAGGATACTGGACTAAGTGGACATTTGTTCTGATTCTGCTGGGCTCTTCTTCTGTTCTTATGCAAAATAGAATGTCCCTATTTTCATCTGAAAAGTGTTGGAGGGTACAATGCAGCCAAGGAGACCTTAGCACTAGGGAAATGGGCAAAAATTCCCACCACACATATACATGAACACACACACACACACACACACACACACTTCCTCTTTATTGAGAGAGAGAGAAATGTGTCTGAGAATAAAAAATGTAATACAATCTAAGGAGCAATATAAACGTTAACAAAAGTTAGACTCTGTGAGCTATAGCTATTCAATTAGTCTATCAGCAAAAGCACAAATGGCCAATGACTAATTATCATTGAAAATCATTTGATGTATGTAATGGTTCTAAGGGGGTTGCTCGTGCGTAAGTTGCCGCCACTCCTGGCTAGGTTGCCTGGTTGAACCCTTTCTCTCTGGACAGCCTTGCACTCGTGGCTGTCTCAGTCGCTGGCAGAATCCGTCAGTGGGCGTTTCTTAAACTTCTTCCAGCAAAGAAGTTCTTTGACGCCAAGTCTCCTCCTACTCTCCCTGCGCGGAAGTCTTCTGCGCAGGGAGGGTGTGGGCAGCGGAGTACCCGTGCTCTTCCCACTGGTCTCCGGTGAAGAGTCCTGGAGCCTTCTCTCCGATTCCCCCATCTGCCCCCCTTCACCCCTGGTGTTACACTGATTTCCTTCCCCAGCAGATGGGCTGCCTCTCTCCCTGCTGGGATCCTCTCCGGCATCGCTCTGGAGCCTTCCCTCTGCCTCTGGCTCCGATGGCAGTTCCTTGACAATGTATAACTAAACAAAAGATTTTTTATGAGAGACTTGGGATTGTTGTTCACTAGGATGCAAAATAATGTCAGATAGAAAAGGAAGCTATCACTCTAGAAGGTGAAGGCAGTCAATAGCAACACATCTTAACACTGGCTCTCCAGGTTAACAACACTGTCTCTGCAGCTCTAGCGTAGCATTTTCAGCTATATAAACTTACAATAAAAAACAAAATGGAATATAAATTGTATCAACCTGCTACATAAAATAAAATAAAAAAAATAAAAAAATCAGTAGTCCCATAATTGAGAACAATTTTTATGTGTTTCCTGAAACTCCCAAATTTATGGAGCATATCAGGGCAGCCACTGCTTCTTTAAAAGCTCTTTTGACTTGTGTTCCTGTTTGCTTTGCTACAGAAAAAAACACTGTAAAGTATTCAAGAAATGTGAAGTGTTAGAAGTGTTAATTAAGATCCTGCAACACATTCATGAAATATAACAAATACTTGGGTCCTCTTCGTGTGTAAATCAAATAGAAGCAATCAACAACAAAAACTCTGTGAATTTCAACTGATGCAATAGAAGGAGATGAGAGGGATGCGTCAGATTAGGTCTGGACAAATAATTTCAACTTCTCTTATTTTACTGCTTTTTGTCTCTTTTCTGCATCACTTTTTTAAAAAAAAGGTCTGCAGGAAAATTCATGTGCAGTATTCAAGTGCATCCTAATGCAACCTTTGCCAACCTGGTGTCCTTCGGGGTTTTTTGGACTACACATATGTTTTTATTGTATTGCAAGTTGCTTTGAGATACCTTATAGGAAGCAATTCTTAAATGTAATAGCAACAGCAACAGCAACCAGTAGAAACTTCGTGGGTGGGGTGAGGGCGGGCTGGCACAGAAACCATTGCAGTTACAAGCTTGGTGGATCAGAGGAAAGCTGTGGATGTAACATTTCCGGTCAAGCTTTCAACAAAGTCCCCCCTGATATTCTGATGGACAAGCTGTTAACATGTGGGCTGGATGATACTACTGTTGGGGTGGTTTGTAGTTGGTTAAATGACTGAACCCATACACTGGAAATCTGAACACAGCAGCATTCTCCACACCTGCAATTTCCGGCAACTGGTATTGTCAGGGAACTGACATCAGAGCGAAAAGCGGAGGCAGGGCTCCAGAGCGATGCCGGAGAGGGAACCAGTCGGGGGGAAGGAATTCAGTGTGACACCAATAGAGAGGAGATGGAGGAATCGGTGTCAGGGCTCCAAGACCCTTCAACTGAAACCAGCGGAGAGAGCGCTGGCACGCCCTTGCCATCCCCTTACTTGCGCAGACGCGTTCCGCGCAGAGAACATAGGCGGAGACTTGGGGTCAAGCAGCTTTTTTGCTGGAAGAGATTCAAGAAATGCCCACTGGCAGATTCTGCAAGTGACTAACAGGTCACGGAGGGCGAGCTCTAACCCTAAACATGTTTGAGCAAACCATCTAATTGGAGTGGAGGCAGTTTACGCACGAGTAACCACACTATACCATTACAGCAATCTGCCAGTCACTTGCTGTTACTCGTGAGTAAGCAGTGGAAACATGAGCCAGACAGGAGGTGCCGGGGCAGCAGAGCCAGCTGCGGGGGCGCAGGACCTGGTGAAGAGGAACCAGGAGCTGGAACGGCATGTAGCACTGCTGATGGCGCGGCTGGACGAGAGGCACACCCAGGACGCGCAGGTGAGACCCACCCCAGTGGCAAAGAAGGTACCCGGACTGGTACACAAATTTGGGGAAAAACCCCAAGAATATAATGGATTCCGGACAGAAATAGAGTACGCACTGCAGCTGCAGCATGATGATTTTGCTGACGAGGCGGCGCAAGTGGCTTATATCGTGGGGCACCTTGAGGGCAGCGCGAGGGAATGGGTTAGACCCCTAATGGCCGCGCATAACCCCGCCATGAAGGACGTCCGGAAGTTTTTTCAGGCGATGGACGCTATGTATTCCAGCCAATTGGGGGAGAGTGTGACCCAACGGGAGCTGATGAGATGTAAGCAAGGGGACCTTTCCGTTAGAGACTATTGGTCCCGCTTTGCGATGCTAATACACAGGCTCGAATGGGATATGGACAGCCCGCCCATACGGATGCTGTTTGAGGAGGGGTTGTCCCCAGCCGTTAAAGATGAGCTCTCCTGTGCGCCCCACCCAGAGACTATGGATCAGCTGACGAAATCTGCGCTGGCAATAGGCTCTCGCCAGGAAGCGCGCGCTTTGGAAAGGCGGGAAGGGAGAGGGGAGCGTTGCCCTGACTACCGCATTCCTGAAATGCCAAGGCAGCCTTCCGATGACGTGGTGCCAATGGAAATTGATGGGGCGCGCGCACGCGAGGTGCCGAGCGCCCACCAAGTAGTCAAAATGGAGGCAAAGGCTGGGAGAAACCCCAAGAAATGTTTCCTCTGCCAACGGCCTGGACACTTTGCCAGGGTTTGCCCACAAAGAAAGGCTTGGCAAGGGATGGTGGGGGCCGCTGGAAATGAGGGGGAGGGGGCAGAGGACAAGGTGCAGGAAAACGCCAGCGCTTGACTGCCCACAGGGGGGCGCAGCAGCCAAGCGAACAACTAATTGAAGTGCCCCAACCGGACCCACCCAATGTTTCTATAGCGATAGAGGTGACGCTAGAACTCCTGAATGGACACCCAGTCAAGGTGAAGGCAATGTTGGACTCAGGGAGCTCCTGTAATTTTTTTAGTAAGGAGTTTGCGCTGGAGCACCAGATCCACTTGCTGCCACTGGATTTCCCTCTCCAAGTCACCACGATAGATGGCAGAGAGTTGCTAGGGGGGGAGGTGACACATCAAACCCCGCCAATGAGAATGAGTGTGTCCAGGCACACAGAAACCATAGCCTTTCATGTGGCCACACTGGCGGGACCCCCAATAATACTGGGGATGAGCTGGCTAGTGCTACATGATCCAGTGGTGGCGTGGCACCAACGCACGGTCACCTTCGGGTCAGCCCACTGTTTGGAACACAGTCTAGGAGGGGAGAAGCCCAGGGTGAGGTTGGCCAGAGCAGCAGCAACCACGCTGGAGCAGAAAGGGAAGGTGCCGCCACAGTACGCAGACTTACAAGAGGTCTTCAGCGAGAGGGAAGCGGACAGGCTGCCGCCACATAGGCCCTTCGACTGCCAAATCAACCTTCTCCCTGGGGCGCAGCTGCCGGTGGGTAAGCTGTATGCCATGTCCGACAGAGAGGTGCAGGAGTTGTGAGACTTTATAGACAAGAACTTGAAAAGGGGGTTTATAAGAGAATCTAAGGCAGTGGGGGGCAGCCCTGTGTTTTTTGTGGATAAGAAAAACACGGATCAGCCGAGGCTCATCGTGGACTATCGAAAATTAAACCTGGTATCAGAACCCGTGACCTTCCCAATGCCCAGAATTGATGATATTCTGACCAGGGTAAGGAAGGGTAAGATTTTTACCAAGCTGGACCTTAGGGGGGCCTACAATCTGATTCGAATGAGAGAGGGGGACGAATGGAAAACCACCATGTTCACCCCCCTGGGGGCCTTTGAATATTTAGTTATGCCATTTGGATTACAGTCGGGCTCTGCCTGTTTTCAAAGCTTCATGCACCATTTGCTGGGTCCCCTGCTGTACAAGAACTGCGTAGCATTTCTGGACGACGTCCTGATCTATTCGGACAATGAAAAACAGCATGTCCAGGACGTCAGGGAAGTGCTGAAAAGGCTACGAGAGCACCAACTGTGGGTCAAGCTGGAAAAGTGCCAGTTTCACGCCAAGGAAGTGGAATTTCTGGGATACAGGTTGTCAGACAGAGGCCTAGCCATGGACCCCGGCAAGGTGCAGGCGGTGCTGGAATGGAAGGCCCCCAAAACCCGGAAGGATGTGCAGAGGTTCCTTGGGTTCAGCAACTTCTACCGGAAGTTCATCAAGAACTTCGCCCACTTAACCGCACCCATCACGGATTGTCTCAGTAGCAAAAAGAAGTTCGTCTGGACAGAAGGTGCCCAACGTGCCTTCGAGGGGCTAAAGCAGGCGTTCGCCTCGGAGGAACAGCTCCTGCACATGGATCTGCAGAAACCGATGAGGCTAGAGACCGACGTGTCGGACAGAGCGATAGGAGCAGTGTTGCTCCAGCCGGGACCGGCCCAAGACACATGGAGGCCATGCGCCTTCTTCTCAAGGAAGCTGAACGAATCGGAACAGAACTACACGGTGTATGATCGTGAACTGTTAGCTATTTATGCCGTGTTTCGCCAGTGGAGACATCTCCTGATAGGGGCTCAGCACAAGATCCAGGTTTGCACTGACCACAAGAACTTGGAATACTGGAGGACAGCGCGAGTGCTCAACCAGCGACAGATTCGGTGGGCACAGGAGTTCTCCAAGTTCTTCTTTGAGATCAAGTACGTGCCAGGGCAAGAGAACATGAGAGCAGACGCGCTTTCACGGAAACCGGAGTACACGGAAGGAGGAAGACCACCGGACGCTCGACATGTGTTCCCTGAGGAACGATGGGTTTGGGGGGGGGCGTTGGTTGGGAAACGAGAACTAACCGAGTTGATTCGCCAGGACGAATTTGCCCAAACCAGAATCAGGGAACTAAGGGAAAATGGGAGAGACCGGGGGGACTTCGAGGTAAGGGAAGGGTTACTGTATTACAAGGGAGCAATGTATGTGCCCGGGGGGGGGGGCTTACGGGAAAGGGTGCTCCGACAGCTTCACGACAACCCTACAGCGGGACACTTTGGGCAACACAAGACCATGTTACTGGTCACTAGGGAGTTTTGGTGGCCGAAGGTGAGGGAAGATGTACGAGAGTATGTACGAGGGTGTGACCGCTGCCAAAGAGCCAAGGGGGAGCGGGCAGCCCCGGCAGGGTTACTAGAACCCTTGCCCATGCCGGGGAGACCCTGGGAGGTGGTATCAATAGATTTCATGACAGATTTGCCCAAATCCAGAGGTAAGACAGCAGTCATGGTAGTAGTAGATCTGCTAACCAAGATGTGCCATTTTATAGCATGCTCTCATGCGGTGACAGCCGAGGAAACCGCACAACTGTTTGTTACTCACATCTTCAGGTTGCATGGAGCTCCTTCAAGGGTTATCTCTGATCGAGGGAAACAATTTACCTCGAGGTTCTGGAGGAAGCTTATGAACTTATTGCAGGTGGAGGTGGGATTCTCGACAGCGAGGCACCCGGAAACTAACGGGCAGGCAGAGAGGGCGAACAGCATATTGCAGCAATATCTCCGCTGTTACGTCAATGAGAGGCAGAACGACTGGGTAGATAAGCTAGCACTGGCCGAGTTTGCATATAACAATGCGGAGCATGTGTCCACAGGGATGAGCCCATTCTTGGCTAATTATGGGTGTCACCCCAGGGCCTTTCCCGGGAGGGGGGAGGAAGGGTGGAGCGTGCCCGCCGCAGAGCAGTTCGTGGAAGAAATGGAAGCACTGCACCAGCAGCTTAAGATGAATCTGTTTTTTTTTAATAATAATTTTTATTAATTTTCCAAACAAATAATAAAAACAGTGTAGAACAGTATAACTTCAAGCTCATCAGTTCATACCCTTCTTTCTTTGACTCCCCCATACCTCCCCATCCCTGCATCCTTGTTTAATAATTCTTTAGCAACCCTTAGGTCCATTGTCTTAATTCCCTTTCATAAAAATTTCTTAAGTTTTTTTGTTTACTGCTGCAATTCTTTACTTCTTACCCCCTGACATCTTAACATTCCTCAATTTTGCAATTATTTTTAAGATATATTTTGAATTTCTTCCAGTCCTCTTCCACTGTCTCTTTCCCCTGGTCCCGGATTCTGCCTGTCATCTCGGCCAATCCCATAAAGTCAATCACCTTTGTTTGCCATTCTTCCAGAGTAGGTAGTTCTTGCGTCTTCCAATACTTTGCCAGTAGAATTCTTGCTGCTGTAGTGGCATACATAAAGAAAATCCTATCCTTCCTTGGCACCACTTGGCCCACCATGCCCAAGAGGAAAGCCTCTGGTTTCTTAGGAAAAGTCCACTTAAGGACCTTCTTAATTTCATTATAGATCATTTCCCAGAAAGCTTTAACCTTTGGGCAGGTCCACCAAAGGTGGTAGAAAGTGCCTTCAGTCTCATTACATTTCCAACACTTATTATTAGGCAAATGATAAATTTTTGCAAGCTTAACTGGGGTCATGTACCACCGGTAGATCATTTTCATAATATTTTCTTTTAAGGCATTACATGCAGTAAATTTAATACCGGTGGTCCATAACTGTTCCCAGTCAGCAAACATAATATCATGACCGATATCTTGTGCCCATTTAATCATAGCTGATTTCACCGTTTCATCCTGTGTATTCCATTTTAACAGCAAGTTATACATTTTTGATAAGTTCTTAGTATTGGGTTCCAACAATTCTGTTTCTAGTTTTGACTTCTCTTTCTGAAATCCTATTTTCCTGTCCTGTTTAAACGTCTCATTTATCTGATGGTAATGCAACCAATCTCGAACCTTAGGCTTTAGTTTCTCATAACTCTGAAGTTTCACCCTTTCGCCATCATATTCTAAAATCTCATGATATTTTGGCCATTTAGAATCCATATTAAGCTTTTTTACTTCTCTAGCTTCCATTGGTGACACCCACCTAGGGGTTTTACTTTCCAACAAATCTTTGTATCTAATCCAAACGTTATACAATGCTTTCCTTACAATATGGTTTTTAAAGCTTTTATACACCTTTACCTTGTCGTACCATAAGTATGCATGCCAACCAAAACTATTGTCGTACCCTTCCAGATCCAAAATGTCGGTGTTCTCAAGAAGTAGCCAGTGTTTCAACCAGCAGAAAGCTGCTGATTCATAATAAAGTCTTAAGTCCGGCAGGGCAAACCCCCCTCTATCCTTTGCATCAGTTAAAATCTTAAATTTAATTCTGGGCTTTTTGCCCTGCCAGACAAATTTTGATATGTCTTTCTGCCACTTCTTGAAACAGTCCATCTTGTCCACAATCTGCAACGTCTGGAATAAAAACAGCATTCTAGGCAATACATTCATCTTAATAGTAGCAATTCGGCCTAACAAGGAAAGTTTCAACCTTGACCATATTTCTAGATCCTTTTTAACATCTGACCAACATTTTTCATAATTATCCTTAAATAAGTTCACATTCTTGGATGTTAAGTTTACCCCCAGGTATTTTACCCTTTTTGTTATTTCCAAGCCTGTTTCATTCTGAAAACTCTCTCTTTCTTCCATTGTTAAATTTTTTTCCAACACTTTCGTTTTTTGTTTATTCAATTTAAAACCTGCTACTCGACCAAATATTTCAATTAGTTCTAATACTCTTTTAGTACTAGTGTCTGGCTGTTGCAAGGTCAATACTAGGTCGTCTGCAAATGCTCTTAATTTGTAATGTCTAACTCCGACCTGAACTCCTTTAACCAACTGGTCCTTTCTAATCATGTTTAACAAAACCTCCAGGACTGATATAAAAAGCAAGGGGGATATTGGGCATCCCTGCCGTGTACCTTTTTCTATGGGTATTTCTTCTGTTACCACATTGTTTACAATTAACTTGGCCTTTTGTTGGGAATATATTGCACCTATACCGTTTTCAAAACCTTGACCTACCCCCATCCCTTGGAGATTCTTTTTCATAAAAGTCCAACAGATATTGTCAAAGGCTTTCTCCGCATCCACAAAAATCAGAACTGCTTTCCTGTTAATGTCAACATCTAACAACTCCAAAATGTCTATAATGTTCCTCACATTGTCTGACATATGTCTACCTGGGAGAAAGCCTGTTTGGTCCTTATGAATCTCTTCTATCAACACTCTTTTCAATCTTTTTGCCAAAATGTCTGCAAAAATTTTGTAATCCACATTGAGTAAAGATATAGGGCGGTAGTTTTTGACCTGATTCTTCTCAGTCTCTGTTTTCGGTATAAGTGAGATGAAAGCCTCTTTCCACGATTCAGGTGCCTTTTTCCCCTTCAAAATTTCATTGCAAACTTCCTTCAATGGTTGTATTAGCCATTCTTTCAGCATTTTGTAGTATTTGGCCGTCAGGCCATCTGGTCCTGGTGATTTTCCCAATTTCATATTTTGGATGGCACCCTCTATTTCTTGTTCTGTTATTTCCTCATTTAAGATCCTTTTACTTTGTTCTGGAATTTTTGATAGACCGTATTTTCTGATGAATTCTTCTATTTCTTGTTCATTGATTGGCCCTTGTGCATACAATTTCTTAAAAAAACTTTGAAAACAATTGTTTATCTCATTGGGTTTGTGGATAATTTTCCCATCCATTTCTAGACTTGTTACAGTGTTCATTCTCTGCCTTTTTTTCAGTTGCCATGACAGAAGTTTCCCACATTTATCCGCTGATTCAAAAGTTCTTTGTCTCATTTGCTTTATCTTCCATTCTATTTGTTGGTTCATGAGCTCCATGTACTGCATCTGGTAAAACTTTATTTCTCTCAAAATCTCATGGGACTTTGGTTTGGACCTCAGCTTCTTCTCTCCTTCCTTTATTTTTTCTAAAATTTTTTCCTTCTTCTCATTTTGTTGCTTCCTCTTTATAGAATTCTGTTGAATTAGGAAACCTCGCATCACGGCTTTGCTTGCGTCCCAAATTATTCTTTTTTCCACATCTGTTTTCCTGTTGATCTCAAAGTAATCTTTTAATGTTTTAAGGGCCTTCTTGTGGATCTCTTCATCCTTAAATAGGGTGTCATTCATTCTCCATCTAAAGGATCCAGTTGTTGTTAGTTTCATCTCCATCTTCACCGCATTATGGTCGGAGCACGTTTTTGGACATATTTCTACTTTTTTTGTTCTTAACGCCAGACTACTAGAAATCCAAATTTGGTCTATTCTTGTCCATGTCATTTTTGCTTCAGAGAAGAAAGTTCCCTCTCTCTCTAGAGGATTCCTTGTTCTCCAAATATCAATCAAGTCCATTGTTTCAGTCATTTCAAAAAAGGTCTTTGGTAGTCTCCCTTCTTTTGAAATCACTTGTCTCTGTGCTTTATCCATGTTTGTTGAGACAACTCCATTCATATCTCCCATCATTAGGATTTTATAGTCTAAAAAGTCAACTAATGTCTCATGCAACTTCCTAAAGAATTCGGCCTTCCCCTCATTTGGGGCATATACTCCAACAATCAAAATCTTTTCTCCTTGAATTTGTATTTCAATTGCCAGGTATCTTCCTTGTTCATCTTTAAATATCAATTTTGGAGCCAATTTTTCCTTTGCATAGATCACCACACCTCTTTTCTTCACTTTGTCTGATGAGATAAATTCTTGACCAAGTCTCTTATTTATCAGTAATTTCCTATGTATCCTGGCAATATGGGTTTCTTGCAAACATATTATATCTAATTGTTCTCTCTTCAAAATGTGAAAAACTTGTCGTCTTTTCCGAGGAAGGTTCAAGCCGTTACAATTCCAACTAAGGAGTTGCAGAGACATTTTGTATTTAAGTAGCTGTTCCTCCAACTGCTCCAAGCTTCTGTTCTTCCTCCGATGGTGGTGGTAAAAGTCCAAATGATAGATTTGCTATATCAGGTGGTTCTTTCTCCTCTACAGTTCCTTTCTGCAAATCCTCCAGGTATCTCTCCAGAAATTGTTCTTTGTCCTGAATTGTTTTTATTTTGATCTTTCTTCCTTTAAAGTTAAAGGACAGTCCTTGTGGGAACTCCCATCTGAATGGTATGGTGTTTTTCTTCAGCAGATCTGCTAGGCTTTTGTAATATGTTCTCACCTCTAAAATATATTTGGGAATGTCCTTAAAAATCTGTATTTGACAGTTTTGGATCACCAGTGCCTTTTGATAGTGCAAGTTCAATATTTTATCTCTTTCTTCTTTTGATCTCAATGTAATTAGACAATCCCTTGGTTTTTTATCCTGCCTTCTGCCCAGTCGAAAGGCTGTTGTTATCTCGAATTCATCATCTTCATCCCATTCCTCTTGCCAAAAAGCTACAATGTTCTCTGTAAGGAATTGCACAAGGTTGTCCCCTTCCCCTTCAGGAACCAATCTAAATTTTAAATTCTTCTCTTTCCGCTGAAGTTCCAATAAGGAGAGGGCTGCATCATGCTCATTCACTTTTTTAATAATAGGCCCAAACTTTTCCCTTGTCTCTTCAGCCGTTGTTTTTGCACTTTCTGCAATCTTTCGTGTTTCTGAACTCTCCTGGATTAATCTATTTATAGAATCTGTGTTAGATTTTACACTAGCTGTATTCACGTCCAGTCTTGTTGTCAACTCTGTTAATTTTTTAGAATTCTCTGTCGATAGCTTTGTCAGTGCTTCCAGGGATTGATTTATCTTAAGTAGTGCCTGAGTCATAGGATCCATAGAAGCTGGTGTTTTTTCCTGTGCAGCTGGTACAGTTCCTGATATAGAGCCCCTTTTCTTGTGGGGTTGTTTTGCTTTCTGCCTTGTTACTATCTCTTCTGTAGGGGCACTCATATCCTCAAGGTCGTTTTCACAGAGTTGATTTCCAAGTGGAAAATCCCACTGTTACTTTTCCAAGTGCAACAGTTTCACTTAAGACCCTCTAGAGGGAGCATTCATTTGTATCCAAATGGCAAGGAAAAAGAAAAACAAAGAAGCAAGGAAGTATAACAGTAGCCAGTAGTTTCCAATATCCAATCCGTAACGTCTCTATCTTCTATGTAGCCAAAATGCAACAGGGTAAATCTAAGGTCCAGTAACTTTGTTACAAACAAACCCCCACTTTGCAGAGTTTGACAGTTCACATCCCGGTGTCTTATTTGGGCAGCCCGACCTGGGGGGGTTTGGCAATGGAAGGTCTTAATTTTCCAGTAATTTTCCAGCAGGTTAACAATGTCCCAATCCCTTCCCCCCTTCTCCTGCCTATCGGGGGGGAAGTTTAAGTCCGATGTCAGTTTGACAGCTTAAAAAAAATAGAAAAGTTCCCTTCAAATGCAGCTTGATTTTCGTTGCTTTGTCTCTCATGCAGCTCCGGGAAGGCAGGCTTCCTTAATTTATGCCTTTCCCGTTTTCAGCCAAATTTCTTATTTAATGTCCCGTTAATTTTTCAGTCTTACTCACGGGTGCTGTGGTCAAATTACAATTGCAGGAAGGAATCGGCGCTCTCCGTTCATGGCGACGCGGCTTCACTCCGCTAGCTGGGTGACAACTCTCAGCACCGCGCTTACCCCGATGCCGCTCAGAAGCCTTTAAAAAGGCTCCCTCACAGTGCCGGGGGGCGCAAAAGGTGCCCACCGAATCTCCTTTGTTCACAGGCTCCGCGCCTGTGATTTTAGGGGTCCCCCGCTTGCCGTAGCGGGTAAGACCCGAACTAGCAAAGCAGTCCTGCCTCGGAGCTCGAGGCTCGGACCGCCATTAAACGCTGGCGCTGACCGGAAGTCCCAGCTTAAGATGAATCTGGAAAGGGCCAAGGAAGAGTACAAGAGGCAAGCGGATAAACGTCGCCGGGAAGGGGAGACCATTAGGGTGGGGGACCGGGTGTGGTTATCCACTCAAGGATTGCCCTTCAAGGGTGGGTGTAAGAAACTCCGGCCGAAGCGGCTGGGGCCTTTCGAGGTGATACACCAAGTCAACCCGGTGGCATTCAGGCTCAAGTTGCCAGACAACATGAAAATCCACCCGGTATTTCATAGGTCACTGCTCTCGCCGTACCAAGAGGAGCGGAGAGTCCGGGAGGTAGGAGGAGAAGGGCTCAGACACCCACCACTGGAAGAGAAGGAACACCACCAGCAGATAATGGAGATCCTGGATTCGCGGTGGCGGGGGCGGCAGGTGGAATACCTAGTAGCGTGGGAGGGGGAGCCCGAGTCAGAAAACACGTGGGTTCCGGAAGGGGAAATAGATGATGGGTATCTAGTGGAAGAGTTCTACAACAGGTATCTGAGGAAGCCCAAACCTCTGGAGAGATTCTGGGAGGAGCAATTTGCCACCACCGATGACGAGGATGAGGATTTTGTGGGTTTTCCAGCGTCCCCAGAGGAAGGAGGGGAGTCGTCAGGAGAGGAGGAATCAGATTGGGAAGCCCCTCCCATCAGAAACCGGGGCAGGTGGGAAGCGGGGTTTGAGTCCTCGGACGATGACGACAGCTCCTTTCGAGGGTTCCCTGCATCGTCGGCTGAAGATGGGGACAAGGTCACGTCACCGGGTCAGGCCGGGGGTGGAGGGGGTCCTGGGGGGGAGGTGAATGTCAGGGAACTGACATCAGAGCGAAAAGTGGAGGCAGGGCTCCAGAGCGATGCCGGAGAGGGAACCAGTCGGGGGGGAGGAATTCAGTGTGACACCAATAGAGAGGAGATGGAGGAATCGGTGTCAGGGCTCCAAGACCCTTCAACCGAAACCAGCGGAGAGAGCGCTGGCACGCCCTTGCCATCCCCTTACTTGCGCAGACGCGTTCCGCGCAGAGAACATAGGCGGAGACTTGGGGTCAAGCAGCTTTTATGCTGGAAGAGATTCAAGAAACGCCCACTGGCAGATTCTGCAAGTGACTAACAGGTCACGGAGGGCGAGCTCTAACCCTAAACATGTTTGAGCAAACCATCTAATTGGAGTGGAGGCAGTTTACGCACAAGTAACCACACTATACCATTACAGGTATAAACCTACATTCCTCTGGTGAAAATTTGACCCTCCACTTAGTAACTCAGACCAGTGCGCACCCTGCAACTCTAAAAATCCAAAATGATCTAGTAGTTTAGACACTGGCCTTTGCAATGGCTTTTAGGAGTTGTGACACTGTAAACTCTTAGCAGTAACATCGGAGAGTCTTAATGGTGCAATTAGGTTTTTATTGCTAGCCTGAAGGGTTCCTCGTCTCGTTATTATGAGTGGCCTCTTGCTGGGACCATTGAGAGAAGCATCTAAAATATCAGCTGAATGGGAGGACAGAACATTTTATGACTTTAGATGTCATTAATATTAAATTGCCAGAGTGAAAGTTGGTGCCCCTGTTATACCCTCATGGGCTATGCTATTCTACTAGTGGGCATAATCCAGACCTGGTTATGTTCCAAGAGGAAGGAATGGGCACCCACTTGAGCCACAGGTTTTTGGTTTAACACATAATTTAAGCATGTGGGCGCAAGGTTCACATGCTGTAAGGGATGTAAGAAGCAATTGTTTTCTGTTCTGCCCTTCATCATCCTTGTTGTTGGCATCCGTTTGTCCCAAGAGACAATGGAGTGCGCCACCGTGGCAAAGCCAGACCACTGCATTAGCAGCACCAGAGTGAACTCCCTGGGACACAAACTTGGGCAGTGTGTATGGAGGTCCTGGGCCGCCCAGGCAACAGGACCTTCCTCTCAGCCTCACTGATGTGGTCCAAAGGAAAGCAGAGCAATACGTCTGGCACCAGCTTGGCTGCAGGAGTTGCCGGAAGTAGGCGTACAGGGCACCATCCAACTATCTTTGGTACTCCACTCTGGATTTGTGTAGCCTTTTCTTCTCCCAGAGATATTCCAAAGACAGCTGAGGTTTAGGATCAGAGATTTCCTTCTCCTAGATGGACTATGTTTCCAGGTTGATGAGCCTCATCTGCTCCTTACTTCCCTCCACAGTATACAGGGGAAGTCCCTAACTCTCCAAGGGTTTAAGACTCATCAGCTACCCTCACTTGATTTAGCTGTCCAGTTGAAGCCATTCCCAGTGTGTGGCTGCTTTCACATGCTGAAAGCTTCTACGAGCCACAGGTGAGAGCTGAGTGCAGGGTGGGGACCAAAGGTGGACAAACCACCTCATAAGGAGCATAAGTCCCCCACCAGAGGTACTACCTCTCCACTAATACCCTATACACCCCCTTATTATTATTGTTAGTCTGCTTACCTTTTTCAGTGGGTAGCATTGTGGCTGGGCCTCGGGCCCCACAGTGATCCGGCTGGGGGGCACCCACCTTGTCGCCTTCCAGCTGTGCTGCTGTAGCTGGGGCACGGCATCACCCACGGGTGGCCCCGCTGGCCAGTCCGTGCCAGTGGGAGCCATGGCTGCAGGAGATTTAAACTGTGGCATGGCTGAATGCTGTCCTCTCACACCCTTTTATTCCTACTTACCTGCACTTCACCCTAAGATTCCAGAGCAGGTTATAAAATTAAAACACAATATTAAACATTCAGCACTGCTTCTGTTCCACTGCACTTCAAGCTATTCATCACACTGTCCAATGTGGCCAAATGGACAGTGGTCTTCTATATTTTTCAGTCCTCCATATTTCCACAGTAGTTTGCAATTTTAAAAAAGAAGTTGTCATGTATATTAGTCCTTAGAATATTAGTACAAATTTATTCTAATATACACATTTTTCAAATGCAATTTTGCACACATATACACATATTGCACATTTTCTTTAATAAAACAATTTTGTATGTTATTTTCATGAATATATACATTTATATGCACAATTTAAAGTAGTATATGCATTTTTGAACACTGAAGAATTGCATTGCAAAATTCAGATAAATGTGAATTTCAAAGGATGGTTGCGTTTCACTTCACATATTGTTACAGAAAGTGTAAATAGGTAAATATTTTGGAGTAAACACTGTTGGAACTTCTATTCTGGAAAGAAAGAGAGTGTCTGATAATCATTAGTAATAGCCTCTAAGTAGCGAGTCAGATAGCAACTAGTCTTAGGTTAGATTAAAGACCTGGATGGCAACCAACAGGTTCTAGCCCTGAAGGTATTAGGACAGTTCTATGGTCATCAGTGGACTTACACTGGGCATATATTTGGCCCTTCCATAAAGGCCTGCAGATTTTCACTGTTTGCTCCATGGCCTTATTTGCTAGGCAAACACTAACTAGGGCATGCTTTACTTTGTCTTTGTTTCAATAATTCAGCACAGTTCTAATTCTAAAACATTTGTGAAAACCTACGGAACATTAGGCACTGTCTCTTTATTAGACCTTGAATAGTCTTCTATTACAACTGTCCCAAACCATCTGTTCACACTGGTTTGTGTGGTCTACAATTTGGAGGCCTGCATTTTTAATGACTGTCTCTTTGACTGTTTTGTTTTCTTGTAGATGAAGTCTTAGGCTGGGTTGCCAAAAACGTAATTGTGTGTTACTGTCAGTTGCAGTCAAGAATGGATGACACAGTTTGTCCTCACTTCAACACTATCTCAACATGAAAGGAATGGTAGAGTTGGAGACACTGAGAGGGGCTAAACCTATTCCTTGTCTTTGGGTGACCTAGCCAGTCAGAATCATAGGTTAGGGGCCACGACTCAGTGGGAGAACATGTGTTTTGTATGTAAAGGCCCCAGGTTCAAGCACTGGCAACTCCTGTTAAAACGGGGCTTCATCCAAGAAACATCTCTGCTTAGGATTGCAAAGAACCAGAGCAGAGAAGGTGCTCTAGATGAATCTATTGTCTGGCCTAACAGCTGGAACATGAAATGCTGGTGGTGAAGATGTGGGTATGAGGATTGACTGTCTGGCCAGGTAGTGCTCAGCAGAGTTGCTCTTAAACATTAGGCTGCACCTGGTGCTACCACTATATAAGGGCTAAGTTTCAGCTCATTCCTTGCTGAAACAATCTCAGTTCCCCAGAGCACAGCCTGACCCCTGTCCTCTGTCTGAATCCTATCTTGTGCCACCTTGCCTGGAGTTGCTTAGACCCCAGTTAGGCCTTACCTTGCTGCTCCACTGAACACCATATGATCTCCAATGTCCATTTGCCCTCTAAAATGATGTGATTCTAAAATTATTTATTTTGCACGGGAATTGAAAGTGAAGCTGGGAGGAATGCTTTTGGCTTGGCTTCTGTGTGAACCAGGAAAAAAAAGGAGAGAGATAAAATGGTCTCTTTGGCACCATATTTCACTCCTGCTACTGTTTCAGCTCTTGAGGGGACTACAAGATAGTGAAAAGAGTTAGTAAATTATTGTGAGGGACCTGGAGATGCTACCATCAATAGGTGGTTAAAAGGTGATCCCATAACAGCCTGGTATTGTTAAACTGCAACATCCACTGTCTGCAGAAGTAGGTATTTGGAAGGCATCTATCTCAATAGCTAACACTCTGGCAATCCACAACAAAGAAAACAACAACAACCCTCAGCATCTTAATGCAGAATGTTGGCCAGGATGTAATCTTACACTGTGCTATAACCTTAGTTCATAGAACCTTATCACCAAATTTATGATGGCCCTATTAATAATGTTCTGTTTTCCAATGCACATTCAGAGCTTGGGAGCCTTGGGCCTGGGGAACAAATGTGGCCCTCCAACCTCTCCATTTGGCTCCTTGGACTCTCCACATGCCACACCATTGTCCAAGGTCACACCTTCTGGAGTCTTCTTGACTGTGTCTTTGAACTGTGATAATGCTCTTTGCTTGCTTGCTTTGTGTGTGTAGACTTATGAATGGCTTGAATATAGCCTTAACAGTCATATCCATTGCTCTCCCTGCTTTTGTGTCATGGACTTGCTGGACACAGAGGAGTGGTGGGACAAACCAACTGGAGCACCACCAAGGGGATGAAGGTTTGGAGCCCGGGGAGTGATGGTGGATGATGATGAGTGGTCACAGGGAGAAGAGGAAGAAGACTGGGAGGAAGAGGTGTTGGAAGCTGAAGAGGTAACAGGGCTTAGTAAATTAGGAGAGTCTGTGGAAGAGGGAAGTCAAGAATAAGAGGCAGAAGCTGAAACAGGCAAGTAGGAGGAGAGAGGCCAAGAGGCAGAGTTGAGTTAGGCTGGTGAAGAGTCATGGGTGCCACCCCTTCCTGCTGTGACAAGCTTCCCTCCCCCCTGTCTCCCAGAACCAGAAGAGGGATGAAATGGGTGGAGCATAAACAGGCTGCATGCAGGCACGGTCTCCAATTTCTTGGGGGAAAGCCCTGGAGAAGAGGGGACTTAAACACCTGTGGGGAGGCAGGGATTTTTAGTCTCAGCAACTGAATTCATTGAGGAGAACCCACAGGGCATGAGCTGCTGTGCTTATTAGGCCTGAAACCCAGCCAAGTGTGTAAAGATCATATTTCACTAATAAAGAGTTTCCTCCAACTTTGAACTGTGTGATTTACTAACTGGCATGCTCTGTAACATTTTGCATTTGGCCCCAGCCCTAAGAAGACTGATCAAGAGGAAATGTGGCCTGATGGCTGTGTTCTTCCTCTACTGTTGGATACAGTGTACTTCTGAGTACCAGCTGGTGGAAACTGCAGGAGGGAAGAGTCCTGTTGCATTGCAGTCCTGCTTCTATCCTTCTCATAGGCATCTGGTTAGCCACTGTGAGAACAGATGAGCCTCTGGCCTGATCCAACAGGCTCTTGTGTTCCTAGGACATGCCCAGGGCTATCCAGTGAGTTTCTAATGGAACATGGATTTGTATCTGGAGTTCTATCCCTTAAAACACCTTCCACTCTAGACCTTCATAGAGCAAAGTACAAGTATAGATTTGCACTTAGAAAGAGGAATGGAAAGGTGGAATCCTCAAATGTACATGGAAAGAAAAATATCTTGTATGGTAGGGGAAAGGCAAAATGTTTGGAATAAATCAGGAAGCTGAGCTTCGAAAGGGAATAGTGTTATCAAAGCCTACTGGCTTCTGGCATTTATCTAACACTCCTTCCTTTGCACCAAAATGCAGACAATGAATGATACAAGATAAGGAGTTGACATCAGAGATTCAGTGCAGGAATGTTATAAGAACTCAGCTGCTTCAGAAGCACCAATTGATCCATTTCTCTTAACATCCCTTCTAGGACATGTTGCATACAGTAGATCAAACATCAACACATTCCCTTTGAAATTCAAGCAGAAATGTAACAGCAAATAAAATATGTCACTAGTTGTGGAAAAACAACAATCAGAGTCTTTGATTATAGTCTCGATATGAAGCACGGTATGTTCGAGTCTCCTGTCATTACTTTCCCAGTGGGCTGATCAAGATAACTTTGGCAGGGCTGCCTTCCTGTGCTTGCCTTTATTTTGTGGAGGGTGGGTATACCAGGGAAGTCCCTGCATGTTAGTGCGTACTGAAGAACATGGCAGAAGCCGCTGTTTGCTAGCTGCCAAGGAGACAAGATGATGATGATGATGATGATGAGAGAGAGAGAGAGAGAGAGAGAGAGAGAGTGAGTACTGGTATAGTCATAAATGGAGCAGATATCAAAGCCAATTATGAGCAATGTACTCAGAAGGCCTCAGAAGTGTTGCTCGTGTAGTAGTGCTCAGTGCATCATGGATTTTGTGCTCATCTAGTTGCACCTGCAACCTATCATGCACATATTTTGCCTGATGTCACGGTGCATCACCAGTGTAATATTTTCCTGTAAGGTAAGCAGTATTGTGACTACCCATATGCAGATATTAGGGGTAGAGTGGGAGCTGAAGGGGAGAGAGAGCGAGAAAGGGGGGCGGGGATTGCCTATGGCCATCTAGTTAGTTTATGGCCCTCATAGCCCCAGCCCAAAAATCCTCTAATGCAAAGTAGCATCTATTTGGAGGAGATGAACTCACTCCTAGGTCTGTCCTGAGTGGATCCACTGGTATTGCTATCCAAACTCCAATCCCCTGCCACTGAACTCTTAGGACTGGATCCTATATTCTAAGAAAGATCAGGAAATACCTGAGGATCTTCCCCTGAACTTGAACAAAACCCCTGTCTAGATGAAGCTAACATCTGCCTTAAAAGGCAGATGCAGCATTTGGGGGCAGGACTTTAGTCCTGACTACCTTACCCAGGGGACGCAGGTGGCGCTGTGGGTTAAACCACAAAGCCTAGGACTTGCCAATCAGAAGGTCGGGGTTTTGAATCTCCATGACGGGGTGAGCTCCCATTGTTTGGTCCCAGCTCCTGCCAACCTAGCAGTTCGAAAGCACGTCAAACTGCAAGTAGATAAGTAGGTACCGCTCTGGCAGGAATGTAAACGGCATTTCCGTGCATTGCTCTGGTTTGCTAGAAGCGGCTTAGTCATGCTGGCCCCATGACCCAGAAGCTGTACGCCGGCTCCCTTGGCCAATAAAGCGACATGAGCGCCGCAACACCAGAGTCGGTCACTACTGGACCTAATGGTCAAGGGTCCCTTTACCTTTTACCTTATCCAGACTATGAAGCTCTAGCACATGGGTAGGCAAACTAAGGCCCGAGGGCTGGAACCGGCCCAATCACCTTCTAAATCCAGCCCATGGAGCATTTTTTTACATGAGTAGAATGTGTGCTTTTATTTAAAATGCACCTCTGGGTTATTTGTGGGGTATAGGAATTCGTTCACCCCCCCCCCCAATATATAGTCTGCCCCCTCCCCCTCCCACAGTGGACCTGCCCCCTGCTGAAAAAGTTTGCTGACCCCTGCCTAGCAGTTGATATAAACAAGAATGAGGATGTGCTGTCCATGGTACTGAACTCTAGCAACTGGGTTCTGAATCAGCACCTTTGCCCCTATCCATGGTTCTGACCTTGCCTCAGCACAAAATAAGCTCCAGAATCCCAGGTCTGGCTTTTTTCCACTTTGCTTGGGCTAATACTTCCTCTCAGTTGTGGAGATTGTGATGAATCTGGATGAGGGCAGAGACCCCTCTCAAACACAACCCTTAAGTCATACTTATATCTACATCTGCAGAGCTTGTACACCCATGCACTGGAGAGACAGACAGACAGACAGACAGACAGACAGACAGACAGACAGACAGACAGACAGACTGTATATGGTCTCCAAAGGAAACCCTGCACACATTTTGAAATACTTGATTTGGCTGCTCTCTGAGTTCCCTGCCTGGCTTGCAGTTTAATGATCTTTTGCTAGTACCTGATGTTGTCTATGACCTCATCCTCCCACAGAACCATTTTAGGTATGGGAAAAGAAATCTATGTGCTCAATCACATTGTGTGTAGGTTATGGCTGCCCTGGGGTGGTACAGTTCTTACCTGCTGCTTCGCTGCAAATGAGTTTTGTGCAAGTCATAATTACCATGTAATCTGTCTGTATCACATAAAAGGCTGAGCGTTCACCTTGAATCAGAAGGCTTGCATGCTTCTTATCAGAAAATTGCCTGAGGAACAGCAGATTTCATTTGGAAGAGTTAAGTCCCTGAAGGCCTTGACATAGAGCCCTTTAAACTGATGGATGCAGTCCTCCATGCTGAAGATCCCCCTCAGCTTCTCCACCCAAATGTTTTAAGGAGAGATATATATGATCATTTTTGGGACAAGTCACTGTTCCCCAGCCTGGTGCCCTCTAGATATTTTGGACCACAGCTCCCATCATCCCCAACCATTGGCTACAGTGGCTGGGGCTGATGGTGGCTGGAATCCAATACATCTGGAGGGCAGGAGGCTGGAGAAGACTAATCCAGGTGAATTATTCTTAAATTAGTTCCAAAAACAAAACTGTAGCTAGTATATCTCTTTCTGTACAGGCATAGAGCATTCCCTATAAAAATGTTTTTGTAAAAAAACAAGCAAACGTAAGGCTGAATCCTACACCCACTCATCTGGGAGTAAGCCTCACTGAACTAAGTGGGACTTACTTCTGAGTAGACATGGTTAGTTTTGTAATGTAAGTGACCACATTTTGTATCAGTGGAGTTGCAATAGTTATTTCCCAAAATGGGGCATTCCAGGACCAGGGAGTAGGAGGGGCTACACAGGATCCCAAGCCCTCTGCGTTGTTGCCGCCTCTGGATACTAGCGGTTGGTAATCACTAGTGAAGAGGTGGTTTTGTGCTCTTGTCTTGAATCTAGGCTTATTTCATTTATTTATCTATTCCTGTATTGATTTCGATACAACCAAAGATTTCAAACAAGATTGAGACAGTGAACAACATAGCATCTTCGGTAATGCTTTATCACTATAGACAAACATTTCATCAACAAATCCATGAATCATATAAATACGCAACTGTCAGAGATTGGACTCAAGGGGATGAGATGGAGGAGGAATGGTGGAGATCACACACACACACCCCTTCTCCTGACACTGCAGGAGAAAAGGAATGCAGCCTTGATTTACAGCAGGAAAGTCACAGTTCAGAGTTAGATGAACAGAAGAGTTGGGAAGTGTTAGAAGAAGGTGGAGGGGAGACAAAGGCAGGGCAGCCAGCTGACACGTTGTCACTGGAGAGTATTTCTGACCCCATCCCCTTCTCCCAGAACTCGGAGGTCAAGAGTGCAGGAACAAAGGTCTTAGAGACACTTGACCATGAGCGGCCACCATAAAGGGAAATACTGTTGCTAGGAAGAAGGGAGGAGGGGCTCAGTTGGAGCAACGCCATTGTCAGGGCTTGTTGCATCCCTTTGCCTCTGGCTATTATGAATGAACAAACTCATTAAAAAGGAACCTCCCTTGTTTTTTTCTGCTTCTTGCTGCCAGGGGGGAGGAATAAAATTCCCGAAGTGTTGACAGAAGCCTTGACATCAACTTAATTGGATCTCCCCTTAGGTAAAACCTGGTGAAACAAAACTCTCTCCCTGCATCCTGTTAGGTACCTGGTTCCCCGCTGTGGAAAACAGGTTTCTGGACTAGATGGGCCTTTGTTCTGATCCAGCAAGGCTATCCCAATGCTCTTAAGCCAATAACGGTGACAGTATGGAGGAGGGGAAACAGAACCAGGGGGTTCCAGGGGTCAGCTGTGGGCCCCCTGAATTGGTGAGGGTCTCAGCAGCCACTCAAGAACTCAAGGATCACTGATGGTGACCCTGGCTCCAGGCTTCTAATGCGGTGCTGTCTATTCAAATGGCAACTTGCTGGAGTTTCAAGTGAAGAACTTTACCAGACTTACTGGTTTAGATTCTTATAGAAAATAATTGTGGAGGGAAAGGCTATCAGCGGCTGCTAACCAGGATAGCTATGTCCTTCCTCCATGGCTGGAGGCAGAATGCTTCTGAATACCAGTTGCTGGAAACCACAGAAGAGAAGAGTGCTTTTGTACTCACACCTTGCTTGTGGGCTTCCCATAGGCATCTGGTTGGCCACTGTGAGAGCAGCATGGTCTTTGGCTCATCTTATGTTCTTAGATCCTTTTTAATTGAGGCAGTGAGGAATGAAATTAGAACCTCATGCATGTGCTCTACCTGTGAGTCATTTCTCCCGCCTTCCCTTGCTTTCACCCAAGATTTGATACATCAAACATGCCATTAAACGTACCCTGGAACATTGATCTTAAGGGCCTGGAATTTCTTGCCCAGTAAGTAAGATGTTCAAAGTAATCACTTGCTGTCAATTGGGTTTTATTTTTCCTCTTCAGCTCTGAAACTTCCATTACGAAGGATGGTTTTAGTTATGGGGGCAAATTGAAAGTGCTTTCTGATTTGAAAGTGTTACAGAAACTCCAATTATTTTGCAGAGGATGACTGTGAAACCAGCAGTATGACCAGACAGCAGCATTCCATGCTTCCAGCTGGTTTTGTATCACTCAGTTGGAAACATCTTAAGTATCCTAGGGAGATATGAATTCCAAATAGATTCAGATTCATGGGGTGGGAACAACCTGTGGCAATCTATCTTCCATAGCAATAACCCAGACCCCTGAAAAACATAGTATAATTTTAAGGGAACATATTTTTCTCAACTCAGACTAAATTCCAAATAGATTCAGATTCATGGGGTGGGGACAACCTGCGGCAATCTATCTCCCATAGCAATAACCCAGACCCCTGAAAAACATGGTATAATTTTGAGGGAGCATACATTTCTCAACTGAAACTAAATTCCAATGTCTCTCAGGATAGTAAAATGTCCCAAAACAATGCCATATGTCAGAAGAAGGGCACTTATGTCTGTTTCCCTGGACCAGTGTTTCTTTGAAAAATACCATGCACAAATGAAAAATACCACGTGCAAAGAACTGTAGTGTGCCAATACATTAGCAATGGTTTGGATGGAGGCGGGGTAGGTGATACCCATAGCAAAAACCAGGAGACTTTTTTGGATATATGAATGTATTTTAATGGATAGTTTTTGAACACACACTTTGCCTGAGCAGCTAAATCTGCAGCAAGGATCAGGTTTTCAGGGTATGATTTTTGTTGGTAACCCAACACATTACATTGACCGGAACATCCCCAACAGCCTCAGCCATAAAATTCAATTGGCTTCCTTGGGATACTTTTTGTCTCTCTTATGCTTTGTGTACTGGAGGAAGACCGTAAAGGAGCAGTGGGGAACCTCAGACCCACGGACCCAATGTGCCCCCCCAAGGCTCCCTATCTGGCCCTCAGGACTCTCCCCAGGCAGTATATACCATTCTAAATGGATCAGAACAGTATAAATCGAGGGGAAAATATACTCACTGTTTATAGCCAGGGTACAGAGATGCCTCTTCAGTGTGTGGTGAAAGCATTAGAGCAGGCTTCCTCAAACTCAGTCCTCCAGATGTTTTGAGACTACAATTCCCATCATCCCTGACCACTGATCCGGCTAGCTAGGGATCATGGGAATTGTAGGCCAAAAATATTTGGAGGGCCGAGTTTGAAGAAGCCTGCATTAGCGCAACAATACTAGATGCACCCATGTGGTGGGGAGGAAGTACCACAATTTATTTCCATAGTTCTGAGGATGGCAGAGCTACAATTGTCAGGCCAATCTTAACAACGGATAGGGTATGCAGCGAAGGAGGCATTATTTCGGATATTTGGGAGTCAAGGTTATTAAAGGTTTTAAATGCTAATGTGAGGAACTTGAATTGGGCCCAGAAACAGAAGATAACCATAGGGTGTGGGGTTGGCCCTCGGGAGGGTCAGGTGACTGGTACTGCACAACAGAGCAAACCTCAGTCCACCAGGCTTACAGCTGGAACAGAGCAATGTCAGCAGAGGAGCTGAGGTGCCAGAGCTTGGCTCTCAGAAGCCCCAGCAGTGGCAGACCTTGGAGTCTCAAATTTCAGTGGTGCCCCGTGTGACGCCACAATTCAGCACCCCCACTTCTCTCCTTCCATTCCACTTCAGAGCTGTGACATTTCCTGTGGAGCCTCTGAGCCTCTGCACCCAGTGTGACCGAACCAGTTGCACTCCCTTAAATCCACCTCTGGCCCCAGGACCTTATACTTATCAAGAATCAAAACTGGTTCTTGTCAATGAGTGCCTAACAAGCATTAGCCCTTTATTGTTATGATACAGATGCGCTTGCACACACAATTACATTTCATTCATGCTTCATGCAGGCTGTCATTGGTGAATATGATCCCAAGAAACTTCATGATTTAAACTGTTTTCTGACATTCATGGAAGACTCAACGCGTCAAAATATGTTCTTTGAGTCTAGGATTTTATGTACAATTCCATCATGGTTCCAATGGAAAAATGCTAGCTGTGCACAGTTGTGCACAGCCCCTCCCCCAATTCATTTCAGACCTCAGTCCAGTCTTTTGAAACAGTCCCCATCAGAAAATCAAGGACCAACAAGGATCCAGGTCCTGAACTGATTTGTGGTCATTCAGGAGTGTGTGGAAAAGGAGACTTGCCTCTCTTCCCTATTCTAACCATATATTTAATCAAGCTTTAACCCCAATAACATGTAGTTGTGTGGGGAGGGGAGAGAGGAGGGACACATAAAATGAAAATCAGCACAGGTCTTTCTATACAAATTGCCCTGCTTGGTATCACATTTATAGTATGTAATAAGCCATCTTTCTATACAAGGGCAAACTGCTTTTTGAATATTGTTAAAATACCGCAGACCCATAGCTTGTATTTGGCAATAATCCACTGTTATTGCTATTTTACTGTATTCAATAAAATTACCCCTCATCATAAAGATATCCTGCCTTGGTCTGCTAAATTTGAGAAAACGTGTCAACTTTGCAGCAAATTCCAATAATCTGCCTACCTGTTCTTTAATGGATAGAATACTTGCCATTCTCCTCTTTCTTGCAAAAAGAATTCTTGACACAGCCAGCATGCAAGAAACTAGTTATTTATGTTCTGACCTCACTGATCCTTCAACATGATTTCATAAGAAAAACACCAGATCGCAGAATATGGAATGGAACAGATTTATGAATGAGCACATGAAAAAGTGCCGTGAACTGGTAATAGATGACCTGTCCATCCCTATAGCTGGCGAACTTATGAATGATGTCAGAGTAGCATATAACTGAATTCTTCAGGTAAAAAGACATGCTGAGCCTCATTGTTGAATGAGCCTTCAGAAGCCCAAGGGCTGCTAATAGCTGAAAGTTTCCTTACAGCCATTTCCCACATGCATCACTGGGAAACCATAAAATTCCTCCACCTCTGCAGTCATCAGCCTTTTGACTTGCCTTTCCAGCTGGTGATAATACCTAACCTTCTCTACTGCTGTGAGTCTTTGAAGGATTTCAAATTGTAACACCAAAGAACAGCAGCAAAAATGGCAGTCTTCCATGCCAGGCTCACAGAGCTCTCTGATATCCAATTTCAAACAAAGTTCATAGGGAACTGACCATTTCTGCAAGTTAGCTTCTTTCATTAAAGTTTTCAAGCAGAGCTGTGGGGGACGTTTTAAACTCAGGGGCCACACTTCCTTTTTGCCAGCCCTACAGGGGCCACCTGTGGTGGGGCATGGAGAAGAGGCAAAAGTGCACCCAATGTGTGAATTTTACCATTGCTGAGCTGACTATCACATTTTCAGATGCTCCCCTTGAATGTGTTTTGCTTGAGTAGTACTTGCTCCATCTAAGTAAGCCACTATGATTATCAGAGTACTCATCCCAGCCAGGGGTGAGCAGATGAGGCTGGAGAAGGGGTGTGTCCAGAGGAGAACACCAAGGGCCAGACAGAGATGTCTGAAGGGCCGCATGTGGCCCCTATGGCTAAGATTTCCCATGCCTGGTCTGCAATTCTTAAGGTGATGTGGGATCCTAGTTTTCTGAGCAAGTTTTCCTACTTCACATCCTCAGGGGTGAATGAAGGCTAACCAAAACCTGGGGTGAGGCAAACCTCTAGTTGTGCATGCATTGCGCCACCATGTACGACACATGCATGGAGTCGCTGCGTACAGCGCATGTGCAATGTCGCTACGTACAGTGCATGCGTGCTACACCGTGCATGCGTTGTACATAGCGGTTTGCTGCCAGTGCCGCCAGAGCGCCATATGGATGGTGGCAGGATCCTCTGCTTGCGGCTGTAGAAGAAGAAGAGTAGAAAAAGAGTTTAGATTTGATACCCCACTTCATCACTACCCGAAGGAGTCTCAAAGCGGCTAACATTCTCCTTTCCCTTCCTCCCCCACAACAAACACTCTGTGAGGTGAGTGAGGCTGAGAGACTTCAGAAAAGTGAGACTAGCCTAAGGTCACCCAGCAGCTGCATGTGGAGGAGTGAGGAAGCGAACCCGGTTCACCAGATTACGAGTCCACCGCTTTTAACCACTACACCACACTGGCTCTGTAGCAGTGACGGAGGGATCTCACCACCATCCATACAGCGCTTGGGCGACACCGGCGTCAAACTGCTATGTACAGCGTATGTGCAGCGTCACTACATACAGCGCATGCATGCAACACCACACATGCGTTGTATGTAGCGGTTTGCCACCGGACAGTGGCGGGATCCTCTGCTCATGGCTGTAGCTGCGAACGGAGAATCCTCCACATGATGTGGCTGTGGCCTTCTTGTCACCCCCCCAGACATGGCACTCGGGGTGCAACGCCCCCCCCCCCTTGCGACACCACTGCACATCCTACATCACCAAAGAGTGGATGGTTTGCTTTATCCTAAGTATTCTTACATAGGATAAGAATGTAAGAAGAGCCCTATTAGATTAGGCCAAGGTCCATCTACAGTCCAGCATTCTGTTTTCACAGTAGTCCACCAGATGCCTATGGGAAAAACACCCTCTCCATTCAAAACTCCTAGCACTTGGCATTCAGAGAGGCTTAGTGCCTCCAACAGTGGGGGGAGAACATAGCCATTGGGGCTACTAGCCACTGATGTACATTTGCCTGCAGTTTGACTGCCATGATGAAGTTTTCTAGGAAAATTTCAATGAAAGTTTCAGCCAGTTATTGCTAACTGGGTCTTTGGATCCCATTTCTGTGAATTCCAGAGTGAACTGACCTCATCCTCATCTCCAGGTCTAATATGCAGATTGAAACATAATTATCCTTCCGATTTCATGCTTCTCTGAATTTCATGATATAGCCCATGGGCCAAAAACATACCAGAATGTATTTAAAATGAGGACTTTAGGATGCAATATGTTTAGAACTCAGATAAAATACATATTCAAATATGTGTTTTGTGATGAAATGTATATTTTGATATATTTGTGTGTGCGTTTTAAAGCATGGATTAATGCAGAAATGGAATGGACTTACAAATGAACTGACACAAATGAGAAATAGCTTGATTCACCCATAAGTGGGTCATCCTTTAAATTCCACCTTCTCTATCAGAGAGAGAGAGAAGGGGAGCAAGACCATCAGCAAGTCATGACAACTTTGTAACCAAGAACTTGTACCTGGGCTTATTTTTTCCTCTTCCCTCTCAAGCCTCTTTCTTTTTTTGCTATGTCATTTAGATTGTAAGTCTGGGGACAGGGAATGACTGGCTGTTGATCTTTGCAAGTCACCCTGGGAGTCTTCTTTTCAGCAGAAGAGGGTAAAAACGCTTCCAGTAAATAAATACATTTGCCCTAGTAGTCACTGTGCAACTCAACAGTTATTACATGGCAAGGTAAATAAGGGACTTTATCTTAACCAGTCAGGTGCTCCTTAATGTGCAGTCATCTCTTTCCACATCAATTAGATCACCTCCAGTGAGTTACAAACCCTCAGCGCTGATCAATAAGCAGTGTCTGTTCATCTGTGAAATAGTCTCTTGAGTGTCAATGAGCCATGAAACCTAAACACGCTTTCAATTGCAACTTTTAAGTAGCTTTTGTTCTCCTCTTCCCCTCCCCCACCTCCTGTAAATCCAAAGTTGATTTCCAAGTCATTACATTAAGTAGCCAGCATTTACCTATCACAGTATCACTTCAACATCTCTTCAATTAAACACCAGCTGGATCATAAGGCTTGCTTTGTTGCATGGCTAAGCGAGCAGAGAGTCCCTCCAAGGCTGGGCACTGTGAAGGCATCTCCTGCTCGAGCTGCTTAAGAATTTATTGCATGAAGAGGGGGGTTTGCAAAGCCATTGGTTCTATTAGTGAACCTTGGCAAACAGAAAATGAGGAACATCCAGCCATGAAGCTGATGCAACTTTGAGATTACCTGAGACATCCCTGGGTGCACAGGAGGAACGGGTACTGACCACAAGGATTCCATTCACAGTTCCAGCCACCTCTCTCTCTCTCTCTCTCTCTCTCTCTCTCTCTCTCTCTCTGTCCAGTTTGCAGTTTGGAGAGTGGCCATCTGCGTGCCAAATCCCATCTACATCAAAAGCTTGGGTTTCTAATGCTGAGGTCTATGAACAGCTCTCACTTCTGTCCACAATGATATTTTAAAACAACTTCTCTGTGTGAATTAGGAAAAAAGATCTCTCCGGACAATGTGGTAGTTCTCTCCACAATTTTTATATCCCTGCCTTTTCAGTGCTTTGTAAAACAGCTCAATTCAGCTCAAGGCAATCTGAATATGCTTCATTCTCCCCATTCAACACAAACAAGAGTGATTGCTTTATTTCCTTCTTTTCTGTCAGAAATGGGTGAAAGTAGTAGATATATTAGCTCCTCCAGAATAGATAGAACCTGCAGACAAATAAATCTAGGGGCTTCTGAACTGGACCCCCCCTTTTAAGGATAATGGTTTGTATCCTACACACATAAGACCCATTTAAGTTAATGGCTAGAACTAGCTTGGGTCCACTAATTTCAATGGGTCTGCTCTGAGTAGAAATTACAACCCAGTGTCTATTATTTTCAGACAGAACTGGATGAAATTTGCAAGCAGAGCAGCCTACAGACATAAATATGTTTCCCCATGAAATTTGACTCAAACCTGTACATACATGCACTTAGTCACCTTTCCAAATGCGTGAGTAAACCAGTGAAAATGCTTCTAATGAAAGTATCACAACTAAAATGCTGAGCAACGTGTCCTTCATCCTGTCTCTAATGCTTGCATTCGTGATGCACCAGAAAAACAAGAAACAAGACCTTTTGATTCTTGAACATGGCATCATGTTATTCATATTTTGATCTCTCCATGAACAGCACTCTGAGATTCATTTGTTTGTAGTTGTTAATGTAGCTGACAAAACACAAACTGGAATTGTCCCTCAGAATGAAACATTTATAGGCAAGGCAAACTGGCTTTCCCTACAGTTTACCCTGGATGTTTTGCTAATGAGGCAGAAAGGGAACCTCATTAAGACTGACTAGACAGCCCCATCTAGACATCAGTGTCACCTCCACATTGCAGAGAGGCCTGATGTGGTGAAGAGGCTGTGTACTTGTTCTGTGTCATTCTGGGAAGACGTAAGAGTGGGTGTAATTGCTTTAGCAGATAGTGTTTCTGTCACTTTTGAGCATAACCCGTCCTAAGAAGAGCAGAACTTCACTGCACAGTTTCCTCTCATTGTGAATATTCTCACTGTGGCCAACCAAAGACCTATGTAAAGTCCACATATCCCCCACTCTAACTGCTGCTAGGTGGAGGCTGGTCTGTAAGGATAGAAGGGGCTCTACACCACCAACCACAGTCCTTCTGCTTGTTTACAGCCAATCAGCAGATGACTCTGCATGTTATTGGCTCTACTTACTGGTCTCCCTGCCTCCTACCACGCTAATCTCATGGTGTCATTGGCTCTGCTACTCATCAAAGAGTTCTGGTTTAAAGGGAGACATTCAGGAGGAATATGATCCGACTCAAAACACATCCCAATCAAGTGAATTCCTTGCAATTAGTACTTGTCTTTTCTGGATTACATTTCAACAAGGATTCCAGAACCTGCTCAAGACAATGGTTCTGGGACTCCATTTTAACTTTCTGAAACCACACATGAAGAGCCTTTGGCCCTCCAGCTGTCACTGAACTACAACTCCCATTATATCTGGCCACTGGCCAAGCTTGCTGGAGTTGATGGGAGTTATAATTCAGCGACAGCTGGGCTGGACCAAAGCTTAAACCACACCTAGCCTGAATCTTCAGATGAAATCTCCTAGCAGTTTATTTATTGCATTTATTTCATAAAACATATACACTTCTTGATTGTAAAAAAACAAAAACAAAAAAACCCACAAAACACCCCAAACCCCCTCACAGTTGTTTATGAAAGATAAAAAGTTATATTATAAAAACCCTGGAAAATAAGCTATTATTTTTAATGCAATTTCAAAAGAGAGCACATAGGATCTTGAAAACGTGAGAAGGTTCCTTGCAGGATCATCAAGGTCCATGTAGCTCAGCCTTTCCCAACTCTGGGTCCGCAGATGTTGTTGGACTATAACTCCCATCATCCATAGCCAGCAGGGACAGCAGTCGGGGATGAAGGAAGTGGTAGACCCACAACACCTGGGAACCCAAGGTAGAGAAACAATGATCTAGCTCAGCCTTCTTCTTTCAACCAGATGCGTTTTGTAGATACACATTAGACCTACAACTACTTTGTAGGTTGTCCCTACAATCTTGCCTCTGGATACAGAGGTTTTATTTAGCTGTCATATTTATAGGAACAATGAAACCCTTCACCAATGAAGGTTGGTCCATAAAGGCAAGGGCGGTTCTCAGCCTGCCTTCTTTCTTACAACCAGTCAGGGGGTACTCTGCTTGTTATTGGCTCTGGCTCTAGCTAGCGTTGGTCTCCCTGCCTTCTGCCCCACCAGTTCCAATGGACACCAGCTTCCACTGCTCTTAACTACAGGGATGTCTCAAGACTCAATGAGGTGAGATAGGCATGTTTGTCTAAGCTCAGAAATCCTGGCCCTTCCCAGCTGTTATGTTCAACCTTTAGAGAGAGAAAACAGTCGTTAATCATCATTATTATCAAAACAGCACTTTAAATGCTGTTCCTACATTAGTGCAAAGAGCAAGTTATGACACCCTGCCAGGAAAAAATCAAATCAAATGAACTTTAAGCTCCGGAGTTTCATGGTCCACGTGATTCCATGAAGACCCCACACAAACTTGCTGCATCAAAAATCCTACTGCCATTACATCTGATGGCAGTAACAACAGTGGGGTGGGGGCAGGGGAGGGGGAGAGTAGCAATAACAAGAAAATTCAGTGCTTCCTAACCTCCATTCTATGCTAGTCCCCAGTGTGGCTCCACAAAGGGTCCAGGCCCTCATTTGCAGGAGGGACTGGAAGCCTGGTAAGAAGCCATTCCAGTTCACTTCCTGAAAATATGTCCACACAAGGGGGGAGAATGTAGAGAATACACAACGCCTTCAGTCTGCCGCTGCCTCCTTTTTTCAGTACAGTTTTTATTAAGGATTCCCAATAATATAAATACAGAAAGGGAGAAAATGGGCTACTTGGTGAAAGCCATCAAGAATCTTATAAAATACCCATATTTTTCGCTCCATAAGACACACTTTTTTCCTCCTAAAAAGTAAGGGGAAATGTCTGTGCATCTTATGATTGTGAATGTGTGGTCAATCGCTGGCTCCCTTTCTGGCCCCGGCCCCTTGCCCACACCTCTATTGTTGAATGTTCTGCAGATGGAGGCCGTTTGTTTCCCCAGAGACATGTGACTGGCTGATTAGATTATCTATCTGGAAACTGTAGAAATGGCTCCCTTTCCTTTCCTAAAGAAGCTGCAGAACTGTGAGTTGAACCCCATAAAAACAGGATTTTTTCCCTTTGCAAAGTAAGCTCAACAACTTTGAGCTGATCCTCAAAAAAGGGGCTTTTCCCCTTTGCAAAAGAAGCTGCAAAACTTTGAGGTGATCCCCCCAAAAATGGGTCTTTCCCCCTTTCCTCCTCTAAAAACTAGGTGCATCTTATGGTCAGGTGCATCTTATGGAGCGAAAAATACGGTATATGCAAAATAGGCCTGTCAAGAGTTGAGAAGCTATAAGAAACAAATTGTAAGGCGATGCACCCAGCCTGCCCTGCTGGCATGCGGAGTGAAGTAAGCTAGTTGCTGTAGAAAAGTTCTCAATTATTTGCCCCACTCCTGTGAGTGGCTGGCAGGAGAGTGTTGTTTTGCTCACTCCATACGGCAGTGTTAGACAGGTGCAGTTAGTAGTGGGAGCCAGAAAATCAGGGTTGATTGGTTTAATTTGGTCACTTGGCAGGTGTGTGCAGGAAAAGGCAGAAGTTGGCACAAATGGTGAATATTTGGAAGTATTTTTCAGGTGATGAAATGTGTTTATTTGCATGTGCACATTGTGCATATGCAAATAAATACATTGCCTCCCCCCCCCTCGGGAATTGCCATTTGGTTTCACCTGCTCTGTAACAGTCCCATAGTGATGGCAGGGACCTACTTGGGAATTTAGCTCCTTCCACACAACACACACATGCACATACCACTTGGGGGGGAAACAAAACAAAGGATTTTAGATCTGGAAGGATGGAGGACAGCAATCACAAAGAACATTTCCAAGAAGCAATTGACTGAACTGATCCCGATAGAGTAGATAGTTACTCACTAAACAAAAGGCTGCTTGTTTTGCTGTTTTAGTCCTGTAGTTCACAGCAATCAATGATAGTTTCATCTACAGTGAGTGGTTAGCGTTAAAGAACTTTGGCTCATACATTTGCAGACCAGATGGCTTTGTAGTCCATGTAGTGTTGCAAAAAGCAATTGGGGTTTCACTGAGAGTAAAGAGTTAAGCATTGACAAACATGCATGCACCTAGTCACAAAGCAGGTGGCTTTCACTGCTTTGTGTATTGAAGCCTGAATGCAGATGTGCAGGTTCTCACTTAACATTCTGAACCAAAGGAGCACTGCTGGGGGAAATGACTTGCAGTGAGTAATGCAGATAGCCACTGGGACCTGGACCGATTAGCATCGTGAAGCAGAATATTGGCAATGTGACTAGATTTTATGTGTTCTCCTCCAGTGCTGTGAAATGTTGCTTGCCCCCAAATGGGGAAAGTTCTGGGCTGCTGCTGCTGCTGTTCCAAAGGTCAGAACAGTCCAACTTCCTGCTAGAAGCACAGGAGATGAACAGTGCAGCTAAGCCAGCACTGCACCCAAAGTCCTGCCTCTCCCATCAGCTGTGGCAGAAGGTGGGGACAGATCAAGGGGCATCAGACAAATGACTAGTAGCTGGATTGGATTAGAATCCAAAGGTTCCCTGGCTGGCATAGACCTACCACAAGGTCACAGCTTCTAGCAGGAATACAGCCAGGGGTAACTTTCACTTTCCTGGCTTAGTTGTTATTATTACACTGGGGGTGGGGGGTTCAGGTAAGAACACTGATAATGCAAAATGCACAAGTTGCTCATCCAGGAGTAAATTCATAAGGTCTGGGTCCTACCAAGACAACTAAAACATTGCCACCACAGGGGCAATGTTAACTAGCTGAAGGTCTTGGCTTGGCGTCTAAAGCTTACAAAGATGGCAGCAGGAATGTCTTCCTGGGGAGTGCATTCCACAGATTGGGGGGGGGGGTCCACCACTCAAAAGGCCTGTTTTCGTGTGGCCACCCTCTGCCTCTCCCTCAGGTGGGGTCCCCAGAGAAGGGTCACAGATGAAGCTTGCAGGGTCTGGGGTAATTCATATGGGGTGAGGTGGTCCTTGAGTTATTGTGGTCCTGAGCCATATATGGCTTGAAAGGTCGAAACCAGCACATTGAATTGAGCCCACAAACTAAATTGGTAGCTATTGTTGTTGGGCCCGAATCAGTGTAATGTGTGGCTCCAGCCAATCAGGGATCTCATGACGAATGCAGTAAATGCAACAGTATGGTGCTGTGGGTTAAACCACAGAGCCTAGTGAAGAAGATTGGAAGAAATTTAGGTGTTATTTACAAAAACACTGTAATTTAATTGGATGTTAAGAAAGATGCCAGATCATAAACAATTGAGCACCATTAAATTAGACGTAATCTGGATGATAAATGAGATTGAGGAAAATATAAATTTTTTGGAGAATTATTAGACTAAATTAAATGAATGAGACTTAAGAATGTAAACAAGTTGATAAATTGCTGGAAAAAGTTTTACAATGATGCAAGTGGGAGCGGGGGACGTGAGGGAGTCCAAAGAAGCTTTGAAAATATGTTATGATACATGTTTTATTGTTTATTATTTCTGCACTTTTGTATTTAAAAAATCTCAATAAATATTTTTTTTAAAAAAAAATAAACCACAGAGCCTAGGGCTTGCCGATCAGAAGGTCAGCGGTTCAAATCCCCGCAGCAGGGTGAGCTCCCGTTGCTCGGCCCCTGCTCCTGCCAACCTAGCAGTTCAAAAGCACGTCAAAGTGCAAGTAGATAAATAGGTACCGCTCTGGCGGGAAGGTAATTGGCATTTCCGTGCGCTGCTCTGGTTTGCCAGAAGCGGCTTAGTCATACTAGCCACATGACCCGGAAGCTGTACGCTGGCTCCCTTGGCCAATAAAGCGAGATGAGCGCTGCAACCCCAGAGTCGTCCGCAACTGGACCTAATAGTCAGGGGTCCCTTTACCTTTATGTAAGCTGCTGTACTTCCATCAGGTACAGTGGAGACCTTCCACTGTAGTGATGAACCCCTGCCAGCAGAGCCTGGTGTAGAGAGTCCTCTGCAGCACCCAAACCCCCTCTGTAAGTTTTTAGATTTTGAAATATTCCTCCAACTCCAGGATTATTATTGTTCTCCAGTCTTAGCTACATGCATCATCACATTTTAGAGCTTTAGGGTCATTTATTTTGGGCACCAATACTCTGGAACAGCCTGCTTAATTACCTCCCCTGCTGTCTTAATCCCTTAATGTGATGCTTTTACATTTATCCTGAGTCTAAATAGGGAAAAAAATGGTATATTTTAAACCGGCATTAGTTTGCTCATGAAGTGGAGGGAGAGATGAGAATCTAAAAACAGCACTGTGTGGAACTTTTATTCACAATTCAGCATTTTATTCTATGAATGGGGTCATAATATGCAAGTAGAAAATCCAAGTTCAGCAACCTGTATTTAGAAAGAGTTCTCCATGTTTCTAAAACTTTTAAGGGAAGATCTGTGGGTGTATTGGATGTTTAGCTCTTTTCATTCTCTTCCAAATATACTGCCTATACGAAGGGATACATGTGGTCCTCCAGATGTTCCTGGACTCCAACTCTTATCAGCCACAACCATAGAAAGGGGCATCTGAGTGTGTGCAAAAGCTAGCCCACTGTACAAACTGTGAATGCACTTTTGACTAATGTACACATTTTTGCAATCAATTTCTCCTAATATAATGCATTTGTGTGTGTTATTTTCATGACTACATTCATTTAATGCATACTTTTACCTGATTTTTTAAAAATATAAATATTGGTTGGTTGGAGAACTGCACAGCAAATTTCAGATATACAAGGATTTCAAATGATAGCTGTATTTTGGTTCTCATGTTGGTTTGCAAAGTGCAAATTCGATAAACCCAGCTTTAAATGCAAACTGAATGGAAATTCTTCTCCATCCCTAATCTGAGGAGAAACAAAAGGTGTATGTTTTGCCTCAACAAAACCAAGGGATTTTTATTTTTTTTAAATCGTGTTTGGAAGAGACAAGATAAAGTTGTCTCATTCACAAAGTTGTATTGATTTTCTGCTTTCAATACCACTGACACTGATGTCCGGTAATAAGAAACTTCGTAAGATGGGCATGTAATATTGATAGCAGGCCAGAAGGTCAAAAAATAAATCAGCCTATGCTGTATTGTCAAGACTGTCCTCACGAATGGAGTCAAAAGTGTTTTAACCATCAGATGCCTGCATCCTGTCATTTGGGATGAGTGGGACACTGCAGCCCAATTTTTTTTTTTTTTTTTTTTTTGTGCTCTTTGGGTTTGCTATGTCCTGGAATCTATTCCTCCTGTATTCCATTTTCAGTAGGAGAATTTAAAAATTAATTCCAGAATTTGAGCAGGGGCAGCTTGCCAAAGCTTCAACTTCTTTCCCTTTATTTGACCCCCCCCCCCCGCTCTATCAAGGCATACCAGTAGCAGCTGGTAAGGCAGTATGGATGGGACATTGTTGTTTGCCTGGCTTCGCATCATAACAGGTAACTGGAGTTTACCAAGAGAGGAAGAGTAGGGGGAAAGTGCAGGGAGCTTGGACTGGTTAGGAGTGTGGGGCCTTACCACTGAGCAATGCCTCCTTGTTAAGGCACAATTCGCCTCCCACCATACCAGATCGAATCATTTCTCCATATAGACCAGTATTGTCAGGAATGAGCCAGCTGCAAGCAAAAGTTTGCAGCTAACTGCAGAAAACAGCTAGGAACAGAGAGGTTGCTTTGATGTTAGTCAGACAGAGGAAAGCCGGGAGCTGCATACTTCGGCTCCTCCTGACCTTGATGTGCAAGCTGATAAGACAGTAACAGAGAGCAGGCTAGAATGCAGTCAAAGCTTGCTGGAAGCACAAACAGGCGGGAAGAGTAAAGAGACAGCCTCTCAGAGACTGGGGAAGAGGCGGGAGCGAGGACTCGCCGAATGGGAGGGTTGCAAGATTGGAAGCAAAACAAAAGCCAAAGAAGTGAAAGTTCAGTTGCTTCTGGTCACGCAGGAAGAAGTCTTCAGAAGGGTCATCTTGAATAATGGTGCCAGAGGCTTTGTTGGAGCCATTAATACATTCCAGAAGTCAGTTCCAAAACCAAAGCGTTCCAAAACCAAGGCACGCTTTCCCATCAGAAGTAATGCAAAATGGATTAATCTGTTCCAGACTTTAAAAAAACCCTAAAACATCAATTTAACATGAATTTTACTATCTAATGAGACCATTGATCCATAAAATGAGAGCAGTGATGTGTAAAACACATCAATTGGGAAGACAGGCGAACTTATACCAGTGTACTGGAAGAAGCAAAGATCACCATTGTTGAAGCAATGATTCTTCAGCATCAACTTTGTTGGACTGGTCATCTTGTGCAGATGCCTGATTATCGTCTTCCAAAGAAACTACTTTTTTCTGAACTTAAAAATGGAAAGTGTAATGCTGGTTGTCAACAAAAGAGGCTCAAAGACTGTCTCAAGGCAAATTTTTAAAATGTAGTATAAACACCAACAACTGGGAAATACTTGCCTGCAAGCGCTCCAATTGGAGAACAGCCTTTACCAAAGGTGTCTTGGGCTTTGAAGATGCTCGAACTCAGCAAGGAAGAAACATGCTAAGAGGAAGGCATGCTTGGCAAATCCACACTGTGATCAACTCCTGCCCAGAAACCAATGTCCCCACTGTGGAAGGATGTGTGGATCCAGAATTGGCCTCCACAGTCAGTAACGGACTCATTATTATAACTGTCTATGGAAGACAATCTTACTTGGCTACAAGTGATCGCCAAAGAAGAAGAAAGAAGAAAATGAAAGCAATAAACAAAGTACTGCGGCCACACAAACAATCAATCAGTACCTGAACTGGGTTCCACACAGTCACAAAAACAAACAAAAAGAGCCACAAAACAAAAACGCAAAATAAATAGCAAAAACAGACAGACCTCAGCATTAACACTCAAAGCGGAGCAGGTTTGGCTTCCGAAAAAAGTTTGCAAACACTTACTTCTGGGTTTGCAGTGTTTGGGTTCCAAGTTTTTTGAGTACCAAGGCGTTTAAGAACCAAGGTACCACTGTATTTGTACCTCTCCTTGGTCTGAAACAGAAGGAAAGGTGAGTGTCACATCCTGGCATCTAATGAAATGTAGACACCTATCAAGGGGTGTCCTCAGAGGCAAGTGGCTGAGCTACCAGGAACTGAGCAGGAACTGAGAAGGAAGAGCAAACAACTTCTAATGTACCACAGATTTTTTGAGAGGAAATTTAGTGAGACCTTTTGCTGGTGCTGTCATCTACTATGACTAGCAGTGGCTCTGCAGTATCTCAGGCAGAGAGGTCTAGAGATGGGAGGATCTGTTGATTTTGGTGCTCTGAGGACCTGCCCACACTTCTGCTTGTTCCACTGCTTTCCCCTGGGAAAACCTTCTGTTTACTGCTGAATCAGAACAAATGTCTATCAGGTTTTCTGCAGATTGACATTTGTTCCCATTCAGTGGTAAACAGTGTGTTTTCCTGGGGAAAGTGGTGGGACAAACAAAAATCCTATTGGACCCATGCCTAGAAAGCAAATGAATTAGAAAACCTCTCAAACCAGTGCTTTCTATGCATGAGTCAAGCAAAAGGGTGGGCAAGCCCAGAGTTTCTCATTTTTCCATCTAAAATTCACTTCTCCAGATGTTTTCAGAAATTTATATTTATTTATTCTTTTGGGGCAAATTCCTCAGGAAAATTCTTCAGCATTGTAGTCAGAATTTCTCCTAATAAACAGATTTTTGTATGCATTTTTGATGGCACAAACAATTTCTCTTAATATAATGCATTTCTGTATGTTAAATTTACAACTTTTTGTGCACATTTCCCCCCAATATATGCATAATTGGAAACATTGTTGGCAAAATTTGGATTAGTGCACTTTTTTTCTCTCCTCACAATGTTTCACGAAGTGTCGTATTGATCAATTTGGTTTTTAAATGCAAGCTGAATCCAATTTCTTCCATTTCCTTAATCACTTCTCAATGGATTCCTTTCTTTATTTAAGCTGGATATGCCATATCCGAACCTGGGACCTTCTGCATGCAAAACATGTCTTCTGTACCTGAGCTACAGTTTCTTCCCTCAAGCAGAAGAGATGTTTGGAAATGGTGAGTGGAAACTATTTGTGCTATTCCTTTCCCAGGCGCCCATCTCATTTGCCCAACATTTGTAGAGCAATCTGAACAATCAATTCTTTTCACTTTCCTCCTCCTCCTTCCTTCCCCAATAATAATTATTGCCAGAAAAAGGAATAACAAGGAAGTGTGACATTAACAAGAAAAGATCAAATGCCATTTGGGAGGAAGCCTACAGCCTCCTGGCAAGTATCATCTGATTACAAAGTTACCCTGTGCTGAAGTTTATGATCTAGCGCTATTCAGGTATACACAGAGCAACTGTGTGACCCTGTAATAACTATAATTTCCCCACTGGTTTACAATACAAGGGGAGTTAAGTATGTTTCCCCCCCTTCTGATTAGATGTTTGTGGAAGAGGCAAACTCTCAAATGTCAGCTAAGCTTACAGAGAAACCTTGTTCTCAAAGCAGTCATGGAACTGCTTGTGAGAAATTACAGCTTTATTCCCCAACCTTCCTCTAGCTACTTGCCTCTGCCTTTTAACTCTCTGGCACAAGCAACCAGGTATCATCCACATGAGTTTCTACCTGAGTGGTTTGAGGTTGGCATTGGTAGATCTTAGAATGTCAGCTGAACCAGGAACATAGGGAACTGCATTATGGCATTCGTCTATCTAGGCCAGAATTGTCTACGTCAGGAGTAGCCAACATAATGGCCTCCAGATGTTGTTGGACTACAACTCTCATGATCACTGACCATTGGTTATGCTTGCTGGGATTGATGGGAGTTGTTGCCTTTAGGTGCATGGAAGGACGCGGCCCCTTTCCCCTTTCCCCTTTCCCCTTTCCCCTTTCCCCTTTCCCCTTTCCCCTTTCCCCTTTCCCCTTTCCCCTTTCCCCTTTCCCCTTTCAGAATTAACAGACTATTCAGTCAAATTCTGTACATGAGACATGGGGTAACATCTTGTTCTTCACATCAGACAGCTTTGCTCACACTTCTAAGCTTGCAAATGTCATCCACATCTGCCAAAAGGAAACACACACACACACACACACACACACTATTGCTTTTTTATTATTATTTCCCATTAGTGAAATGGGTAGGGGAGAAATGAAGAAGACTCAGATGGATCCTAAGCGGAATCAGTCAGCCTATGAAGCACCTCTCACCAAGGCAGGCTATTTTCCAAACCCCCAAGCTGGGATCTGAATCCAATCTTGCAATCGCCACGCACATGATTCTTTCGTGGCATCAGTCTAATCTCCCAGAGCTGATAACATGTGAATCAGCCTCGAAGAACGAGGAAAGTTAGGAAGGAAGTAGAAGGCAGGAAGATGAGATTCATCACAAGGCCCAAGGCCATTCCCTGACATGTGTGGATGCCCTGACAATCTTTATTATTCTCGTCGCTACCTCCTGGATTGTCCCCTTGTGCAGGGGAATAACAGATGGACTTGGCACCAATATGAGACTTGTAAGCAACCTTTGGGGTTCTACTGACATCATCAACTGGATGATTTATGGACCACAGCAGATCACAGAGTATGTCTCCAACCTCCCACCCGCTCTTCTGCTTCCTCTAATTCATCTTGGACACATTTTAATGATTACTTTAAAGCCCCGAAGCATCTCAAACTTCATGAAGTCAAAATGTAAAGAGTCGGCCATCCTTCTACTAGGAAGAGTTGTTGGCAACAAATTTCCGAAAGAAGTCCAGTCTCTTAGGCACTATTTCTTCAAATGGGTTCTGAGCGCATGCACAGAGAAAACACACGTCCTGAAATTCGGAGAGATTTTTTTTTAAACTGTTTATTTAACTCTTCCTACCTTGTCCCTTGCAAATGTATTTGTCTTTTGGAAGGTTATTGGGGTGGTGGGGTGGAAGGAAGTAGAAGCAGCTTGGAAAGGGGCCATGTTTCACTAGAAAATCAAAGGGAGTTTGGCTCAGCTTATAAACAGGGTTAGATTTTTCTCCTGTAAATCAAAGTCCTGCAAAACTGAGCTTGATAAAATTGTTCATGGCTCACAAAACACCCATACCCACACCATATATTTCCTGGTATTTTAATATAAAACCCTTTCTTGTTCCAGTGTTGACGGGACCCAAAGGAGGTGCTCACCTGAGGATCTAAGCACCCAGGCAGGTTCCCCATAGGAAGATATGATCTTTCAGCTCACTTGGGCCTCAGCTAATTATGGCTTTGTTCCCATATTTTCCTTTGTTTGGTTCTACAAAGGCAACTCGAAGTCTGAGGAGGAGGCTAACAACCAGTGTCACTCCCTGGATTGGCTGTAGATAAGACACAGGCAGGTGGTGATCGGCTGAGGGCAGAAAGAGGTCTGTGGGACAATAGTCCTAATCAAACAGCCTCCACTGCCTTTCAAAGATAGTTCTAGCCTGATGTGGGCATTTCATAACATTGAAATGAACTTAAACAAAACTACTTGCATTGCCAGCTTTAACTTTGTAAGGTTGGGGGGGAGGGGACAGAAAAACAGTTCCCAATAACACTGAGCCTGGACGAATCCATATTAAACTGGCATATAGCTTAGCACAGCTCTCCAGGTTTCCACCGTGGGAGGGAAGGAAGGAGAAGGAAAGAATCTATTCTAAGCCTTTCCTTGACAATGTATATTCCCAGTCAACATTTGTGCACATGGAAATTAATATCGCCGTGTGAAACATTTGTGCTGAATACAAAATCCAGTGGTCCACGACGAGATTACTTATAGAACACCACATTAGCACTTTTCTCCCTGTCTCTCTGGGATGCAAGAACTGCAGTATAATTTTCATTTAGATAATGAGGTACGTGCCCCTTTTTACCAACGTACATTATGAAAAGTGGCAAAAGGGATGATAGTTTTACTAGTCTGATTTATTCTGACCAAAGTGGTGCTGTGCTGTGCTCTCTTTCTTTAAACCCCCCACCACCACTTGTGCTTTTTTTTTTTTTTTGTCTCTTCATGAATTCTGTATTGTAAATACAGATTTAAAGGCCTATATCAGCTGAACTCTTCGTCATAACCCAACAGAGGCACCATCTTAGTTTTAAGTGGGGGTGGGGGAGAGATTGCAGTCATAGGAGGGGCATGGTTCAAAGGAAAGGTCAATAAATGGCCTTGCATTCTTGGCCACGCAAGATTTTAAAGGTCCAAAACACAATGGACCATACTCAGTGTTACTTCCACTCAAGTAGACCCCTCGGCTAACTGATGTGGAGCCAGATGTGTGTAAAGGAGTCTTGTTTCTACAAACATTTCTCTGTATCCTCCATCCATACAGGTAAGAGGTGTCATCAGAGTCCAAAGACACATTCCTGCAAGGCAAAAACACCCAAGGAGAGGGCAAACAGGGGCGAGGTGCATAACTTAAGTAGAGTTTACAGAGCCAGGTAAGCCTTGAACATGAGGCTCCCCATCCCTGCTCTAGAGGAAGGCGTCAGAAGGTGCTGAAGATTGATTCTGGGGGTGGAGTGGGGTCCAGACTGGGCAGTGTATGTTTGTGTGTGTTCAGGGAGGACACAAATCTGATAGTAGGGGGAGGTTCTGCTCGGAGAGAGCATTCTACAAATAATAATAATAATAATAATAATAATAATAATAATTTATTATTTATACCCCGCCCATCTGGCTGGGCCTCCCCAGCCACTCTGGGCGGCTTCCATAGAAACCAAAAATACACTAAAATATCACACGTTAAAAACTTCCCTGAACAGGGCTGCCTTAAGATGTCTTCTGAATGTCAGGTAGTTGTTTATCACTTTGACATCTGCTGGAAGGGTGTTCTACAGGGCGGGCACCACTACTGAGAAGGCCCTCTGCCTGGCTCCCTGTAGCTTTGCTTCTCGCAATGAGGGAACTGCCAGAAGGCCCTCGGTGCTGGACCTCAGCGTCCGGGCAGAATGATGGGGGTGGAGACGCTCCTTCAGGTATACTGGACCGAGGCCGTTTAGGGCTTTAAAGGTCAGCACCAACACTTTGAATTGTGCTTGGAAACATACTGGGAGCCAATGTAGGTCTTTCAAGACCGGTGTTATATGGTCTCGGCGGCTGCTCCCAGTCACCAGTCTAGCTGCCGCATTCTGGATTAGTTGTAGTTTCCGAGTCACCTTCAAAGGTAGCCCCATGTAGAGCGCATTGCAGTAGTCCAAGCGGGAGATAACTAGAGCATGCACCACTCTGGTGAGACAGTCCACAGGCAGATAGGGTTTCAGCCTACGTACCAGATGGAGCTGGTAAACAGCTGCCCTGGACACAAATGAGGAGCCATCACTGAAAAGACTCTTTCTCATGCTGCCACCCTCCAGACGTCTTGTGGAGGGGCACATAAAGAAGGACCTAAGTATCTAATGCTGTGTTTCTGGATAAGGCATAAAAAAACGCACCCCTTTGTCTTCCCATGTGGCCCAACAGCATCTTCGCTTCTTTTATGCACTTATACAGAGAAGAGTAATCACTTCCTGTAATTGAAAGGATCACTTCCTGTAATTGAATTCACACACACACACGCCCGAACCAAATTCTTTAACACCACCCCTGTTTTCCCATAATGCAAAGTTGCTTGGTGCGTTTAATCTATTTATGATAGATTAAAGAGCAACTCCTTTTGTTTCCATGCTGCTCTTTTAATAGGAAGAACTGCCAGCTTCCTGACCTTCATTCATTGAGCATTAATGGAGTGTGATCTCTGTGAATTACGCTTCATCAAGGCTGTGTCATTTTGGGAGGCTCTTCCTCCCCCCCCCCTTTAATGTTATTATCAGAATCAACCACATCTCATTGCAACAAGATCTGCAAAAGCAAGCAGTCAAAGTATACTCTAAACAGAAGTAATGTGGGGGCATTAGAGCATCATTATCTAGAACAAAACACATTTCTTTCAGCTAAGGTGTTCAAGGCTTCCATTTCCCCTGGGTAGAGGCCTGCCTTTTGCAGATACTGAATTATCATGTACAGTGACAGTACTATATGAATACCATTGCTGGTGATTTGGATGCTTAAAGTGGGTGGGCGCTATGGTCTAAACCACTGAGCCTCTTAGGCTTGCTGATCAGAAGGTTGGTGGTTCAAATCCCTGTGATGGAGTGGGCTCCCATTGCTCTGTCCCAGCTCCTGCCAACCTAGCAGTTTGAAAGCACGCCAGTGCAAGTAGATAAATAGGTACCGCTGTGGCGGGAAGGTAAACACCTTTTCTGCGCGCTCTGGTTTCCGTCAGGGTGTTCTGTACTGAGGGACTGCACCCTCTGCTTCCAGAGAAGGAGGAAAACAACTTCACCACAGCTATCAACCACAGCAGGAGAAGAAACAGTGATCTAGCTTCCCTCTCCCTGACAGAAGAAACACTCAGATCCAACTGAACACAATAAGAGCCCTGCTGGACCAGGCCAAAGGCCCATCTAGTCCACCATCCCATTTTTGCAGTGACCATGGAAAGCCCCAAAGCAGGGTGTGAGTCCAGAAGCATTTCCCCCATGTGATTACCAGCAATTGCTTTCCAGGGTCATGGTGCTTCTGACAGTGGAGACAGAACATGGCCATTGTCAGTGTTAGAAACTGAGATATGAGAGCTAGGAGCTAAATGGCACCTTAAACCTAGGTTATGGGCACAACAATGGAATGTCTCGGCACACTTTTTTATGACAAGAATACGAAGCTGAAGATGAATGAACTGCAGCTCATTACGCTCATTTTTCACATGGTCTATTCCTTCCCCTGCCCACCCAATCCTAATATTCTTAGGAGGGTCTCTTCTCCCTCCTAAGTGAATGGAGTAGCTGGAAGGGGGGGAGGACAGAAAAAGGTCCTCTTTTCCTTCCACTCTGCAGTTTTAATCTGAAATCTTAGGTGCGGTATTGTGCCTAGAGCTCAGAAACTGCTCACGCTAATTAAATTCCCTGTTCTCAAAATGCACCTAGAACAATGGGAGTTTTGATCACTGGCCATTGTGGTTAGTAGCCATTGACATAGCCTTATCCTCCACGAATTTCTCTAAAACTCCCCTTCCAGTTGGTGCCCATTGCTGCCTCTTGTGAAAGTCAATTTCATGGTGAGGACTGTGAAGACTGCTGGCTTCCCTGGGACTGTAGAGCAGAAGGGAGGCTCAGCCTAAGCTCTGGCACTTGCCAAAGAATGAAGCACCTCTGAGAGGATTGACTCTGACTCCCAGGAAGAGCATCATGGCAGTGGGAAGACCCACCTGTACCCATCCATTGGCCTATGGAAGTTCTACCCATCTTTGCTTTCCTCTCCTCTCCCCTCCCCATTGCATTTTCATTTTGTATCATATCTATTAGATTGTGAGACTGTGGGCAGGGACCTTTTCTTGTATTATCTGAACAGCACTTAGCATTTCCTTTCTGTACTACAAACATTTTATTCTCCCCAAGCTACGATAGGCTTTATTTTTATCAAATAAAATATGGTCCCTTCTATCTGATCCCAAAACTACATGGAAAGAGGGAAGAAAGCCAGGGGAAATTTGGAGAAAATTGGGTGGAAGAATGGGGCAGCTTCAGGAGGTATGGGGCCACAGAAAATGAGATACAGGGCTGCACGAGATGCTCCCCGGCTGCCAGTATCCCACCTGTGTTCTAGAAGCTCTGTAACAACCTCCTGGCAGCCAAAAACCCAGCTTAAGCAATCTGGAGAGGAAGTGGCTTTCACTGATTAATGTTACATTTAATTGTACAAAAGGTTGGAGGCAACTGAACAGTAGGCTAATTTCATAACTTTCATTATCATTACAGGGAATCCTGGGGAAAGCTGATTAGCTGAAAGACTTTGCCTTTTCGTCTTCTTTAGAAGTGGGGAATGAGAGAGCTCTTGATGTAGTGCCATCTCCAATCTTGGGGAACAAGGCAGACTTTCATGATGCTGAGTCTGGAGGCCAGACAATTGCTGCTGCTGGCACTTGCAGGACCGGGGCTGGGCAAGTCAGGATGATGCAGATGGAGGGTTTGCAGAGGACCCAGAGGAGGGTTCCAGCAGGATGTGGAGGTCCCCTGCCAGAACTGGAGCAGCCTCATAGTGAGGATCCAGCAGGGAGTGTCACTCAACATGCTCTCTCACCTCACCCATCTCTGTGATTAGAGTCAGGAGCCACTTATCCCTGCTGGTCCCCTCTTTCCACTCATTCCACTGTGTCTGTCATCAGACACCAGGGGGTGTTCCACTGGCCCTGCCCACCTCTCAGCAAGACAGAGATGCGTCTCTTGTCATTCAGATCCTTGACAGTTACGAACAACTCTGGGGTTGCGGCTCTCATCACACTTTGGTGGCCGAGGGAGCCGGCGTTTGCCCGCAGGCAGTTTTTCCGGGTCATGTGGCCAGCATGACTAAGCCGCTTCTGGTGAAACCAGAGCAGCGCACAGAAATGCCGTTTACCTTTCCACCAGAGTGGTACCTATTTATCTACTTGCACTTTGATGTGCTTCCAGACTGCTAGGTTGGCAGGAGCTGGGACCGAACAACGGGAGCTCACCCCATTGCAGGGATTTGAACTGCTGACCTTCCGATTAGCAAGCCCAAGAGGCTCAGTGGTTTACACCACAGCGCCACCTGTGTCCCGTCATTCAGATCTAGGAGGGGCCAAACAAGGAGAGAACAGATTATTTCACCCACTAGGCATAGTGAGAGATTGCAGAAATGCTCCCTGAACTAAACTGAGTCCAGCCCATCCCTATATATAGGATAGCAATCAGGTGTGCAAGTGTCAGATCAATGCTTAAAAGTTTTGGGAGTTATATCGCCTGTCTTTGTTGTAGTTGTGCCTAGGATCAGTTGTGTATATTGCCTATAGTGCCTTAAGCCAGTGATTAGCATATGGTATTACAACAATCTAAACATTAAAGCTTTGGGAAAGAATCCGCTTTCGAGCATCTGTTCTTCAGCAACTGGGAGCCAAGACACACACACACACACACACACACACACACACACACACACTATAAGAAAAAGAAAGGAGCTGTGCTACTGCCACTGCAAATTGTGGACACTAGCTCTGAGAAACTAATGCGTTGGGGTGTTTTTCCCCTGGATAAATTTGGTAAAATTATCCCGCCCCACTGTCCGCCGCCAGTGTTCTCTGCTCACAAATAAGGTGGGAAATTTCAAGAGGTGCATTTGTGTACAGGGAACATGGCTCAGTGGTATAGCATCTACCTTGCATGCAAAAGCTCCCAGTTCAATCCTTGCCCTCTCTATGTTTGGTCTGGAAGAGGCCCCTGCCTGAAACCCTGTGCTGCTGCTACTGCTGCTGCCAGCCAGCATAGGAAATACTGAACTAGATGGACCCCAATGGACAGCCTCCTGTGTTGTTTGAGACAAAAGGGAAATACACTTGGTTCACAGTCATCAGGTTGAGTTGCAATTCCTAGAGCAGTAAGTTAAGCAGGGAGGTATGACACACACACAATGACAGGGAATTCAGGGGGAATGTCCATGTCTCATTCAGACATTCAGACAAGTTACAAGGCTGCATCATTACAGAAGTTACTGTGCTCCCTTCCAATTCTACAATTCTTTGATTCTATGTTGTTTCCACAGATGTCGGGTAGTTATGCTGCTCAGATGTTGCTCCCATGTAGAGCAACACAGAAGCTATAATTATTGGACAGATTTCCTTACACCAAAACTGAAAATTGTTCATGATGAAGGAGGCCAAAAGGATCTGGTCTCTCACTCAAGATGATGGTGTGATCCTGCTTCTAGACACATTTCAATATGCAGTAGATTCCCTTTAACTTACTGGGGCTTACTTCTGAGTACACATAAATTTATTTCTATTTTCATCTACAGTTGCATGATGTTTGTGTACGTGCACAGGCGCGCACACATGACTTCTGGATACTATCTCTTGCAAACACTCCAACCAGATTATTTATCTGTTGGTGTTTGCCAACTTTTGATGTACTTACCTCTATCTGTGTTGCCTCAAATATGTGGCGTGAATATGTATGTCCTCTTGCTGCATAATAAAATTTGGAGAAACTGAAATGCCTTCGCAGCAGTGGCAAGAATGGCAGCAAAAACAGGATATTACTGTTGGAATTCAAGCCTCTATCGGAAGAAGCTGGCAACCCTCCCAGGCACCCGGCTTGAGTTCCGATGACCTCCCTGGCTGCATTTCCCAGCAACTCAGGCTAGGTCACAATAGGCGACCCTTCCCAGCGTGGGAAGAGCACACCCGCTCTTTCCTGTTCCCCCGGCAGGGAAAAGAGATAGCCAGAAACACTTTTTACATGGTTTTATTTCTGACTCTTCAGCATAACATAAAACGTGTCTGCTCACTTCAGACTGGAAGGCTGTTTCCCACAGTCAGCCCCAACATTCCCATCATGTGATGTTTTCAAGCTAGCAGTTTGCAGCTGCATTGCATCCATTTCGTAACAATTACAAGTTATTGATCTTTGCATCAGTGACAAGTCTTCTGAACCCAAAGATACACAAGAGGGATTTGTATGGTCACAGCAGCAGGCTTGAAATCTTGCGTGGAAAGAAAATGGAGCTATTCTTTTGGAAGAGGCTCAGGCCTTTTACAAAGGGGATGCCAAGAAAGACCCTTTTGTGTAAATTAGGCAGATGCATTGGCTCATGGGTAGTGGTGAATCACAAGGCAAATTGGAGTGATTTGGAGGGCCCCTTCCCAAGTTAAGGGACATGGGTGGCACTGTGGGTTAAACCACAGAGACTAGGACTTGCCGATCAGAAGGTCGGTGGTTCGAATCCCCACGACGGGGTGAGCTCCCGTTGCTCAGTCCCTGCTCCTGCCAACCTAGCAGTTCGAAAGCACTCAAAGTGGAAGTAGATAAATAGGTGCCACTCCATCGGGAAGGTAAACGGCATTTCCGTGTGCTGCTCTGGTTTGCCAGAAGCGGCTTAGTCATGCTGGCCACATGACCAGGAAGCTGTACACCGGCTCCCTCGGCCAATAAAGTGAGATGAGCGCCGCAATCCCAGAGTCGGTCACGACACATATATATGCTTTGATACAGCAGGGCTGGGGAACATTTGGCTCTTCAGGTTTTGCTGAATCATAACTCCCATCACCCCGATCATTGGCTATGCTGCCTGGCACTGATGGGTGCTGGAGAGTCCAAAAATGTCTGGAGGACAACAGCCATGGGCTTTGCAAGAAATAAGATGGCCAAAGAAGAGCCTTGAAGAGCTCTCAATATGTTGTTGTTGTTGTTGTTGTTGCTGCTGCTGCTGTTGTTGAAGAGGCACCCCCTCTACTAGAGACTATGGAGGAAAATGTACCTGTTGCACCCCCCACAAACTCCATGATCTAGTTGTCTGAAATTTGACAGCCTTAATCCATTCTGGAGGGGCTCCAATACCTATCTATGTTGGCAAAAAAAGAGAAGAGGTGAATGGTGAACCACTGAACTTCATTTGATACAGAGCAGTTTAGAACTTGAAACATGGATCTAAGTGGCAAGAACACAGTGCAACTCAGAATCAGATCATTTTTTAAAAAATGTAGCTTTGGATATGGATTTCAGATTTCAATTTCCTGAAAATTCCAGTTTTTCACTTGGGTAGAAAAAAATCCAAGACTCTAGGCATTATAGTTATAAAAAATTATCTACAATGTTTGGGAGCCTACTCACTGGTTTGCCATTAAGATCTGTCAGATTGTTAGGTACCAAGAACTTTGGAACTCCCTCCATAGGGTGTTTTATACAACCCCATCTCTGCTGACTTTTAAGAGAACTCTGGAGATAATTTCGTTCCTGCTCACATTTGATTAGTGCATTGTTCTTGGAAAAATGGTTTTAGCAGCTGATGATTTCGTGCTGACAGTTCTGTCATTAGCAATGCAAACATTACAGAAGAATTGATTTTAAAAGGATTTGAATCTTGTGTACACAGAGTTCTCAGTCCCACCTTTTCTTCTCTATCCTTCCCCCAGTGACAAGCAGAAGCATAGTAAACTGTGGGAAATAGCTTAAAATAGAGGAGACATTGTGCAAAATGGGATAAATCATTAGAACTTTTGGTTCATTTGCAGGAGTTATACAGGACACATAATTCTGCTTTTCCCTTTGTAGGAGGTGGTGCAGAATTAGATCTAAGTCAGGTGTTTTTTTTATATGTAGCACATATTCCACTGCAGTTTGCAGAAACAGTGTAAATACAATTTAATAATAATAATAATAATAATAATAATAATAATAATAATAATAATAATACCCTGCCCATCTGACAGTAGTAGTAATAATAATAATAAAAATATCACCACAAGGTAAAACTAACTCAGCAGTTAACAACTTGTGTAAAATATAAATCAAAGGAAAATATAAGTGTATGGAAACCTTGCCAATAAATTATTTGTTTTTCTCCAAGGTGCTTCAAGGTGAAGCACATGGTTCTTCTCCCCCTTCTCCATTTAATCCACACCACAAACCTAGGCTGAGAGGCAGTAACTGGTCTAAGGCAGAGGTCAGCAACGAAAAGCTCATGGGCCGGTTCCAGCCCATGAGCTTCCGGGAACCAGTCCACAGCCATCCTGTGGATTGCCGTGGGGATTCCGTACTCCCCCCCCCCACAGCGCCATGTTTTTTCTCGCCGCAGGGACTGACTTCCATGTCGGAAGAGTGCCAGAAATATCATGTGCGCATGCACACTGGTGCTCCTCTGTCTCAGAAGTGTGCCGGAAATAGCATGTGCGAACACGCATGGGTGCTCCTCACGTTGCCGACCCCTGGTCTAAGGTTACCCAGTGAGCTTCATGACTGAGTGGGGATTTTAACCCTTGTCTCCTGGGTCCCTGATTCTGACACGCTAAGCGCCACAGCACCTAATGGCTTTAAAATCTAGCTCCTGCACCCATTTATACCGAGACTCCTTCCTCATTCTTTCAGTCTTAAATTCACCCCATTTGTGGATTTTTATTAATAAAAATCAAACCTGGATCAAAATTCAGACACATTTCTACGAGTGTGTAAACTCTTTTTTTTTTTTAAAAAAAAGGGTTTTTCCTCTAACATGTTCCCCAACAACATTTTTCATGTTGCTTTGGTTAACACATATGTGCATTTCCCCCCAATACATGAACTTTTACATATATTTGGTTTGGAGAACAGCAAAATTCAGAGGAGTGTGAATTTTGAAAGAGAGCTGCATTTCAGCTCTATTATTTTTTTATTAAACTTATTAGTCACTTTTTTATATACAAAAAAGTAACTCAAAGTGACTTGTAAAAAAACTAGCATAAAACTAAAAGAGAATAAAAACTCAAAGCATATACATATTTATTAAAAGGCAGGACTAAGACAGCCCCATGGGACGTGGGTGGTGCTGTGATGTAAACCACTGAGCCTTGGGCTTGCCGATCAGAAGGTCACGGTTTGAGGCCCTGTGATGGGGTGAGCTGCCATTGCTCAGCCCCAGCTCCTGCCAACCTAGCAGTTCGAAAGCACACCAGTGCAAGTAGATAAATAGGTACCGCTCTGGCGGGAAGGTAAATAGCGTTTCTGTGCACTGCTCTGATTCACCAGAAGCAGCTTAGTCATGCTGGCCACATGACCTGGAAAAACTGTCTGCGGACAAACGTTGGCTCCCTCGGCCAGTAAAGCGACCTGAGAGTCGTTCATGACTGGACTTAACTGTCAGGGGTCCTTTTCCTTTACCTTTTTGAAGACAGTCCACCCACTAAAGGCGACCACAGAAAAGGCTTGCCTAGCGTCTAAAGACAGATAATGATGGTGCCAGGCATATCTCCCTAGGAGCATATCTCCCACACAAGCAGGGAGCCACCACTTTGAAAGCCTGTTTGCATGTTGACACCATCTTCATATCTTTCATAGGCACATAGAGAAGGTCTTCAGATGATGTTTGGTTTGGTTCATGTGAGGAGAAGCAGTCCTTGAGGTATTGGGGTCCTGAACTGCATACATCTTTACAGGCTAAAACCAGGATCTTGAATTCAGCCCCAAAATGAATATTTGGTTCTAGAACTTCAAAATAGATAGGTTTACACAAAAATGCAAAGTGAATGCATTTCTCTGCTATCTCTGTCCCAGTAAGGTCAGCTTTTGCCACCCCCACATTTTGAACACCAACACTCTCTCCCTCTCTTCTCTCTGTGCAAGATAAATGACGTTTTAATAGAATTTCAATGGAGTGAATTAAAATGTTCAAGGTAATGTTTAATGAGGCTCGCCATTGCTGACTGTGCTTCACCTTTTAATTACAATCTTAAAAATTCTCTCTCTCTTTTAATGTTTATTAGCCTTTCTGCTTCCAAACTTTTCCGATGCTTGGAAAATACCAGGTCAGAGGTGAGTGGAAAGCAGGGAGGATTTTTATTTATTTTTTTAAAAAGGTAAGAAATATAACCACATCACTTGGTTGTAGGCTTCAAGAGAGTGTTTAAGGCGGAGAACCAATTTATGTCTTTGGCCATATGTTTTAATGTGCCAGTAGATAAGAAAAATAGAATTTCATTTCTCCAAGGCAATAAATCTGGAAGTCTTGAGAATAGCAGCCATGACACCAATTCCTCTTTATACTATAATATTTATTTAAAGTTTTGCTCCCTTGGATAGCCTCAGGAGATACACAGCTCATTTTTATGGGAGTGCCAAGTGTGTGGTACAATAAGAAACTGGAAGGCAAAAGAGTATATTTCCTCTTACTTGTTTTTCCCCCTCAGGACTCCCAGATTTGTTCTTAATATTCTTTCCCAAAAACATGGAAAAATAGAGAAGCTGGGCAATTAAAGCTTGACATATAGTGGTGACTGGTGCTAACTGGGACTGGTGTGGTGAAAAACAAGGAGGGCCACAGTAGGTGGAGTCAGCACTAATGACTGATGGAGTCAATTAATTCTCATTTTATCACCATCCTCCTTCCTGTTGAGTAATACAAAGCACTGAGAAGAAGGTGGAGAAGAAACCTGACAACCAGTATTACCTGGTTGTAAGTAAGAAGAAAGGTTGATGGGGGATGCCTGACAACAGGCAGAGGTTAGTGGGTGCCTCATTTTCCCTAATGGACCAGCCTCCACTTTTGACATGGATCTTTCCTTGCACCCATTTTCACTGACAGAAGCAATATATAATGAACACTGTAGTTTGAAGGCTGCCTAATTCTCCGCTACAATGAACACCTTTTTCCTCCCACTTGAAGTTACGCTGCATCATGGGTATCAAAGTCTTAAAGCTGAATGTGATGTTTTCTTGCATGCTTAGTTTCATGTCAAAGTCAAGCCGTGTGATCAGGAGAATCATGCAGTTCAGCTGCTTCTGGAGTAGGTCACCTGAGAATGCAGGTGTAAGGGAGGAAATTCTGCCAGGTGACAAATGAAGACTGGGGCTTTGTTGATAGAGTGGCTGGGGAAACCCAACTAGATGGGTGGGGTTTAAATATTATAGCAAGAAGAAGAAGAAGCCTTGCTGTACTATTTGAGAAAAGTTGGGCTCTGATGTGCTGTATTAACTACAAACCTGCAAAGTAATTGAAAAACTTTGGCACCAGTTTGGAGTAAATCAGAGAATGTTGGATTTGGGGGTGATAACTATGAAACTTGGTTTGATGTCTCAACTACACAGGTTGGGGGCACTGCAAAATATAGAGTTTGTGCTGCAAAGCGCTGCAAAATTATTGAAAAACCTTGCCATAGGTTTGGAGGGATTCCCAAATTTGGGGAGTTGAAGTTAATACAACTCCATCATTCATTAGTGCAGGCACCCCCAAACTTGACCCTCTAGCTGTTTGGGGACTACAACTCCCATCATCCCTAGCTAACAGAACCAGTGGTCAGGGATGGTGGGAATTGTAGCCTCAAAACATCTGGAGGGTCGAGTTTGGGGATGCCTGCATTAGAGCAATGCCTCTGCACTCATTGGGAGTTCTCCAAGGTCCTGTAGAAATTGCAATCTTCTGCCTAAATCCCTGCCATCTGCTGGATGCTACCTGACTCCTATAGTTGCTGTTGCATCTTCCCAAGGCTTTTCTCAAGGCTGCACAAGCCTCTGCTGAATTCGAATAGGATATTCAAACCTTTCACTTCCAAATCCAAGGAGACTTGTTTTTTCCATGTGCATTCAGCAAAGCAAAGCGAAAACACATGCAGCTACATAAATGAGGTGTTTTCTTCCACCAGGACATAATGATCACACACACACACACACACACACACAATCACCTGCCAACATCTCTTCTTGAGCAATGAACCATTAACTGCATGGTATAGGTATTAGGATATTGTAAATTCATTATTAATCAAGGGAGTTGAAGCACAATCTTTTCTTCCCTTCCCAAAGCAGCTCAGAGAGATCAGAGTTCCAGATGGTGTTGGTGCTGTTTGCAAAAGAGCAACAGCTGTTGACACATTTCAGGGAGTCTTTGTCTCAATTGGTGCCTCTCCACAGAACGCTGATGTACCTTATTGGTGAGTCCAGTTATAGATTCATTTTGTATAGAGATTACTCTGTGAACAAATGGGTACAAATGAGGGGGTTCTTACACTGTTCACCACTCATTTACAGATCATTTTTTTTTGTGGTGCCACAGGATAATAATGTCAGATCTGGAGATTCTGGAGAAACAAAATGGCAGCTGCCAAGATGCAACCAGGGGGAGAATCTGCTGCCACGGAGAAGACCTCCACTGCTACCCACCACAGTCAGCAACAGAATCAAAATAAAAGGAAGTTCCTGAACTTGTGCAAGGAACTTTGCTCCCACTCTCTCAAAAAATTCACTGGAGCGTTCCAAACTCTACTTAGGCTACTTGAGAGAGTGGGGTTGTGTGGCGAGTTCTGCCCCCCCCCCACCGTGAAAATAATGACACATGACACAATTATTAAGGCTAATTATTATTAACAATTATTAAGAGCCAGTGTGGTGTAGTGGTTAAGAGCGGTAGTCATGTAATCTGGGGAACCGGGTTCGCTTCCCCGCTCCTCCACATGCAGCTGCTGGGTGACCTTGGGCCAGTCACACTTCTCTGAAGTCTCTCAGCCCCACTCACCTCACAGAGTGTTTGTTGTGGGGGAGGAAGGGAAAGGAGAATGTTAGCCGCTTTGAGACTCCTGAAGGGGAGTGAAAGGCGGGATATCAAATCCAAACTCTTCTTCTTCTTAATGGGCTAAATAAGGCCACAACTTAATTGGTTACAGGTGATGAGTGGTATTGGCTTAGGCACTGGTCCTAACCGACTATATCCGACTTCAGCCCGTCTGGGAGCTTGAAGTCTTGAGCTTCAGCTTCAGCTTGAAGTCTGGGAAGGGTTAACCACCAGTAGGGGAGTCCTGCTGATGCACATCAACTAGGAACTCCCTGGGGTCACCAATAGGGGGTGTGCCTTAGGTCTTCACCTCCCTATGCTTTGGACAGGGCCACACACCCCGGAATCCTTTATTGGACTACCCTTCAATATGTGGGGCAGGTGATGGCACTACCTCCCCTCTTCCATCTACAGAACAAAACCAGTGCCTAACCGCCAATACCCAGAAAGTTGTGACGATTTGCTACGAGATAGGCGAAAACCAAGTGGCTGGTGCCAATATGCCAAGTGGAAAAATTCCTACCAGGCCCCTCAACAGCGACCAACCAAGGTCCATAACAAGGTCAAGGGACAAAAACCTATAGGGCAGGAGGGTGGGAAAGCAGGAACAAAGATGGAGATCCCAGCCGTGTCCTGTCTTACAAAAATTGGGCAGGCTATGCCTCCCTGAGCCAGCCATTTGGCCGGCCAGGGGGTGACGCGGCCGGGAATCCTCCTAATCATGCTGGGGCTGGGCTCCAGCCACCACGCACATGGAGGGGCCATGAAGCCCGCAACCCCACCTCTTCCGTAGGGCGGAAGTGGCTTTGCTACTCAGGCAGACCCTAATTAACCCAGAGCTCAAGAGTAAAATCATGTATATGAGAGTATTTGAAGTATTGGGGGGGGGAGACTGGGGTGTAGAGGCTATTCTTTGCTTTTCTTGAAATATTGCAGCCTCATTTTTGTAAGGGAAGGAAAAGTTCAGCTCAGTCATCATTGCCTCAGCAGCTGTCTTCATATACATGAGAATTACATCTCCCCATGGCCAAGAATCTTCCTGCACTAGGATTTTCATTTCAGCTACCTACAGCTCTCTGGGGGCCATAGCTGGTCTCTATCATTATCAGAGAGGGAAGGGACCTATCAAAATGTCTCTACCTAAGAGTTCCTAGCGTCAATCCAATACTTCAAAGCCTACTCTTTTCCTCCCTACAACAGCAGGGGAAAGCTAGCATACCCCAGTGCAATGAGTAACCAAAGACGTAAGTTGCATTTGGTTGCGGGGTTAATGAAATGAACTGACCATGCTCCATTTGAACAGCCCACAGGGCATCCCAAAAGTTGAGATGATTGGGAAGGTTTTGCTGAGTTTTTGCAAAATAGAGGTGGAAAAAGGATGCTGCTGACAAAAATAAACATTCACAAAAAAATCAAAGCCTTCCCAAATTCTCTTCCAGAATTTCCTCTGGGGATTTCAATTGTGAATATTCTGCAAATGCTCAGTGGATATTTGATAACCATCATCCATGTCTGGAATCTCAAGGGGAGTTTGAAGATGGCCTGCATTAATAGAACTGCCATTTCCAAGTCATGAGAAGTACTTGTTCCACATTACTCTATGCTAGTTGGACCTCATCTAGAGTGTTTTGTTTAGTTATGAGCACTGCATTTAAAGATGCAGATCCACTGGTGGGGACCCTCTAGCCCTTGGGCTTAATTAGGCCCACCAGGCCTCTCCATTTGGCCTGGGACGCCGTTTTTGCCAATGCACACCCACTCACCCTGCATCATATATGATGGTCAGGTGCTCTGCAATCACTGGCAATCAGCTGGTTGATGTGGCTTGCATACTGCTCTGCAAAGTATTTTGAAATAGGCAGCAATCAGTTGATTGGCAGGGCTTGGTGCATGGCACTTTACAAACCTCAGTGATCAGCTGATCACCAGGGCTTGCAGAGTGCAGAGGTCATAGAATTATAGGATTGGAAGGGTAATCCAGACTAATGCCCTGCAATGCAGGAATAACAGCTAAAGAATCACTGACAGATGGCCATCTGACCTCTGTTTAAAAGCCTCCAATCAAGGAGGGTCCACCACCTTCTGAAGTAGCCCATTCTACTGGCCACATCATGCCATTGTGATGTCAGGTGATTGACAGGAGGGTGACCGACCACCCACCCACCAGTCAAATATGGCCAACAGAGGGTGGGAGAGATAAGGATCTGTCACACTCATGTGATACAGTTCTGGAAAAGGTTCAGAAGAGCACAGTGAAGATGGTCCTATGACATTAGGTTGGGAAAGCTGTGCTCCTGAGTTTAGTGTTCACTGCAGACCCTGTTGTAAATTGAAATAAGATAGTGGCCCCAATTTGCCCAATCGGTATAAGTGTCTGGACTCTCTTTTTCTGATGAGAATGAAGAATACAAAGAGAAAGCATTCCAAAGCACTGCAAACATGTCTCTTCCTATTGCTTGATTTCTAAGATGCTGTCCTCCCGTCTTTCTCCTTTTCTTTCCCAAATCTCTAAGCTAATAAATTATCAGTTCACTCTTTTTTCTTTTCTATCTTTTTCCTTTTTAAAAAAGCATAACGCTACAGAGAGAGCTGGCTTCCAGAGCTGGCTATAATTAATATTGCTTTTTGCATATTAATATTTGCCTCCCCTAGATGAATGGAAGATGAGAGACTGCTTTATTCACACAACTGACATGTCTAAACCCAGCCATCCAGAAGGATAACGAGAGCTCAGGCAGATAAATAACACCAAGCAGGCTAAAAGGAATAGCTGGTGTGATGCAACTTGGTGGTTGGTCATGTGAGCTGCCTGGCTGCTTTCACTTACGCTTCTCCTATGGTGATCCTAAACAAACCTCTGTTCAACTCAATCTTGTCATTTGGTGCTTGACTGCTAAGAGTACAGAAAGAGAGGTTGGTTCAGGTCAATATTTAGCCTGTGCTGGCTCAATTTTTATGTGGGAATAACATCTGGAGGACACAAGGATATAACCTTCCTTGAATTTTTTGGAGGTAGGGAAGAAATCCCAATGATTTGGGAGGAGGGGGTGGCTTCTAATTGAGACCTGGTGCATTAGGGAAGCAGGAAAACTGAAAATGACAAATTAATCCACCCATATCCATCATGTCCTCTCCATAAATGAAACCGCTGCTCTCAGGTGAATTGGAAGACACTATCACATTGCCATTGTTGAAGTCAGCTGCCAGTTTGATTGGCTTCTGCCCATGGAATGGAAGGGGCACCATTTTCTCGTTTTCCACAGTTAGCAAAAATGCTTGGGGCTGGCCCTACATCAAGTCCAGGAATGCAGACTCTCCTTTCTTCCAACAGAATAATCCCAGTTGAAGTCATTCTTTTAAGTCCTCTATTTTTTCAAATAAAAAACCCAACAAATTTAAAATTAAACAAAAAAAGCTCAAAGTGACCTAAAGTTTGCAAAGGCACAGCAAGTGTTTAAATTAACTCAGTGTAGTTAACCTTATGAAAACTTCCCTCGGTTAGAAATGCTTTGTATTTAATTTTCAGGTTTGTGCATTTGAAGGGCTGGTTTTTTGACTCTGTATATCAAGAGTGGTGAGCCTGTGCTCCTCCAGATGTTGTTGGACGACTGCTCTCATCACCCCCATCCATTGGCCATCCTGACTGGGGCTGATGGGAATTGGAGTCTAACAATGGAGGCAGGTCCAGTAGGATAAACAAGACACTGCTCCACCAACTTCCGTCTGCTCTTAGTCAGTCCCCATTTGCCTACTGCTTTAATTACAAGTGGTCAGGGTGCGGCTCTGCCTGACATTGTCTCTGCCTCCATCTATTGTTGGCCTTCTGACCCTCCAGGCACCAACCACCAATGGAGTCCAACAGCATGTGGAGAGACTCGGGTTCCTCATCCCTCCTGTAGATGGAACTTGTAAGGTTGGAGATAGCAAGCTCTCTCCTTTTAGTGAGAGTTCAGTTCATTTGATCCAGTTTTGCTATTTAAATTTCATTAAGTGGATTTCATAGAAGCAGGCATTGATTGGGGCAATTTGCCTGTGGAATGTATGCTCCTTTTATCATGGCTAGGCTGCAGGCAGAGGTCCAGGGTGAGCCAGGAGCTATGAAAATGGTGCCATAGGACAAACCCAAAGTCAAGACTGAATCATAAGATACAGGAATGACAGCAGTGCTCAGAAAGAGGTTTATCAATCAAGGTTCAATTAGAATGTAAAACCTTATTGTATTCCTTCATGTTCAGCAAAATCCAATGTCCAGCATGGGCAGGAGGAATCAGTCCAGGGTACTACGACTACTACTACTAATAATAATTTTTATTTATACCCCGCCCTCCCCAGCCAAGGCTGGGCTCAGGGCGGCTAACAAGCAATAATAAAAACAATTTGAATGAATACAACTTAAAAACAAAATACATTAAAATATTGAAACATTAAAATATTAAAATGTAGCCTCATAGCAGGAGGAGAAAGGAAAAGAAAAAAGAAAGAGGGGGAGGGAATCAAACTGGGTCCAAGCCAAAGGCCAGGCAGAACAACTCTGTCTTACAGGCCCTGCGGAAAGAAATCAGATCCTGCAGGGCCCTGGTCTCATGAGACAGAGCGTTCCACCAGGCCGGAGCCAGAGTTGAAAAGGCCCTGGTTCTGGTTGAGGCTAATCTAACTTCCTTAGGGCACAGGACCACTAGGGTGTTGCTATTTATGGACCTTGAGGCTCTCCGTGGGGCATACTGGGAGAGATGGTTCCGTATAAGACCAACAATAGGCCTTTTTCTTTGTGTGTTGGGTTTTAACTGATGGGTTGTCTGGAGATAACTTTTTCTCCAACCATCACCATTATAAATACCTCCTCCCCATCACCTGTCACAAAACAGAAATGCTCACTGTACACACAATTCGCCAGCCAAAAATTGGGTGGCAAATTAGGGTTTGTGTTTCAAGTCAGTCCTACCATGAACCATGTAAGATCACCCTTTGCAGTCTACAAGATATGGCAACACCTGTTTCAAATGCAGGGTGCTTCAGATAGTCCAAAAGTGAATCTCCCTTTGATGTTTCCTCTTTTTAGTGTTCCCCACCATTCATTGGTGCCCCTTGACGGCATTGAGGCTTGTCAGGGGAAAAGGCAGGGAGACCAACCAGAGCTTCAGCCAAGTAATGAGGCCTACTAATTCCAGCTTTGTCCCTCATCCTACTCCCTGCTGAGTTCTCAAAGGGCAATAGTGAGTTGAAGGAGGACAAAGGTGATAGCCAGGTCCCCCCAACTGGTTGTAAAATGTCAAGGTGACTGGCTGAGTTGGGTGGGGCTGTGCCCCATTTGTCCTAATAGACCAGCCGCTGCTGTTTCAATAGGTATGAAAAATGGCTGAGCAGTTTCACTGCATGAGGCCAAAATCCTTCTTTGTCTGAGGCTAATAAATGGTTGCCATTTGCTAGCTTAATTTCAGTCTATTCCCCTTTGCCTGAAAGGAGTGCATTTTCTTCTCTTTCTCTTTAAATAAGCCACAGCTGTTCTCAAGCTCTTAAGGCTGACCAGAGCACAGGCATCAAGAATGGATTGTCTCCAAGGGCACATCACTTAGACATAATATATGCAGCCTAGTGAGCCATTGGACTTTCCAACATTTGTCACATTTAAGCTACTTAATTTTTTATCTTCCTGTAACTGTGCTTTGGAATGGGGGAAATTCCGCTTCCTTCTCCATCCTCTTCCCCAGTCATTAATAAATTCTTTGTCCATATCCTGCATAGAGATGGATTGGATCATGTACATTAGCTGGAAAACAACAGCCTTCACTTCAAAGCTTTCTTTCAGGAGCTTGCAGAGCCATTTCTAAATGGAATGTGTTTGTCACCTAGGCAACACCAAACAGATTTATTTCCCAGAATTTCCCATTGGAATGCTAATATGTTTGATAGGTAGAAACTTAGGGGGTGTTCACAGTACCACCTTAAAAGTGGAGCGAAGATGTTTTTCTTGTGTGTTTCACAGGCTCTTCCCCTCTCACTGTTCACATCAGCAGGGCTTAATTAGTGTCAGATTCATTTCTGATTGTGTACACACCAGGATGCATTAACAGATAGAGGTGTCTTTACCCTGCAATTGCATGCACACATTGACTGGAGACAGAATCAGAAAGGACTCCAATTGATGCTGGCTGATTTGAGAAACCATGCATCAAACAGATCACCATGTGATCTTAGGGTACATAGGCATTTTGGATGTTATGTGATCATGGATTAAAGCACCAGAAACTCAATGAGTGCACAGTAAACTGGGACGTGACCAAAGCCTTCATTCCCTGACTCTGTCCTCTTCATTATTTATTTTCTCACCCCACTTTATTTGACTGCAGTCTTTAAAGAAAGCTAACCTTTATGAAATACAACAGGGATACCTAAAACCAACACTCACAATCCATAAAATATAGAAAGCTGAAATGGTCTCCTAGTCCATTAGAACAAGACGGATGCAGAAACCATGCATCCAGATTCCTCTCTCTGTTGTTCAAATTAAATTAAATTCCCTTTAATATTTTCGCTGTGATTGTGCCTATTGTAGGCATAATCCCAACATCACTGGGAGTTTTCATTAGTTTTGGATCCACGTGGTAGGCAATTTTATACATCAAAATCCTCTGCCCCATCATTTCCCTCTAATTTGAAAAGGGATTAGATAAATTCCTGGATGGCAGGCCTTTTATTATTAAATTTATATCCTGCCCTTCATCTCAAAGGAGCTCAGGGCAGCAGCAGCAGCATCATTATTATAATAATAGGTAAAGGTAAAGGGACCCCTGGCTATTAGGTCTAATCATGGCCGACTCTGGGGTTGCGGCGCTCATCTCGCTTTATCGGCCAAGGGAGCTGACATTTGTCCACAGACAGTTTTTCTGGGTCATGTGGCCAGCATGACTAAGCCGCTTCTGGTGAAACCAGAGCAGCGCACGGAAATGCTGTTTACCTTCCCGCAGGAGCGGTACCTATTTATCTACTTGCACTTTGATGTGCTTGCGAACTGCTAGGTTGGCAGGAGCTGGGACCGAGCAATGGGAGCTCACCCCGTCACAGGGATTTGAACCACGACCTTCTGATCGGCAAGCCCAAGAGGCACAGTGGTTTACACCACAGCACCAGCCACGTCCCTTCCATTATTATAATATGTAATACCAAATTTGGTGCTCTTCTGCTGAAATAGATCAAGCCAATGGCCCATCTAGTCCAGCGCTCTCATCTCCTAGTGACCAACCAGATGCCTGCAGGCAGAACTTGAACACAGGCACCCCCCCACCCCCACCTGGGTTCAAATGCCCACTCAAGCATGTAAAGGTCCCTAATATTAATTGAGTCAATCTTTTCAGCATAAACCACCTTAGAGGGTTGTTGTGAGTTGGGATGGGGAGACATTCACACTTAAAAGTGAGGCTCCCAAATATACACTTTCCAAAGCAATATGCAAAGCAAAACACAACCATCCTGGAGCAATGGTTCCAAACTACAAGAAAGAAGATTCCACCTAAACATTAGGAAGAACTTCCTGACAGTAAGAGCTGTTCGACAGTGGAATTTGCTGCCAAGGAGTGTGGTGGAGTCTCCTTCTTTGGAGGTCTTTAAGCAGAGGCTTGACAACCATATGTCAGGAGTGCTCTGATGGTGTTTCCTGCTTGGCAGGGGGTTGGACTCGATGGCCCTTGTGGTCTCTTCCAACTCTATGATTCTATGATTCTATGATTCTATGATTCTATGACAGAGAGGGGTGAGTGTCTGTAGAAACCAGTCTACTATACAAAGGTATACTTGTTAGTATATGTATAGCATCTCTGGGCAATTGCTGAGGCCTCAGTACCCCAGGAAAGCCCAGTGTTGATGCCTTTCCCTCCCATCCTAAGCATCTGCAGACAGCAAATACATCTTCCTCTTTAAAACTTAATTTGCCTTTTCACCTCCCTGTCAAAATGAGATGCTTGCTTCTTTTGCCTGATAAACATGAGCTCCATTTGTTTTGCTCTTGTTGCATTAAACATGATGTAATCAAAAGGAGGCTGCTTTGCATTCATCTCATGTGTGACCCTGCCCCCACCCCGAAAAGAAAGGTAAGACTCGTTGGAGGCACAGGGTGAACCTTTGTTTTCCTCAAAGCTAGAATCTTTGATTGCAATAATCATGCAATTTGCCACCAACCACCTTGTGCTATAAATTGGCCACATCAATATGCAACATTATTTCTGAAGGTCATATATTCTGAAGGTACTGCTCAGGATCGTGCCTCATGAGCAAATGGATTTTATCTGAGATGTTATCAGCAAGTGAATGGAATGATTCTAGAAGATCCTTGCCTGAGCCATTTCTCCCATTCCCCCCATTTTTATCCTTAAAAGGCTGCCTTTTATAAAGTCAGTGATTGGGTGGCAGCCCAAGCCTTTCTGTTAGTCCCTTACGCTCACTATTCTGCTCTGAACCATCCTTTTCAAGTGCTGGATTGTATCCCTAAACTGTGCTAAGACCTCTAGCTTGGATGAATGGAGGACAGAGAGAAATGATGAACATGTGTAAGTAAATGAATCTGATCCTAGGTGTGTCTGGAATGTAGCCAATTGTACAAAGATAAGAGTCAAAAGATTTTGGCAAAAAGATTAAAGAAGGTGTTGGTGGAGGAGATCCATAAAGATCAGGCAGGCTTTCTCCCGGGTAGGCATATATCTACTAATGTAAGGAATATAATTGATATTATAGAAATGTTGACAGTGAACATTAATACGAAAGCAGTTTTAATTTTTGTGGACGCGGAGAAAGCCTTTGACAATATATCTTGGAAATTTATGAAAAAGAATCTCCACGGGATGGGGGTAGGCCAAAGGTTTGAAAATGGTATAAGTGCAATTTATTCTGAGCAAAAGGCAAAGCTAATTGTAAATAATGTGGTTATGGATGAATTACCTATAGAAAAAGGGACACGTCAGGGGTGCCCAATATCCCCATTACTTTTTATATCGGTCCTGGAGGTCCTGTTAAATATGATTAGGGGGGACCAGCTGGTAAAAGGGATTCAGGTCGGAGCCAGACATTACAAATTAAAGGCTTTTGCAGATGACTTAGTACTGACCTTGCAAGAGCCAGACACTAGTACCAAAAGAGCTTTAGAACTAATTCAAGTATTTGGCCAGGTCGCAGGATTTAAGTTGAATAAACAAAAAACTAAGGTACTGGAAAAAATTTTTAACAAATGTTGAAAGGGATAGATTCCAAGAGGAAACTGGGTTAGTGGTGGCAAAGAGTGTAAAATACCTGGGGATTAACATGACATCTAAGAATGTAAACTTATTTAAGGACAACTATGATAAGTGCTGGACTGAGATAAAGAAAGATTTAGAAATATGGTCAAACCTGAAGCTTTCCTTGTTAGGTCGAATTGCAGTAATCAAAATGAATGTATTGCCTAGAATGTTATTTTTGTTTCAGACATTACAAATTGTTGATAAACTGGACTGTTTCAAGAAGTGGCAGAAAGACATATCTAAATTTGTCTGGCAGGGCAAAAAGCCCAGAATTAAGTTTAAGATACTTACCGATTCTAAAGAAAGAGGGGGGTTTGCCCTGCCGGACTTAAGACTCTACTATGAATCGGCAGCTTTCTGCTGGTTAAAAGATTGGCTACTTCTTGAAAATGCAGACATTCTAGATTTGGAAGGATTTGACAATAATTTTGGTTGGCATGCATATATCTGGTATGACAAGGTTAAAGTGTATAAGGGTTTTAAAAATCATATTGTCAGGAAAGCACTATATAATGTTTGGATACGGTACAAAGATTTATTGGAAAACAGAACTCCCAGGTGGCTTTCACCTATGGAGGCTAAGGAGGTAAAGAAACTTAATATGAGAACCAATTGGCCGAAATATTCTGAGATTTTAGAACAAGAAGGTGGTGAATTTAAACTACAAAGCTATGAGAAAATAAAGTCTAAGGTACGAGATTGGCTCCATTATTTTCAAATAATGGAGGCTTTTAAACAAGACAGGAAAATTGGTTTCCAGGTGGAGAAATCGAAATTAGAAACAGAATTGTTAGAACCCAATACTAAGAATTTATCAAGAATGTACAACTTGCTGTTGAAGTGGAATACAATAGATGAGACAGTGAAGTCTGCTATGGTTAAATGGGCACAGGACATAGGTCATGACATTATGTTTGCTGACTGGGAGCAGTTATGGACCACAGGTATTAAATTTACGGCATGTAATGCCTTACGAGAAAATATTATGAAAATGATTTATAGGTGGTACATGACCCCAGTCAAGCTTGCGAAGATTTATCATTTGCCCAATAACAAATGTTGGAAATGTAAAGAGACTGAAGGTACCTTTTTCCACCTTTGGTGGACCTGCCCAAAGATTAAGGCCTTCTGGGAAATGATTTATAATGAAATTAAGAAAGTGCTTAAGTGCACCTTTAACAAGAAACCAGAGGCATTTCTCTTGGGTATGGTCGGCCAGCTGGTGTCGAAGAAGGATAAGAATTTCTTTTTGTATGCTACTACAGCAGCAAGGATTCTTCTAGCAAAGTATTGGAAGACACAAGAGCTACCCACGCTGGAGGAATGGCAGGCGAAAGTGATTGACTTTATGGGACTGGCAGAAATGACCGGCAGAATCCGCGACCAAGAGAAAGAGACTGTGGAAGAAGATTGGAAGAAATTTAAGATGTATCTTAAGAATTATTATAAAATTGAGGAGTGTTAAAATGCTGAGGGAAAAGAAGACGTAGAATTGCAGCGAAAAATTGGGTTTAATTTTAGGGTGGAATAGAAAAAGAGGATGAATTTATATTTAATTGGGCAAGAAAGGTTGCTGAATAATGGTACTAAATTAAGGATGCAAAAAGGGAAAGGTATGGGGAAGTCCGGGAAAAGAGGGTTATGGAAATAAGGTTAAGAAAATATGAGTTTTTTGTTTGTTTGTTTTTATGTTGTTTTTTGTTTTTGTTAAAAAATTGGAAATTAATAAAAATCTTTATAAAAATAAAAATAAAAAAAAACAAAGATAAGAGTCGCATCCATTGTTTGACCTACTTTTGCCTCTGGTACCTTCTACTGCTTGTGTGTGACCCTCCCCTACTCCATAGAAGATGGCCCATGAGCACTGGTTCAGTATTTTCCCCCTTCAGAGGAGTCAACCTGCACCCAAGATTGTGCCATCTTCCAAGCGATAGCCCTTCTTAGCAACAAGAGTGATGGTGGCACCAGAGATGGCTGTAGGGGAACGCAACCGGTTCAGTCACATTTGGAAGAGAGGCTTGGGGGCACTGCAGGGGACGCTGCAACAGTTATTTGGAAGGGAGTACAAAAGACATGGTGCACCAAATTTTGGCATTGACAGGGCACCGCTAAAATTTGAGACCCTAGGGTCTTCCACTGGTGGCACATTTCTGGAAGCATCTGAAAGGGGAAAATGAGAACTGTTGGCACACCAAATTATGGCAAATTGTATTGAGAGGGAAGTTCACTCAGGTCAACAACAACAACATTCTTTCTTATGGTCCAAAGGCCCAATTAAACAGTTTCAAAAGCAGAGATACAGGGGAAAGATTCCAAGGCAGTCATTATGTTTTAATCAGAGCATGTTGATTTCTACTTCTTATTACCTCTGAGAGAAATTTTGCCATGGCCGGGGTAATATCATTTGACTTATCTTTGAGAAGATGCATGAGACAAAGGTTATCAGAATTTTCATTTACTGCATTTATTTTCCCCAATTTGAACTATAAAATTGTGATTTTCTTGATTCAAAATGAGAGTAAGGTAAAGGTAAAGGAACCCCCGGCCATTAGATCCAGGCATGGCCGACTCTGGGGTTTCGGTGCTCATCTCGCTTTATTGGCCGAGGGAGCCGGTGTACAGCCAGCATGACTAAGCCGCTTCTGGCAAACCAGAGCAGTGCATGGAAACGCCGTTTACCTTCCCACCGGAGCGGTACCTATTTATCTACTTGCACTTTGACATGCTTTTGAACTGCTAGCTGGGCAGGAGCAGGGACCGAGCAATGGGAGCTCACCCTGTCATGGGGATTCGAACCGCCGGCCTTCTGATTAGCAAGTCCTAGGCTCTGTGGTTTAACCCACAGCACCATCTACTAAACATTTTTTTTTTAAAAAAGAAAAAAAGCATTGATCGAGAGTGAAGATCGCTGAATGCAATATCCAATAACCTCTGCCTCAAGGATTTAAGGGCAATATAATAACCCAGAAGGTGTAAAAAGAATGGTGAAAGTTCAGTTGAGGAGGTTTTTCATTCCATAGATTTCAACCATGAGCTGATAGATTTCTCATTGGTTAAAAGTAAAATTAATCCCTTCCCCAGGCCAAATACCAAAATCTTTAACCAGTATTTCAAGGCAGCCCACCACGCTTTGGTGGAAAACAGACCTTCACCAACTCAGGTCAGGATATTGAATGGAAGGAATCACAGGGACACTTTCACTGCAGTCTGGTACAATTTTATTGGGTGTGCTAAGAATCTGAAAAACAGCAGGTATGTAACAGCTGCAAGTAAATGGATCTGGACTTGTTAAGACCTAATGTAGTTAACTGTTCTTCAACTAGTGGACATGAAACTTTGATCTTTTGATAATTCCTCCAAAAGTAAAAGGGAAAAAAAGGTGGCCAAGATAACCCTCTGTCTTTACATAAGTGTCCTACCCAAGTTGTTCTTCATTTGTGGTGCTACAACAAAACCTTCAAGAAAAATAAAGAACATCAGCTAGGCAGTAATGAATGTATTCTCTCAATAAGAAACTAAATGAGTTAATCTGGCTTATAACAAGGTTCAGTTTGAAAGCAATGATCTGTGACACGACAACTCAGAAGCAGGCTTGTTATTAGTAGCTCAAGGATAGGCCCACGGAAATCAATTGCACCTTAGGGTGCAATTCCAAACCAACCTTGGAAGTTCATTAATTTGTAACTGGCATATGAATTGCTTTGAAAACAATGGAACTTGCAGCCTCTTCCAACACAGTGGACCAAACTCCCAAGCAGGTATGTTTGGGACTGGAGCCAAAGTCAATGGCCATGATGGAAAATATGTAGACTTCTTAAGACTGAAGTCTATATACCAAGATGGCAAAACTGACTGGAAAACTCAGAAACCAAGAGGACAAGAACTTTGCCAAATAATGGGAAAAATTTATAAGTTATTTAGGTGACCACTGTAAGTGGAGACGAGAGCAGGATTTTGATTCACTTGTAGTATAAAAATTATTATAGACAATATGGTTTGAGATAAAATTTGGAGTATGGATGTATAAGCAGGTGTTAAAATTGAGACTTGATGGAGGGAATGAGGGGAAGTCCCGAGATTCAGAAAAATCTCTTTATACTGATATGTAAGTAATGGTTTGTTTATTTACAGTTCCTATTTGTAAAATCAATAAAAAATATTTCAGAAAGAAGAAGACTAGTGCATTTAATAGCTGTGGAAATATCACCCTAGGAGTGAGGCTCCAATTAATGTACTAAGATTTAAATATGCATAGGAATGGTACATCCCTATCAATGACAAACTATTTTATTTTATTTTAGTATTTATATCCTGCCATTTTCCTCCAAGGAGCTTGAGGTGCCTTACATGGTTTCCCCCCTCACTTAATCCCCACAAGAACCCTTTAAAGGGTGCCTCAGGGTTCCTTCCTCTCCCCCATGCTTTTTAACATCTATATGAAGCCGCTGGGAGAGATCACCAGGGTTTTTGGGCTGGGTGTTCATCAGTATGCAGATGACACCCAGCTCTACCTCTCTTTTAAATCAGAACCAGTGAAGACGGTGAAGGTCGTGTGTGAGCGCCTGGAGGCGGTTGGAGGATGGATGGTGGATAACAGATTGAGGTTGAATCCTGACAAGACAGAAGTACTGTTTTGGGGGGACAGGGGGCGGGTGGGTGTGGGGGATTCCCTGGGCCTGAATGGAGTAACTGTGCCCCTGAAGGACCAGGTGCACAGCCTGGGAGTCATTTTGGACTCACAGCTGTCCATGGAGGTGCAGGTTAATTCTGTGACCAGCGCAGCTGTTTACCAGCTCCATCTGGTACGCAGGCTGAGACCCTACCTGCCCGTGGACTGTCTTGCCAGAGTGGTGCATGCTCTAGTTATCTCCCACTTGGACTACTGCAATGCATTCTACGTGGAGCTACCTTTGAAGGTGACCCTGAAACTGCAACTAATCCAGAATGCGGCAGCTAGACTGGTGACTGGGAGTGGCTGCGAGGACCACATAACACAGGTCCTGAGAGATCTGCATTGGTTCCCAGTACATTTCTGAGCACAATTCAAAGTGTTGGTGCTGACCTTTAAAGCCCTAAACGGCCTCGGTCCTGTATACCTGAAGGAGCATCTCCACCCCCATCATTCAGCCCGGACACTGAGGTCCAGCGCTGAGGGCCTTCTGGTGGTTCCCTCATTGCGCAAAGTGAGGTTACAGGGAACCAGACAGAGGGCCTTCTCGGTAGTGGCACCCACCCTGTGGAATACCCTCCCTTCAGATGTGAAGGAAATAAGCAGCTATCCTATCTTTAAAAGACATCTGAAGGCAGCTCTGTTTAGGGAAGTTTTTAATATTTAATGCTGCATTGTTTTTAACACTCGATTGGGAGCCACCCAGAGTGGCTGGGGAAACTCAGCCGGGGTATAAATAATAAATTATGATGATGATGATGATAGGGTAAAAGGCTGTGATTGCCCCCAAGGTCACCCAGGTGCAATGGGGCTTTGAACAGTGGTTTCCTAGGGCCTAGTCCAACCCTCTAACCACTATGCCACACTGGCTCTCAATTAGAGTCTTACTGTGAACTTGGTTTACAGTAATACATGTCAACAGCATTTTGTTGAGAAGGAAGACTTGGGTCATTTTCTCTCTCGCAGAGACTCCTTCAAGGCCAACCGACAAAACAATGGCAGCAACATTCATCATGGGCCCATTCAGTTCATCCTGTGTCTGGATTATACCACTTCCCAAAGGCATTATTATATAATTAAATAAAGTCCTCTGTTCCACAGAGCTATGTTCATTATGATTTAATTAAAATTATATTTAAATGATAGTACTAATGGTATAATATGAGCATAATAGTCCGGTTTAATTAAAAAGGCGATTCACTGTTTAATTAAATACTCATAATCCTGAATTCCAAATGCAGATGAATGTTTCCACTCTCATTCATGGATCAGGGGGATCAGATATAGCAAATAAAATAGAAAACATCCTGTATGTGTACAGAAGGGTTGCTTCCCTTTCTCTCTCCAAGCAGTCTGCTTTTAAAATTATTAAATAATGAATTATCTCCATTATCAGTTGTATTATTATTCATTAAATATAATGGTGGTTTCTCCTTTTTTTCTTTCAATAACACTCCCCCTTATTGTTAGCATTAGAAATATAATACTGCATATGAATTTTTAATCAGAATTATAATAAATCATTGAAAATTATAATAAATCATTTAAAAATTATACTCAATGATGGAAAATATTATTATGCAAAACGAAAAACACGATCCTATGATTCAAAACGTATAGTTAAAGCCATGGTTTTCCCAGTAGTGATGTATGGAAGTGAGAGCTGGACCATAAAAAAGGCTGATCGCCGAAGAATTGATACATTTGAATTATGGTGCTGGAGGAGACTCTTGAGAGTCCCATGGACTGTAAGAAGATCAAACCTCTCCATTCTGAAGGAAATCAGCCCTGAGTGCTCACTGGAAGGACAGATCCTGAAGCTGAGGCTCCAATACTTTGGCCACCTCATGAGAAGAGAAGACTCCCTGGAAAAGACCCTGATGTTGGGAAAGATGGAGGGCACAAGGAGAAGGGGACAATAGAGGATGAGATGGTTGGACAGTGTTCTCGAAGCTACCAGCATGAGTTTGACCCAACTGCGGGAGGCAGTGGAAGACAGGAGTGCCTGGCGTTCTCTGGTCCATGGGGTCACGAAGAGTCGGACACGACTAAACGACTAAACAACAACAACAACAATTCAAAATGACGACACTTCCTGTTCCTGTCTCTTGCTGCTTAAAAAAATGTACCCTTCAGTCAGAAGGCTTTTTGCTTTCCTTGGCAGGTGATCTTGTAAGACTGGATAGCTTATCCTATAGAGGTTCATTTTGGATCTGAAAAATGCATCACAAATTTTGGAGAAGCATGAAATCCAAAGTGTTACTGTATTCCAATCAACCCATCAGCTTGGAAAGTGCAGATGAGCTGGTTCTATATGCATTTGAAAAGGAATACTTTGATTGAATGGGCAAGATCCAAAGCTGGAAGGTTGCAGTTACAGCAGGTGAGGTTTAACCTACAGATGACATTTAAAGATGATGCATCACCAAACTATGCCTAACCTAAAATGTCAAGACAAAGATAAAGAGGAGGATTTCTCAGAGGAAGCTATGTGGGTCCACAGTCCCTTAGTTGCCACCAAGTTTTGCTTAAAGTGAAATTTCAAGGGGAACTGGAAGATGAAAATTCTTAATTTTTACAGCTATAGTATTTTTTTTTTAAAAAAAATATAGCATGCATGTATATATATATATATATACAGTGGTACCTCGGGTTACATATGCTTCAGGTTACATACGCTTCAGGTTACAGACTCCACTAACCCAGAAATAGTGCTTCAGGTTACGAACTTTGCTTCAGGATGAGAACAGAAATTGTGCTCTGGCAGAGCGGCGGCAACAGGAGGCCCCATTAGCTAAAGTGGTGCTTCAGGTTAAGAACAGTTTCAGGTTAAGAACGGACCTCTGGAATGAATTAAGTACTTAACCTGAGGTACCACTGTAAATGCATATGATGATGATATATATATGCTGAGCAATTTGATGAAAATTTTCTTGAAAATTTTAAGGTCTCAAACTGCAAAACAATTGTCATTGAACTTATACAGTGGTACCTCTAGTTACAAACTTAATTTGTTCTGGAGGGCCATTCTTAACCTGAAACCATTCTTAACCTGAGGTACCACTTTAGCTAATGGGGCCTCCCACTGCCGCCGCCGTGCGATTTCCGTTCTTATCCTTGGGCAAAGTTCTTCACCCGAGGTACTACTTCCGGGTTAGCAGAGTTTGTAACCTGAAGTGTTTGTAACCCAAGGTGTTTGTAACCCGAGGTACCTCTAGTTACAAACTTAATTCGTTCCGGAGGTCCGTTTTTAACCTGAAACTGTTCTTATCTAGAGGCGTGCTTTTGCTAATGGGGCCTCTTGCTGCCGCTGCACCACCGGCACACAATTTCCATTCTTATCCTGGGGCAAAGTTCTCAACTTGAGGTAACTCTTCCAGGTTAGTGGAGTTTGTAACCTGAAGCATTTGTAACCTGAGGCGTTTGTAACTCGAGGTACCACTGTAAAGTTATGGAATGTAATATGTCTCTGCAAATTCATTTATGAGTTTCACATCTTGACTGCCCTCTCCAACTTGGGTGTCGTGGGTGACGAACTTGGGGAAGGGTTTCACCAAGATATTTCAGCCAAGTTAATGAGGTAACAAGGCACATGGTGTCCCAGCGTGATTGTAGTTTTCCACTGGACATTAGTGTGTAGATGCTTCACAAGCAAAAATATAGACAGAAAACAACATGAGAACAATTTTATGTGTGTTCATCATTTGATAAACCCTCTTCTTCACACATATTCTTTGCCTCACTTACCCTAAAAATAAATGATGTAGTTCAGCGTTCTGTTTTGTATGACGCACACAATTCCACCCCCCTTTTGCAGGTCATAATATTTTTGTGCTTTTTTTGACACACAGTATACTTCGCTGTGTGAATTGGTCCTTCACTTGGTCACCCTGGAAAATTTTGATGAAGGGCATTTATTTTATTTTATTTTAAGAAGAGTTCAGCTGCTGGATCAGGCTAAAGGCCTATTTAGTCCAACATCCTGTCCTCAAAGTGGTCAATGAAATGTTTATGGGAAGCCCACCGCAATAGGACAATAGGCCAGTCAGTCAAATAAACAATTGGAAACAGAAGGGATGATGATGATGATGATGATGATGATGATGATGATAGACAATTTATTTCGCCACCAGCACAGCCCATAGATTTTTTACTTAAGCAGTCCATCTAGCTCAGAATTGTCTACACTGACTTGGTCTTCAGTTCTCCATGGTTATGGACAGAGGACATGCCCTCTCCTACCTGGAGATGCCAGGGACTGAACCTGGGACCTTTCTCGTGCAAAGAAGAAGGCCCTTCCTTTGGGGCTGGAGAATATGGCTAGAGCAGGCATCCCCAACCTGCGGCCCTCCAGATGTTTTGGCCTACAACTCCCATGATCCCTAGCTAACAGGACCAGTGGTCAGGGATGATGGGGACTGTAATCCAAAACATCTGGAGGGCTGAAGGTTGGGGGTGCCTGGGCTACAGCATTCTGAAAAGGCTGGTTCAGGGGTGGGCTTTTGTATCCCTTCACCTTGATACCAGCCACTGTGTTGAGATGTGCATCAAACAACAATGTTCAGCGTTTGCCGCCTCTGGGCATACATGCAAAGCGTGCCACCCCCTTGTTTCATTTTATAGCAGAGGCAGCAGCGAACAGAATAAAATTTTGAGTGCTTAAGAGCAGCTTTAGTTAGTATTATTTTTAAAAGCCCCCATAGTTAGCCAAAAAAACAAGGTGTTTTGAGGGCTTCAGGATAACTTTGAAAACTGCCTCAAAACACCCACCCACACTGCAATTATAAAGAGCTGTTGATAGTGCTCCAAAAGTGCTGGGAGTGAGTTTATGCATTTGAAAACACACACTCGTTAAATCATATGGTCTCTCATTTAGAATTATTTTTTAAAAATAACAGAGCTCAGATAATTAACCTAATGGAGCTGACTCCCTTTGCCTCCATAACCATCACACGCAGCACTTAACATTTCTGTAGGGTTTAAGTAATTGCCGCTCACAACACGCTAGTGGGATGAAGCATTAGTCATTATTCTACTTGTATAAAGCTAAGCAACTATATATATATATATATGGATTATGTAGCTTTATAGTATGAGGAACGGGGACACATAACTCCATGACACAGCAAACGCTTTGTGTTTCTAAAGTTGCAAGTTCAATCCAAGATGAACTAAAATGTCTCAGGAGAGGGCTTTCTGGCCAGTGTTCTTTCTTTTCTTTTTGAGCTTTTTTAATTTAAAAAGAAATCCTAACGTTTGGCAAAATGACCACACCAGTTGCACCATCTGCAAATTGGGCGGGTAATTTGGGGTGCTGCTGGGTATCCTGGCTTCATCTGCCACCTGGTTGTTAAGTAGAACTTGTCAGGAGGCGGGGGTGCCAACATGAATAAAATATGGGGGGGGGGGCAGTTAAGCCCTGCCCCACGAATACAACTCAGTGCTCCTAAACCAGAGATTAGTCAACAGGGTACATCTAAGACATGGGTAGGCAAATTAAGCCCAATCGCCTTCTAAATCCGGCCTGCAGATGGTCCGGGAATCTGTGTTTTTACATGAGTAGAATGTGTCCATTTATTTAAAATGCATCTCTGGGTTATTTGTGGGGCCTGCCTGGTGTTTTTACATGAGTAGAATGTGTGCTTTTATTTAAAATGCATCTCTGGGTTATTTGTGGGGCCTGCCTGGTGTTTTTACATGAGTAGAATGTGTCGTTTTATTTAAAATGCATCTCTGGGTTATTTGTGGGGCCTGCCTGGTGTTTTTACATGAGTAGAATAACAACAACAACAACAACAACAACAACAACAACAACAACAACAACAACAACAACAACAATTTATTATTTATACCCCGCCCATCTGGCTGAGTTCCCCCAGCCACTCTGGGCAGCTCCCAATCGAGTGTTAAAAACAATGCAGCATTAAATATTAAAAACTTCCCTAAACAGAGCTGCCTTCAGATGTCTTTTAAAGATAGGATAGCTGCTTATTTCCTTCACATCTGAAGGGGGAATGTGTACTTTTACAGTGGTACCTCGGGTTTTACAGTGGTACCTTAATTCCTTCTAGAGGTCCATTCTTAACCTGAAACTGTTCTTAACCTGAGGTACCACTTTAGCTAATGGGGTCTCCTGCTGCCACCACACAATTTCTGTTCTCATCCTGAAGCAAAGTTCTTAACCCGAGGTACTATTTCTGGGTTAGTGGAGTATGTAACCTGAAGCGTCTGTAACCTGAAGCGTCTGTAACCCGAGGTACCACTGTATTTAAAATGCATCTCTGGGTTATTTGTGGGGCATAGGAATCCATTCATCCCCCCCCCAAAAAAAAATAGTCCGGCCCCCCACAAGGTTTGAGGGACAGTGGACCGGCCCCCTGCTGTAAAAGTTTGCTGACCCCTGTAAGATGTTGTTGGGCTGCAACTCCCATTAGCTCCCATTAGCTCCTGCCAGCATGACTAATGGGCTAATGGGATAAAGGATGTTATAGTCCTACAACTTCTGGAGGGCACTGTGTTGGTTATCCTGTCCTAAACCATGGTTTTCAGGGATCCACTGTTACATCTGCACTAGGGCCCTGCATAAAAGCAGCTCCTTGTATTCTGTTTAAGAATTCTAAAGAAATTAAAATAAATCAGAAGGGACTTTAATAAATGCAAGTCATCTTCTTTAAGAAGTCTTGAACTTAGCGTTTTCTTCTAAATCTGGGAGGACCCTCCAAAACATGACAAGTAATTGGGGTGGGAGGATCAATGTTTCTTTTCTCTTTTTTGTAGTGTGCTTCAGTTATCTGAAGCATCTGAAAGAAGCACATGAAAGACCCAGTACAAATTTGAATTATCCGGATTTCTATGCTAGGGTTGACATCTCATTATAAAGCTTTCTCCTGCTTCTATCATCTCATCCCAGATCAGAAAGGGAAAATCCAGAGAGACCTCCTTTAACCAGGTTCATCCAAGTTGGATTTTACAACTGTCAGAAGGCTCTTATTTCACATGGCCAGGCTGATTCGACTCCCGTTGAGCCTTTAATTGCCACAATCTGTTTTCACTGGGGCTTTGTAAGCTATTTTTATGGCGCAGCTAACCAATTATGTAGCATATGTTTAAATAATAAATGTGCCTCTGAATGTACAGGTAAAATAAATGCAAAGTGTTTTTAACCAAAGGATGCTGACTCTCAAGGGCAAACATCCTGCCAGGTCCTGGATGAAAACAGTCTCTTAAATTAAGCTTGTTAAAAAGGTATAAAGATGGACAAAATAGGGGGGGGGATCTATCTGCCTAGCCAAGAGTTACTAATATGGGGGGGGGGGCAGGAGACATTAGAATGAGACAATCAGAATATTTAAATAGGCGAAGTCTATCCACCCCTAATTCTGTGCTCCTATCCCAAAGCAGATAACATCTGCCCTTAATTCCAGCCTAGCCCAGCCCAAATCTGGTTCCCTTATTGTTGGGGTGTCTCACATGTCAGGAGCTCGTCCTACACTCGAGTAGGACCCCAGCAGACACACATGCCTGACTGGCATGTTCTCTCCCTCCTGGTTGATCGTTTGGGAGCTTCAAAAGCTTTTTTCAGCCCGAACATCACAGCGACCGATGCCAACAGACATCAGCACACTTAGGGATACGCAGAGTCTTCACAGCTTGCGTAACAGACCTCAGCAACTCAGCATTTTGGCTAATCTACTTTATTTACATATAAACACACACGGAGCACAGCAACATGGCTCCCTCTCTCTCCAGCATCAGACAGCAAAGAGAAAAGAACAAAGGACAATAGTCCCGCTTCACGGAACACAGTAACACAAACATCCTGTCTCCGTTACTTCCTACTCTGTGGAGTCAAAACATATACCGTCATGTGAAAGACAACAATCCCATGACTGCAGTCATGGAGCAGGAATTCTAATATCACATTCCAGTAGTTCTCAGCATATGTGTTCAGAAAGGGAGGGAGAAGCGTGCCTGATTTTGGGCATTGAATGTGGCATCTTTAAGGGGGTGTGTTCAGTGTAGGAGAAGTGGAGTAATTGCAAACAGGAACTGAGAAGGCAAAGGCCCTTTTGTGGGTTTTTGAGGGGACATTTCCTGAGATCTTTTGTTGGTACCATAGGAGGTACTGGCAGTCACAGGTTTGGTGGCCCATGGTTGGTGACTCATAGAATGAACAGTACCTGCCTTTTACCCAATACATGCTGCCCTGTAATAGTAGGCAGGGGCCCATTAAAGTATGGTGCTGATCCTGGAATATTATATTTTATTTGCAAGGAATAATAAGGTTTGGCTGGAACAGTTTCATTGGTTGTTGGGTTTTTTGGCTTGCCTTTGGATTTTATATTCTGAATAAGTTTCTTTACGATAAATGGGGTGTCAAGTCATATCAGAAATTGTATGGCAATTGCTCATGAGTGATGATTCAACACAGCTATTACTAACTGTATTCTTTCTATTTTAAAAAATTCGGATCTCAGTGTCAATCGAAAAGCAAGATGTAATAAATGTCCACATTATTTTATTTTTATTTATGCTGAGGAAAAGATAATTAAATGTCCCTAAAACAAATGTTCTCTGCAAGCATTTTGGAGATTTAGAAGTCAAAATGCTTGTCTGGGGAGAGAAAAAATATCCTACCTACATCATGTTAATAAACTGTATTGATCGGACTATCCTTCTCAGTGATAGACTTGCTGTATTTTCTGATGGCATGGAATGCAACTCCAAACTTTTCACACATCATCCTTCATCATGCACTTGTGAGCTCATCCACTACAGTGGTACCTTGGGTTACAGATGCTTCAGGTTACAGACTCCGCTAACCCATAAATAGTACCTCGGTGTCAGGGAACTGCCATCAGTGCCGGAGGGAGAGAGCAAAATCCAGAGGGATTCCAGAGAGCGTCCCGGGATTGGGAGAGGCAGCCCCTCTTCTGGGGAAGAGAATCAGCGTAGCACCAGTGGAGAAGGGGGCAGATGGGGGAAGCGGCAAGGCGGTCCCATGACTCCTTGCCGGGGACCAGCGGGGAGAGTAGAGGTCCTCCACTGCCTACGCCCTCCTTGCGCAGAAGGCTTCCGCGCAGAGAGAGTAGGAGGAGACTAGGCGTCAAAGAGCTTCTTTGCTGGAAGAAGTTTAAGAAATGCCCACTGATGGATTCTGCCAGCGATTGAGACAGCCACGGGTGAGTGGCTGTCCGGACAGAAAAGGTTCACTCAGGCAATACAGCCAGGTGTTTGCACCGGCTTATGCACGAGCAACCCCTAGAACCATCACACTCGGGTTAAGAACTTTGCTTCAGGATGAGAACAGAGGCCCTATTAGCTAAGGTGGTGCTTCAGGTTAAGAACAGTTTCAGGTTAAGAACAGACCTTCAGAACGAATTAAGTTTATAACTAGGGGTACCACTGTATAGCTCCTAGAATGGGAGTAGGGAACCCTTTTCACTCGGAGGGCCACATTCGCTTCTGAGCAGCATTCTGGGGGCCACTAGCCAGGAGTGGGTGAAGCCAGGGGGCAAAATGGGTGAAAGGATTGACTTTTTAAAACAGATATATTGCTTGGCACAATGGTTTTATTATTATGCTGTCTGTTATTATGCTTTTTAAGTTATTGGTACTCTGCAATGTGTTTTCAATGGTGTACACCACCCTGGGATCTTTTGATAAAGGGCAGTATATAAATTGAATAAATAATAATAAATAATAATTAAGATTACAGTCTGAAAAATCACAAGCCAAAAGTCAGCACATAATGATATCAAAATGCAATAAAAATCCAGCAAAACATTAAGCTGAACATTAAAACTGAATTACTGAAATGATGTCTGTGAGCTGTTATGATATTTGTTTGTTGTTGCTTTTTAAAGCCCGGGTGAATCCCAAAGAGTCAATGTTGGTGAAGATGATACTAAGCTAGATGGAGAAAAGGCCTTCTATCCAGGCACTTTCATATCTTCCTTTCATGGCATCATTAAAGGGCATTTATTTGATGCCTTAAAAATCATGATTTCTCCCATTTCTTTAAGTATATTATGAGAAACTTGCACTGAAATGCTGATGAAGGATTTTTGTTTGTTTGTTTTAGTTCCCAAATGTGGAGAACTTAAGAGTGGGAGAATGAGAAACTGACAGATGCACTCACCCCTAGCCATACAGACCACCCCTTCTATATGCAAACCATTTCTGCATCTAGGAACCATCCATTCCTAAACTCTCCATTCTTCATCATGATGGCTGCTTTGCCAGTAGTATACAAATTAATCTCCTCTACACACCTGAATGAATTCCTGGAACAATTTCAACTTCTGAATAATCAACATAAACTAATCATAGAAAATGAGGCCCTGCAACAAAACTGTTGCAGCATGGAGAGCTTCTGTTCAGGGTGCCAGGTATTCCATTCCCTATCACTCCAGATCCATGGGTTTTCTGATCCCTGCCCCAACAGCCAACATTTTGTGCATAGCAAACATGCTCAGTTTTCACTGGGAAGCTTAAAAATTTCTTCTCCACTTGGTTTTACCCTTCCATTGGAGATTAGTTGCTTGGGGTAGGTTATGAGGTGGACACATGACTGTTACTCCTCTGAACATCCTGTGCCATTGATATCTAATGGGACAGTTTGGGCATTTCTCCTCTCTTAGGAATTTTCCTATAAACATTTTTTTCCCCACACCACAGGATTACTCCATTGGTGCCTCCCCTTTTGCACATGCTTGGTGCTGTTCTAGACTACATAAGCACATGCACTGCAAGATTTGAATTGACATTCAAAGAAATGGTGGTCCTCTTAACAGCAGACCTCCGAACTGCCTCGTTTACTGCATCATCTACTGGTCTACTGCAAAGACACCAGTCCTAGCAGCTGCGTAGCATGCTGGGGGCTGCAGGGGAGGTTGCCTCAGGTGCAAAATTGTTAGGGGCACAATATTTCAACACTTGGTGCTGCCTCAATACAGCAGTGCTCTTCAATTGCTAGGTTCCATTGAAAACAGCTTCTCCATGCGAACCAGAAAGTGTCATCTCCAGGCAATGGAACAACTCTTCCGTTCTTATACAGCAGTACCTCTAGTTATGGACTCGATCCATTCCAGGGTGCCGTTTGCACCCTGAAAAGTCCTCTACTAGAGCGCAGCTTTTGCACATGGCGTGATAAAGCACTTCTGCGCATGCATGGAGCATGCATGAAGCCCACAGAGCGCTTTTGCGCATGCATGAGTTGCACAGAGCGCTTCTGCGCATGTGAGAGATGCACAGAGAGCTTCTGTGCATGCGTGCACAGCAAAACCTGGAAGTATACACTTCCGGGTTTGCTGTGTTCATATCCTGAAAAAAGGCAACCGGTGACTAACGTAACAAGAGGTGTGACTGTATCTATGGCTGTGATCTCCCAGGTGACACAGACACCATTAGGCAGTTGAATGCACATGCATACTCCATTCATTTCCCTCCCTCTGCATGGTCCCAGGCACTAGCAACCCACACTACCCCACTGGGTTCTTGTTGTTGTTGTTTAGTCGTGTCCGACTCTTCGTGACCCCATGGACCAGAGCACGCCAGGGACTCCTGTCTTCCACTGCCTTCCGCAGTTTGGTCAGACTCATGCTGGTAGCTTCGAGATCCAACCATCTCATCCTCTGTCGTCCCCTTCTCCTTGTGCCCTCCATCTTTCCCAACATCAGCATCTTTTCTCTTCTCATGAGGTGGCCAAAGTACTGGAGTCTCAGCTTCAGGATCTTTCCTTCTAGTGAGCACTCAGGGCTGATTTCCTTCAGAATGGATAGGTTTGATCTTCTTGCAGTCCATGGGACTCTCAAGAGTCTCCTCCAGCACCTCTCTGGTTCCTCTGCCTCTTCTAAATCCAGCTTGCACTTCTGGGAGTTCTCGGTCCACATATTGCTTGAGCCTACCTTATAGAATTTTAAGCATAACCTTGCTAGCGTGTGAAATGAGTGCAATTGTGCGGTAGTTGGAGCATTCTATGGCACTGCCCTTCCTTGGGATTGGGATGTAGTAACATGTATTTAACCATTACATCTTTCTTGGGGTGTGCATTTTGCCTTTGTAGGGCACCCAACTAAGTTGCTCAATCAATACACTCATGTCCCCATCGTGAAGGCAAGGGCAACCAATTTCTCTCTCTTCGAAACCTGCATTCCAATACTGGCTGGAGCGTTTCAGCTAATGAGACAGAATGATGACACAAATCCCCAAAGAAAGACATACAAAACCCATTGGCTCGTAACGAAATGACACGGGAAGGTAATTAATCTATTTGTCAGAATCTGTTACAAATGGAGACAAATTTGCTTGTGCATTTTTAGGGCTGGTGAACTTGCTAAGTTGTCGTTTGTTTTGAAGCTGGCTCGCGTTGTTTTGTTTGAATGCGGCTGACTTCTTCTTGAAGCACAACACTCGAGATATGTTTTCCATCGCTCTGATGTGAGTCAGTGATTTTGTATCGTGGCAGCATGTGCCTATTGGAGCCGCAAGGATTTGACAATGATGCCATGGGATAGATCTTTGTGATTACGGCAAGGACCACTGCTGCATTGAGCAGTCATAGATGAAACCATCTCACCTTTGCTTTTCAATCATGGTTTTTTATGAATCACTGAGGCAAGGAGAGACACTTGCTGTTCCATCACTGGTAGAAAATCTGTGTGAAATTATGATACAGAGCATTTATCATTTAATTTGTACTGGGGGTAGGGGGCTATACATTAATGATAAATAGGGATGCATTTGAAATTCTCCTCCAGATTGCAGCATTCTCAATTACCCAGACATTTCCCCACAAAATGGAACTAATGCATTAAGAATCCTCCATTATTCTGTTTGCTTTTATGTCCCAGTTTTGTACAGAATGCTGTACTGCTGAGAGATCCAGGGTACCTTATGGATATTTCTGGGTAGGAAGGAGTTTCTTTTTCCAGCTCAGTATTGCTTGAGCAATAAGGTCTTTCTGAGCTCTGGCATGTTGCTGCAGTCTACTACTACTACTACTAGGTAAAAGGTAAAGTTACCCCTGCCCGTACGGGCCAGTCTTGACAGACTCTAGGGTTGTGCGCCCATCTCACTTAAGAGGCCGGGGGCCAGTGCTGTCTGGAGACACTTCCGGGTCACGTGGCCAGCGTGACAAGCTGCATCTGGCGAGCCAGCGCAGCACACGGAAATGCTGTTTACCTTCCCGCTGGTAAGCGGTCCCTATTTATCTACATGCACCCGGGGGTGCTTTCGAACTGCTAGGTTGGTAGGCGCTGGGACCGAACGACGGGAGCGCACCCCGCTGTGGGGATTTGAACCGTCGACCATGCGATCGGCAAGTCCTAGGCACTGAGGTTTTACCCACAACGCCACCCGCGTCCCTAATTACTACTACTACTAATTTATTATTTATACCCTGCCATCCGGCTGGCATTCCCTAGCCACTCTGGGTGGCTCACAACAAAATATTATTATTATTATTATTAATAATAATAATAATAATAAAGCAGTAAAACACCAGACATTTAAAACTTTCCTAAACAGAGCTACCTTCATATGTCTTCTTGATTGCATGACTTGATTGGTGATTCAGTCTTGATTTAAGAACATAAGAAACTCACTTCTGCATCAAGCAAATGGCTCATCTTTCCCACCCTCCTGTTCTCAAAAGTGGCCAACAAGCAAGACGTGGGAGCTACAGCATTCCCCCCATTTGTGATTCCCAGCAATTGGCATTCAGTGGCCTACTGCCTCTGACAGTAGAAGTAAGGCATAATAATAATAATAATAATAATAATAATAATAATAATAATAATTTATACCCCGCCCTCCCTGGGCTCAGGGCGGCCAACACCGAATATAAATACAGTAAAAACATTCAAAACAAAACAAAACAAACAGTTGATTAAAATATAAATTAGAATACAGTTTAAAATGCAGCCTCGTTTTAGTGGTAGCTATAGTGGTAGCCTATATGTAAGGGAGATCGTGAAACATACAGGAAATTGAATGCAGATTTCCAAAGAATAGCAAGGAGAGACAAGAAGACCTTCTTAAACAAGCAATGCAAAGAAATAGAGGAAAGCAATAGAATGGGAAGAACCAGAGATCTGTTCAAGAAAATTGGAGATATGAAAGGAACATTTCGTACAAAGATTTCCATAATAAAGGACAAAAGTGGAAAGGACCTAACAGAAGCAGAAGACATCAAGAAGAGGTGGCAAGAATACACAGAGGAATTATACCAGAAAGAAACGGATGTCTCATATACCCCAGGTAGTGTGGTTGCTGACCTTGAGCCAGACATCCTGGAGAGTGAAGTCAAATGGGCCTTAGAAAGCACTGCAAATAACAAGGCCAGTGGAAGTGATGGTATTCCAGCTGAACTATTTAAAATTTTAAAAGATGATGCTGTTAAGGTGCTACACTCAATATGCCAGCAAGTTTGGAAAACTCAGCAGTGGCCAGAAGATTGGAGAAGATCAGTCTACATCCCAATCCCAAAGAAGGGCAGTGCCAAAGAATGCTCCAACTATCGCACAATTGCACTAATTTCTCACGCTAGCAAGGCTATGCTTAAAATTCTACAAGGAAGGCTCAAGCAGTATGTGGACCGAGAACTCCCAGAAGTGCAAGCTGGAGGCAGAGGAACCAGAGACCAAATTGCAAACATGCGCTGGATTATGGAGAAAGCTAGAGAGTTCCAGAAAGACATTTACTTCTGCTTCATTGACTATGCAAAAGCCTTTGACTGTGTCAACCATGGCAAACTATGGCAAGTTCTTAAAGAAATGGGAGTGCCTGATCACCTCATCTGTCTCCTGAGAAATCTCTATGTGGGACAAGAAGCTACAGTTAGAACTGGATATGGAACAACTGACTGGTTCAAAATTGGGAAAGGAGTACGACAAGGCTGCATTTTGTCTCCCTGCTTATTTAACTTATATGCAGAATTCATCATGCGAAAGGCTGGGCTGGATGAATCCCTAGCCGGAATTAAGATTGCCGGAAGAAATATCAACAACCTCAGATATGCAGATGACACAACCTTGATGGCAGAAAGTGAGGAGGAATTAAAGAACCTTTTATTGAGGGTGAAAGAGGAGAGTGCAAAATATGGTCTGAAGCTCAACATCAAAAAAACGAAGATCATGGCTACTGGTCCCATCACCTCCTGGCAAATAGAAGGGGAAGAAATGGAGGCAGTGAGAGATTTTACTTTCTTGGGCTCCATGATCACTGCAGATGGTGACAGCAGCCACGAAATTAAAAGACACCTGCTTCTTGGGAGAAGGGCAATGACAGGCCTAGACAGCATCTTGAGAAGTAGAGACATCACCTTGCCAACAAAGGTCCATATAGTTAAAGCTATGGTTTTCCCAGTAGTGATGTATGGAAGTGAGAGCTGGACCATAAAGAAGGCTGATCACCGAAGAATTGATGCTTTTGAATTATGGTGCTGGAGGAGACTCTTGAGAGTCCCATGGACTGCAAGAAGATCAAACCTCTCCATTCTGAAGGAAATCAGCCCTGAGTGCTCACTGGAAGGACAGATTGTGAAGCTGAGGCTCCAGTACTTTGGCCACCTCATGAGAAGAGAAGACTCCCTGGAGAAGACCCTGATGTTGGGAAAGATGGAGGGCACAAGGAGAAGGGGGCGACAGAGGACGAGATGGTTGGATAGTGTTTTCGAGGTTACCAGCATGAGTCTGACCAAGCTGCGGGGGGCAGTGGAGGACAGGAGTGCCTGGCGTTCTCTGGTCCATGGGGTCACGAAGAGTCGGACATGACTAAACGACTAAACAACAACAATAGATCAAAGCCATAAGGGGAGAAAACGTCAAATATTCACCGGGGCCAGCTATCCATGCTGGTCCTACATGAGCCAGCAAAAAGAGCCGAGGGAAAATTTATATACAAAATCCCATCAAAAAACAAATAAAGGGGGGGGGATTAGACTGAGTCCAGCCCAAAGGCCGGGCGGAACAGCTCCATCTTGCAGGCCCTGCTGAAAGATGTCAAATCCCGCAGGGCCATAGTCTCTTGTGACAGAGCGTTCCACCAGGCCGGGGCCAGAGCTGAAAAGGCCCTGGCCCTGGTTGAAGCTGATCTAACCTCCTTGGGGCTTGGAACTTCCAAAGTGTTGTTATTTATGGACCTTAAGGTCCATACCATACCAGGAGAGGCGGTCCTGTAGAACAGTGATAACCATCACTTCTAGTAACCTCTGGTGGCCTTATTCTTCATGCATTTGTCTTGTTCTTTTTTGAAGCCAATCAAGTTGGTGGCTATTACTACATTTTTGTTGGGAGTGAATCCCATAGTTTTACTATGTGCTGTGTAAATAAGTCCTTTATTTTGTCTGTCCTGAATCTTCCAGCACCCGGACAACCACTTTTCCCATTGGGGAAGCCTCCACCGTATAGCATTGTGCATTTGGTTTTTCTCCCGCTGCAAGCTGCTCCAAGGTGCATGGTTGCTGAAAGTTAGACTTTAAATACAGACAGGAAATAAGTCAGTGGATGATGCCTCTGGGGTGGCACTTGAGAGTGTACAGATGGAACCACGCTCAGGCCAGATCGGTCCCAGCGCTGCTCAGTAGTTGACCCTTCTTTTATGATAGCACAACTGTTCCATAATCCACAGACGCCAAGTCTTCCACATTACCACAGAAACACCTCCTCATGAGAATGCCTGTTAAGAAAGAATTGCCAGGCTCACTGTGTTGCTCCTGCCCTCTCGAAACAAGTATGTGCATTCCTGATTTATGAAAAGCATCTCTCCGTTTTACCTCCTTGCAAAAACCTTTTAAAACCCTTTCTTGATTTATTTAGTTCTTCTTCTTGTCCACCAGCACTCATTTTCCCCCAGCCCTTTTAAAAGGCATTTCCCTGTGTAATGCAAGTGGTATATGAAGCATTCAGCAATGTCAATTTCTCTTAAGACTTCCAGCCACCATAAAAGGACACTTTGGCAGAGGCCAGCAGAGAAAGGGAGCTTACCAATTTTCTTCCAAGACTTGAAATCCCAATTGATACCCCCTCCTGCAGTTTCTTACTCGGCTATAATGTTCATCATCTTTTTCTTTTCTTTTAAGCAAGTAGGAAGAAGCTACTTTTTGTGAGATGCCCCTGCTGGAAAAGAGAAACTTCTTGAAGAGCTGCTCAAGAATCTTGACAACTCAGATCTAGCTCTAAATATAAGCGAGACTTGAGAAAAAATATGGTTCAATCAAAGTGATGGGTGTTCCCGCAGGGGCTGGGTGGCACTGAGGCTCTTGTCTCTAATGAAGATTCAGAATGGGAACATTTGGGTCAGAGTCTTCCAACTCGTCGTTTCCCCTTTTCATGCTGACAACTGGCAGTCTTAAGATAATAATAATAATAATAATAATAATAATAATAATAATAATAATAGAGATGTGAATAGTGAAGACTTCCTGCAATGCATTACCAAAAAAAACCCTCACCATCCTAAAAAAACAGGTTATTAATGAAACTGCTTTTACTTTTTAGCTTTTACTCTTAAAGGAAGTTGCCTTATACCAAGTCAGATCACTAATTCATCTGGCTCTGTACTCTCTACATTGGCCAGCAGTGGCTCTCCAGGTTTTCATTCCTGGAGGTGCTGGGGACTGAACCAGGGACCTTCTGCATCCAAGAGAGAAGCTCTGCCGTTGAGTTGCAGTCCCTCCCATATGGTGGTGCTGGTAAGAATAAGAATGTAAAAAGAGCACTCCAGTGGTACGTTGGTTGTTGATCTTAATCCATTCCAGGAGTCTGTTCAATTCCCGGAACTGTTCAAAAGCCAAGGCACAGCTTCTGATTGGCTGCAGGAGCTTCCTGAACTCAAACGGAAGCCGCGTTGGACGTTTGGCTTCTGAAAAATGTTCACAAACCAGAACACTTACTTCTTTTGCAGTGTTCGGGAGCTGATTTGTTCAGAAGCCAAGGCTTTCAACAACCAAGGTACCACTGTACTAGATCTGACCTGTGGTTCTCATCCAGCATTCTGTTCTCACAATGGCTGACTAGCTGCCTATGGGAAGCTCACATGTAATTCACACTCACACATATTCCCCAGTCACTGGTATTTAAAGGCACAAAGTCTCTGCTACCAGCAGTAAGATATAGTCATCACGAATGGTAGCCATTGATATTGTTCTCCATGAATATGTCTAATCACCTTTTAAAATCATCTATGTTGGTCATCACTATGTCTTGTGGTAGTCAGTTCCATAATACATAAAGAAACATTTCCTTTGGCCTCTACTGAGTAGCCCACCATTTAGCTTCCACACTATTCATGATTCTATACACCTATATCATGTCTCCCCTTACTTTTTTGTCTAAGCTAGCCCTCCCCCCAAAATAATACACACCCTGCCACAATTCCAAATGATTGAGTTGTCCAAATTGCAGCAACTGAGGCTATGATATGGGCAACAATTTCCCCAGTTTTGATTTTTGGGTATCTTTTTAGTCCACATTGGGCAATAGTTTCACCCAACAAACATGACTAGTGTGCTGTATGAGCTATGCCCTGAATCCTTTGAGACATGTTGGGTTGTTGTTGTTAATACTCCTCAGCCAAAATAGTACCAATGAGAAGACAGTTCCTGTCTATAGACTCACAATCAAAAAGATGCAATACAAAAGGAAAGGGAGCTAACAGTAGGAAAACCACAAGTTCAGGTGCCAGTTCTTAATTTCAGAATTCTTATAGCAAATAGGAGGGATTGAAAAGCCCAAACCTGCTGGTTTTTCAGGAGAGCTGATGAAGTTCTATCTTTCTCCCTCTTAAGTTCCTAGACCAATAATTTAGAAATTTTCACTACTATAACTAAGCCAAGTTTTACTGCCTGAGCAACTTTTTCTGAATGCTGTATGGAAAAGCACATGAATCTGACCTTTGGAGAGTTTGCAAGTAAACCATTTTTAACTTACCAAATGTGTGGTCCTTTTCTATGCGAAGAGAAAAGAGAAGTATTGGAACTCACAAGGGCACATTTTAAAGGCTTGACAACATGTATTTCCACACTTTGCTGCATATTTTGTGATTTTAAATCTCTGCTGAGGTTCTCTCACCAAAGAGTACTTGCCCCAAACCTAGATCTTGCTATCCGGGGAATTCTCCTTTCTATACCTATTTTTTACCTTGCACCAACATGTTCTTATATAGAGCCAGGTGTCAGTAGGGCAGGGTAGGTTTAAGGGGAAGCAGCACATAGACCAAAACAGAACCTCTGCTTCCAGTTGTAAGGAGGGAGCAAACAGGTCATGAGAGCGGCATTCCACAGCTTGATTCTCCTTTTTAAAAAATGACCAATCTGAGCCCCTCTCAGTTAGAGACTCTCACATCAAATAATTTCTATTTAAAATATCTCGCTGAATGGGTTTCTTTATTAACAATGCCCCCTGGCATCATTTCGTTTTTCTTTCCTTTTCCAGCAGCACAGCAATTTGCGGCAAAAATCAGGAACAGCACTATTTGTAGTTGGTGTCACGGAATCAGCATTCATTGAAATCAGAACCTTTTAACTTTTTCGATCAGTGCTGTCAAGAGCAGGCTTCACTTTTTTCATGCCTTTTCAAGTCTGTTCGCTTTCCCATTGCCATTTGGCATATTGAGGACAGCTCACTAAAGACCCATTATGAGAACAACAATGTGCTCCATGATGAATTGTGCTTATTTCTGGGTGCTGGGAGAGGATGCCAGAAGGTATCCTCGTGCAATTGTATTTTACACGTCCTGGTGCTTGTAGCTTTTATTGCCATTGCATTTCACTTCCAGCCTATGTGTATCCTGTTTCGCTTGTGTGGTAGACCACAAAGCTGATGGAGGCCGCTGGGGACAGGAGCCTGGAGGGAGACAGCAGGGGCTTCAAACAGGAGCCCTGTGGATCTTATTACTGTATACAGCAGACATGCGTGCAGCGATGCTGGGGGGGGGGGAGCAGAACAAAGCAAACATGAGACAATTCTGGGATGAAATTGCCGGTATTTGTACTGCATTTGCTAGAAAATGTATTTAACAAAGATTAAATTGTACAGGGGGAAGGAAAACCTATGTAATGTAATGTAACAGCTGCAAAATCCTGTGACTCCAATCAAGGCCACAGAAATGCCTTGTCAATTTGTTAACTGCCTTTAAAAGTGATCATGTGTGTGCCTCAAACGGTGATAGGAAGGGTGAAGAGTTGGAGGTTGGCTGGTTTTTCACTGTTGTTTTGCTGAGTGTGGAGACACTGTAAGGTGAGGACAAGCTATAATTTATGGACTGCTACAAAGGGGTTTTGGAGGCAAGAAGCAAGAAGAACCTCTCTTGGGCTCAAGGGAGAGAAGCGCATTGTATTGGACTTGATATGCATAAATGCTAATGTTTGTCATCCTGCACATAAAGAGTCACCTTGTGTGCAGAGTCTACTTCATCACAAGGGCTTTGAAGAGGAAGCCACTGTATCACTCTGCATGACTCAGAAAAATAGTCAAGAGAAATAAGACTACAACTTCATTCCCTGATTACATAGAATAGGGTTGGCATAGGCATAAGGCATGGATACAACAACTGAGCAGCCCAAGTGCTGGTCAATATGGCATATATTTGCCCACCACGGGCTACCAAGCTATGCAACTCCTGAAGCACAAACGGAATTAGTACCAGCAGTGTGACACAGGAGGATTTTAGAGCCCGTCAAGAAGTCCTCCCTCAAAACTTCCTACTTGGATGACTGGCCACAACCATGCAGGCAGAGAAGGAGGGAGGGCACTACAAACTGGGAAAGAGGAATAGTTGAGGAATAAATCAGGTTATAAAGCCAAGCTCCCCTCGCTTCCCTAATGGCTGTCCAACTCCACATGCCCTTCTTTAACCCCTCCCTTTGTGACCGCCATAAGCTCCTGAACTATGCTTGTAAAAGAGTGCCCTCACCTTAGATATAGTAATTGTGGGAATGTTCAGGGAAGCAGGAGAGGATAGATTGTTTGATTATATCCTTCCCAACTTGTGTTTACAAGTTCTATAATGTAGCAGAGTAACATTCCCTTTTAAAACTTACACAGTGGATAAGTTGTTGCCAGGCTTGCTTAAGCCTCTAAAATAAGTTTCCTTGTAATTCCCCTTTATTCCCTCCTAAAAAGAATAGACACGACAGTCTTGTATGAAAGGTATAAAATAGTTTACTCACACATTCTGTTCACAGATGGATCTCAGAAGGAAGACTTAAGTTATAAAATATATACACATGGAATCTATCGCATAAGGAGATAGTTCATTTATCCTCTCTTAGCTTCCAAGAGAGAATCCCAGGCTAAGGAGATGTTGCTTCTTCGAGGAATGGAGTCAGAGAGAGAGATGACTACCTGTGCTATTTTGTTACCTGCAGAGGTAAGGTCACGCCCACCTCTGGTCACATGTAGAGGAAGTTTGTCCCAGCCCAGGAGGAAACAGGAAGTTTATCTACTGGTTGGACAAACATCCCTCTCCAGGAATGTTGTATTTGACTACTCTGTGTTTCACATCCCACATATGGTAGCAGAGGATTCTGTTAGGTAAAATTGTATGCACAGTAAGTGTGTTAGCATAAATGCACCCTAAAATGCAGGTGAATTATTGTAAGGACTTGCTATTTTTAAAAAAAAATAAAAAAAATCCACAAGCCGATGAATAAATGTGTAGAAATGAACTTAAGGTGAAGTGAATACTGACTGAAATTTATCCATCCATAGTCGGTGGTGATGGGACTTGGGGCCAATCAGAAATTGTTGGACTACATGCTGAAGAGGGTTGATGTAGTCCTCTAATTAACCTCTAGTTAAGGAGTTGTTGTGGGGAACATATAATCAGCTAGTTAAAAGGTTCCGAAAGTAGGTTGAACCACCCCTTGTGGGGCAGTGGGATTACCTGGGGGAGGGGTGCTAAGAGGCAAGGTGGTGACAGGGAGGATGCTGGAAGTATAAATAACTCTCAGACTTTGAAAAGCCGGTGTCACAAGATCAAGTACATAAATTTTGTTGATTGAATAAATGTACAATTAATTATTGCTGTTTTGAATTTTATTGTATTATTGTTTTCCTTAGAGGGTCATGCATCCGCTATTCTGAATATTGCTTAATTTGGGTAGGGTAGGAGACACTGGGGGATGAGCTTATGCAACCAAGGGGAAGGTGGCCTGAAAATGTTCAGGAACCACTGAGCTAGATGAACATTCTTCCACAGTCAAATCAGGAACTGTATGCCATGTTTGCCTTCTCTCCTGCATTGCCTGATGCCATCTTCCTTTTGCACCCTCCCAAACGTGTCTTATTTTTAAATGACAAGTAATTTTTGTACTCACTACAGAAGGAAGTTCAGAGCACAATGGTGAATTATCCACAATGCATTAGCACATTATCAGATGATTAAAGCTAATAACAATTTGACTTTACATAATCAACTTTGGGATATTTATGCACTTTGTGTTGAAAGTGACAGAGGCATAATACGTTGCTGTCAAAGATAATGATGTAACAAGCGCTCTGTGAGGCAGGCAATAAATACAACTTAGGCTCAGTTCTCCCCCTGCCACCTTGCATGGGGTGTTGTAATGCTATTAGAAGGGTTTTGTTTTCATAGGCTCTAGATTATGACTCCTTTTTAGAGTTGAAGGAGATGCTACAAGATCCCTAACACCAAGATTCCTTCAAAACAGTGTGTAGTTAAACCATGGCATTTGCTGCCACAAAAAAAAATGACTACCACCAATTTGGATGGCTTTAAAAGAGGATTAGGGACGCGGGTGGCACTGTGCTCTAAACCACAGAGCCTAGGACTTGCCGATCAGAAGGTCGGCGGTTCGAATCCCTGTTACGGGGTGAGCTCCCGTTGCTTGGTTCGAGCTCCTGCCAAACTAGCAGTTCGAAAGCATGTCAAAATGCAAGTAGATAAATAGGTACCACTCTGGCGGGAAGGTAAACGGCGTTTTCATGTGCTGCTCTGGTTCACCAGAAGCAGCTTAGTCATACTGGCCACATGACCTGGAACCTGTCTGGTTCCTTGGCCTATAGAGTGAGATGAGCGCTGCAACCTCAGAGTCATCCAAGACTGGACCTAACGGTCAGGGGTACCTTTACCTTTAAAAAAGGATTAGACAAATTCGTGGAGGAGAAGCCTATCAATGGCTACTAGCCCTGAGGACTGCTGGAGGCAGTATGTAGTCACAAAATTAAAAGACGCCTCCTTCTTGGGAGAAAAGTGATGGCAAACCTAGACAACATCTTAAAAAGTAGAGACATCACCTTGCCAACAGAGGTCCCTATAGTTACAGCTATGGTTTTCCCAGTAGTGATGTATGAAAGTGAGAGCTAGACCATAAAGAAGGCTGATTGCTGAAGAATTGATGCTTTTGAATTATGGTGCTGGAGGAGACTCTTGAGAGTCCCATGGACTGTAAGAAGATCAAACCGATCCATTCTGAAGGAAATCAGCCCTGAGTGCTCACTGGAAGGACGGATCCTGAAGCTGAGGCTCCAGTACTTTGGCCACCTCATGAGAAGAGAAGACTCCCTGGAAAAGACCCTGATGTTGGGAAAGATTGAGGACACAAGGAGAAGGGGATGACAGAGGATGAGATGGTTGGACAGTGTTCTGGAAGCTACCAGCATGAGTTTGACCAAACTGCAGGAGGCAGTGGAAGACAGGAGTGCCTGGCGTCCTCTGGTACAGGGGGTCACGAAGAGTCGGACACGACTAAACGACTAAACAGCAACAGCTGGAAACCTTAGGAGGGGAGAGTGATGTTGAGCTCAGGCCTTGCTTGCACTCTTTTAGTAGGTAACTGGTTGGCTGCTGTGAGAACAGGATGCTGGCCTAGCCGATCCAGCATGGCTCTCCTTGTGGTTTAAAAAGGCAAATGTGGGACCTGCGGAGAATCAGCAGGCAGGAGGGAGTGCCTATCCATGTGGCATCTGACAAAGTGAAAACAATTAGGTCTCTTCCAGTCTGCTTCAATTTTGGTGTGAATTTGATCATGTACCAACAAGCACAGGTCCTACAATGATTTTGGGAGGTCTTGTGCATCAAACCTGCTTCCCCCAAAAATTCAGTCTTTTTTTTTCCAATAAGGAGAGGGATTGGGAGATGTCAGAGATCAAGATCCTCTTGCCTGAGTGACAGCCTTTTCCCTAGAAAGGAAGCCTTGAATCCCCCGTGGAAAAGAAGGCCATGAAACTCAACCAAGCCGGCTGTATAATGGAGCATTGCTTCCACAGATCGGGGGTGGTTCTCCTTAAGTTTAGCTTTATCATTATGAAAATGTATTTTTCTATATTTTAATAAAGCAGTATGGATAAGTGAGTAAGGATGGATTAAGACAGCAGGGATGGGGGAGAAATTCAATTTAGTTTGCATTTGAAGACAAATTTATTTAGTTCAGGGAGGTAGCTGTGTTGGTCTGACACCGTCGAAATAAATTTTTTAAAAAATTGTCCAGTAACACCTTAGAGACCAACTAAGTTTGTTCTGGAGCAAACTTAGTTGGTCTATAAGGTGTTACTGGATAATTTTTAATTTTTTTTTAATTTATTTAACTTACACTTTCCAAAATAAGATGTGGACTGAAAGGGATCCTTTGAAATTTCCCCTTCTCTGAATTTTGCAATGCAGTTCTCTGGCCAAGTGATATGTACAAATATGCAAATAGGGTGAAGCATGCATAAAAATGTATGTATTCAATAATAACATACAAAAAGGTGCTATATTACGGAAAGTTTATTTGCAGAAACATAGCATGCAAATAGGTAAAATTGCATGGTATTGAATTATCATGAGGATTTTTTAAAAGGAAAAAAATGCAAGTTGATGCAGAAATGTGGACTGAATTCAAGATGGGGGGAGGAATGAAAAATGAAATTGTTGGATGCACCCACCCCCTTTTAAAAAGTCTATACAACTATAGTGTTTAATTCAACGCAGTGTGAAGTCAAATGTTTCCCCAACTTTCTGGAGCAGATTTAGAGATGGCCCTGAGAACACATGGGGGATAAGAGGGGAGAAAGCGGAAGTGGAAGTCGTTCCTCTCCTGCAATTATTTAGGTGAATACTGGCCAAAATTAATTAATACATTTCCCTCTTATTAGTCCCAATCATAATATTAAAGCAGGCAGCCAGAATACTGACATCCATTTGTGTCTGTCACCTCGAAGCCACATCTCTTTAAACCTTTCTCATTTTGCCCCTGTCTGCCCAAAGGCCTTGAGGTTAGTGTATCTCATTTAACAAGACCAGGCAGAGCTGCCACTTTCTCCAACACAGGCTCCAAGACAACACCATCTCTCAAATGATATCCTTGAAAATAGGACACACTCTTCAAAAACTCGCATCACTATTTACTAGTTACAAAATGGCTTTCCTCTGGTTGTTTTTGCATACTTAGCCCCTCTGTTAAATGACTAAATATGAGCTGGCAAACATCTGGACCATCCATCATAGCTGAGTTGTCACATAAGCTCTGCACAGAGAAGTCAAGATGAATGCTCATTAAAAAGTCAATGCCATCTAATCTCCTTGCTGACAAATCAATATGAATGCTCAATAAACAGGTTGTCTTGGAAGCACCCTTAAGAAGCTGTCTGAGGGAAGAACTGTGTGGCGGAAACTGTCATGATCATCTTGAGTGGAATCTACACACATGCTAAAAACATTGTGAAAATGATTTTTTAAAAAATCATTTTGAAAAATGCATTGAATTTGCTTTGGCTCACCTTCGCCATCTAGCGCTACAACTGTATATTTCACTTTACAACACATTCAAAACATTTTATTTGCAGCTGTATAGCTGAGTCCCTGGTCTGGACATTGTCACCTGCTCTGCAGCTGGGTCTTTCTTGGGGTGAGGAAAGTGTTTCAGGAGAAGGGTTGCTCTTTATCAGTGGCAAGACTGCAAGAACCTATGTGATTATTATAAGAGATGTAACTGAAAGTTACCATAATTCTTCTTCTTTTTAGAGTGAACATGATGGTACAGTGGTGCCTCGCAAGACGAAATTAATCCGTTCCGCGAGTCTCTTCGTCTTGCGGTTTTTTCGTCTTGTGAAGCACGGCTATTAGCGGCTTAGCGGCTTAGCGGCTATTAGCGGCTTAGTGGCTTTAAGAAAAAGGAAACAAACTCTCAAGAACTCGCAAGACGTTTCGTCTTGTGAAGCAAGCCCATAGGGAAATTCGTCTTGCGGAACGACTCAAAAAACGGAATACTCTTTCGTCTTGCGCCTTTTTTGTCTTGTGAGGCATTCGTCTTGCGAGGTACCACTGTATAGCTTTCTAGGGTGGGAATAATAATGGAGATTGTTGGAATATTGGGACAGCATCAAAGCAAGGTGGAACCACATCAAAGAGGCAGCCTACAACACAGCTATGTCCTCCTTTCACAAAAGAGAGCAACAGATCTCCAACTGGTCTGAGGACGGCATAAGGACATGGAGCCTGTTATCACCTCAAAGCATGTGGCTCTTACAGACTCCCAAGAAAAGATGCTTATTGCACTGAGAAAGGCAAGGAGCAATGCCCAGCACATTGCCAGATGGATAATGTGCCAATAACTACAGGCTAAAGCTGTATCAGAACATGCAACTCACTGCTGACATCAGGAACACTCGCAAAATGTACAAAGGCATGAAGAAATCATTTGGACCAATAGTCAAGAAAATTGCACCGCTGAGAACCTTGTTGTGAGAGATAATCACAGACCACAGGAAGCAGATGAAGTGATGGGCAGAGCATTATCAGCATTGCGATGTCCTACAAGAACAACTACCAAGAAATCTCCCAACTGTGTACTGTGAGGGAAGCCTTTGCCCATGTAGCTCTGAACAGATTACAGGCACTTGCTGACAGGGTCTGTCGCGAGTCACAGTGCAGCTTTAGAGCTCAGAGGTCAACAGTCAAGCTGCAGGAGAAATGCCAGGCATATAACTCTGAATCAGATAAGTGTTGGAGATGTAATGAGACTGAGGGTACATTCTATCCTATGTAGTGGACCTGTAAAAGGGTAAAAGAGTATTGGGAAATAATTTATAATGAACTGAAAAGTCCTAACTGAAGTCCTAACTAAAAAAGAATGGCAATTTAAGATGATGGAATATGTGCAGCTTGTGGACCTAACATAAAGAATAAGAGAACAAGAAGAATATACGTTTAAAGAAGAATGGAAAATGTTTATTGAATATATGGGAAATAACTGTGTACAGCTGAAAACACTGGCAGCATTAAGATAAATTACTTAATTAATAAGATAAATGGAATACTGAATTAATAAGATAAATGGAATACTGAATGGTTTAATTTATATAAAATATGCAGGGATTTATGTTGTGCAAAATGAACCATGGAAAGAGAGGAAGGGAAGTCATTGATATTTTATGGTTGTTTAAGTGAATGTTCTAAAATGTAAAACAGAAATTTAATAAAAATTATAATAAAAAAGAGAAATCCCTTGTAGATTGCCTTCATAGACCTGATAAAGGCCTTTGATCTCATCAGGCAAAAGGGATTATTCATGCTGCTCAACAAGATAGGATTCCCACCTCAGCGTCACAAGAAGATGATGGTGTCCTTCCATCAGAAAATGTGTGGCACCGTCCAATATGATGGCTTATCCTTGGATGTCTTCCCTATATAGAGCGGTGTTGGGAGTTATAGCCGATCAACATATGTAAAGTCACAAACACCACACTCCTGACCTAGGTAGACAAATAGTTCAGCTGGGTGTTGGACATCTTCCTATGTTCCAGTTACCTTCATCTGAGGACAGGCTGGTATTGAAAACCTGCCACAGAAATTTCATGACACCTACCAGCAAGCATAGCATGCAAAGTTGTTGTGGTCAAGGAGAAAATTGTCTTCAGCAACAAATAGGAACATGTCTTAAAGGGGTATGGGGGCAGGATTCCTTCACTGAAATATGAGTTCCCTTGTCACTTGAGCAGAGAGAGAGAGAGAGAGAGAGAGAGAGAGAGAGAGAGACTGAATTATAATTATTGCTGACTTGTTGGTTTTTTAACCTTCAAATTACTCCATTTTCCAAATGACTTTGTCTTGCAACAAGACTCAAGTCCTGACAATTTTATTATATCAAAAGCCCATTCAAAGGTGATGCGACTGCTGACACTTTAGAGCACTTGGAGTACATAATGAATCCAGCGAGGATTTTGCCCTAACTCTGCAGCAAAGAGTTGAGAAACATCAGCCATCAGAGGTCCTGTGATGCTTTCAAATATCAGGTGTGGTCCATGTGGTTTGTGCTGTTTGTTCCTTTGCTGCCATTGCCCTTCTGAGCTACATAAAGGACCACAAGCTATCCCTCCACCAAACAAAAAACGGAGCAAGGAAACATAGTGTTAGGAATTTCCAATCCAGCAAACTGGAATTGGCCAGCTGCCATGAGATCAATGTGAAATGGTCCAGTCCGACCACATCCAAGGCAGGGATTTATTCCCATCATATCTGAGATGAGCAAAGCCTGCTGAAGATGGCAGATCCAAGTGATTTCACATCAGACCCTGCAATCTGCCAATCTCACATCGGGAGCCCAGCCATAAAGCTTAATTATCTTGGCGGGGAGCATCTCTCCCCTTTTTAAGTTTGACAGGTAAATACGTTCCAGTATAACAAAGGATGGTTAAAATAGAAGGGATAAAAGCCGGAAAATGGAGCAGGGCATGGAGAGACTCAAAAAGGAAATGACTCCTCTTGCAAGGTGTTTTGTTTTGTTTTTGGGACATGCTGTGCCCAGACCATTGGCACCTGCCAGCAGACTTCCATTGAAGTTAGTGGAGGGATCCCAGTTGACACATTCCACCCCCCTCCTCCAAACTGGGGACTGCCTCTTCCTCTTCCTTTTGAAATGAAGGTGTATCTTTTATAAGAATGCAATCACTCTCTTCTCAAATGCAGAGTGAATTGCTCGGTCTGGTATCTGTCAGACTGGCTTTCATCATCTTTTTTATTGGGAAATATGGAAGGGTCCCATTGCAAGTAATTATATCCTATGAATCACCAAATTTATTCAAGAAAGGGAATAAATGTATAACTAAAGGGTCACAAAAAGAGTGTGGAAACCTTCAGTTCTCCAGAACTCTTCATCAGGCTAGCTAGTAAACAAAACAGGGTGTGGGAAGCTGGCTGATGACGACACCATGAAGTCTCAAATTATATTCATTTATTTGGTAAATGTGTATTCCTCAAAGTGGCTGACTGTGGGTAGAGTAAAGGTCTGTTCAAGACTATTAAGGCAACCCAACTGCATTGGACAAGGTCCCCATCAGCCAGAATCTCTTCTGAACTGATCAATGGGGCTTCTGCTTATGTACAGAGCTATCAAATTCTTATAGTGATTGCAAAATCTTGCAACCCGATTAGTAAGAAACCACAGGAAAATAGCTTTACAGGGAGGAAAACACAGGAAAAGTAGTATTGCTGAAGTCAGGAGCTCCAAGTTCCCATATTTGATTCTTTCATCTTCTCCTCCACCTTCACACCTGTTTTCTAAGAGAGATTTATGGATATAAGAACAGACCAGGGTAACTGCAGACCCTAGACCCACACATTCTGATTTCACAAGACACAAAAGAAGTCATCATCATTTCAACTTTTTAATATATGTAAGTTATCTATCTATCTTTCTGCTATAAATCATTTCATGAGGTGATTTGTAAATGAAACAACAGCAACATTTATTTTTATGCAACTTTCCCCTTCCCAAAAAAGTGTCCAAAGTGGCTCACAACATATTAAATGAACAATAACTATTCAGAACCGGTTAGTTGTGATTCTTGCCTTGCAGGGGTCTAGAATAGATGACCCTTAAGTGTATCTCCCAATTCTACAATTATTTAAGTGCACTGGGTAAAACACTATGCTAACCTAATTTAAACTAAACTGCATTGTATAAAATGTGCATCTCTAAACAAAATTTATACTTAGTAGATTTATATCCCCTTTTCTGGCTAGAGCCCTGGCAATTCAATGGCCCTGGCACCTGATGTTCCTTTGCCGGCCTGCCGGCCTGCCTCCCTCTCTTCTCCCTTCCCAGTGGGAAGTTGCTAAAAGTTGGCCATTGAGCCTGTGTAGGCCAGATAATTCTCACAAAACTTTAAAAAGTCATTTATAAAACCTGCCCCCCATCCCAGGGTTCTAAGCAATGAATGAATGGATTCATACAGTTTTGATCAAATTACCGTTGTGTACAGATAATTCTAGGGACGCGGGTGGTGTGTCCTAGGACTTGCCAATCAGAAGGTCGGCGGTTTGAATCCCCGTGATGGGGGTGAGCTCCCGTTGCTCGGTCCCTGCTCCTGCCAACCTAGCAGTTCGAAAGCAGGTCAAAGTGCAAGTAGATAAATAGGTACCACTCCAGTGGGAAGGTAAACGGCGTTTCCATGCGCTGCTCTGGTTTCACCAGAAGCGGCTTAGTCATGCTGGCCACATGACCTGGAAGCTGTCTGCAGACAAACGCCGGCTCCCTTGGCCCATAGAGCGAGATGAGCGCCGCAACCCCAGAGTCGGTCATGACTGGACCTAATGGTCAGGGGTCCCTTTACCTTTACCTTACAGATAATTCAGGGCAAAGAAACTTATTTTATGCAAACCATTTTACAGAAATGTGAGCATCCTCCCCCTGCACCCTCAGCCATCACTTTGAGCGCCAAATCATTTTCTTTGGATTATACAAATTTAGCATTAAAAAAATTATACAATGGGGGGGGGGGAGACTAACGGTAGGGTTCTGAATAATAAAAAGAGCCAGGAAAGATTAGAGCTAAGCACATTAGATGGATAAGCATTTAATCTGATTGCAATCAATAGTTATTACTCCTGTTTCTGATGGCGCAATAAACACTGGGCTTCCCCCTTCCTGCAAAGTTACCTTTTTAAGTGACTCCGTGCCTCTTCGCTTTTGACCACTTACTCTGCAGATTTTATTGATGGTATTTTATGAAACAGCAACCTAAAGGAAAAGGGGAATGTGAATTAAATGCACTTTGGGTTCATGATCAGCTGCCATTGGCCAAGAATAATATAGATGGACTGTCTTCCTTATAAATATGCTTCTCTCTGTAAGCAAATGCTGTCTTGTTTACCCAGCCATCTGATGGATAGTTTTATAGTGTGTTTTAGTTATTGTTTGTTATGATATCTGGTCAGAAGCTGCTGCTGCTGCATTTGATTTGCTTTTATAGGTGCTTTGAGACCTGTGTTTTAACTGTGGTTGTTGAGTTGGTACAGTCGCTCTGGTTTTTTGTTTTTTGTTTTGCTATTGCTGTTTTTCAGCTTTCATGGAAACCATGAATACCGCACAAAGGCAGCATCATAATATTACAAATAAATATATCACCCTCTTCAGTGAGGATGGGGGAGAATTTCAATTCAATTCGCAATTCAAGAGAAACCTTGAAATTTGCCCTTTCGGAAACAGGATGTAGACCTAAAGATACAGTAGCCATCCTACAAAATTGGCACTAAATTGGCATGCCATTAAAGGCTCAACAAACCATAACTGGGGTGAAAGCTTGTTCAAATATAACAACTGTAGATGAAAACAACCAAATAAATATAATTAGTTCCCTACCAGGACAGAATTTGCTCGTGTGCTCAAGACATTGATTCCATAAAACGTATTTTGTTGCATTGTGCAAAATACGAGCAAGCCAGGGCTGAACTGATACTACCCTTGCTGGTACCTTTCCTGGGAAAATCAGAGGCTCACTATGTCAGGTTCCTACTGGAAGACCAGACAAATGTTAGAACATTAGCAGTGGCAAAGTTTTTGTCGGTGGTTGCAAGATCAAATGAGCCCTATATTCTAAACAAAATGCTTGTTTAACCTGGAGGTAGGCTGTATGAATTGTGTATTGTTTTGTCATGATTTGTTGGGTCTCTGGACCGTAATAAAGATTGATGATGATGAATATAATTAACCAAGTCAAAATACAGTCCAGGTAGGGAAGTTCCCTAAGGCAGGAAGGGACTGGATATGTTTACCTGCTTCATCTATGGCCCTGCAACAAAGGATTGGAAGGAATTCATTCTCCTTTTAATGGGCGTAGTCTGGCTACTTTATTATGGCAAATGAGCACTGCTCCCCCAACCTCAAGCTTCCCTGCCACAAACTCTGGCTCCACCTTGCATTTCTGGTCTCCTTGCATTTCACCCTATCAGTCCCAGTGGCCGCGAGCCAGCACTGTATTCAGAACTCCAGCCAGATTCTTGGCTGTATTTTCAGAGAGGGGAAAATTGAGGCTCTGTAGCACCCTGCTTGTGGTTAACGCTTAGCTGGAATGAAATATTCAACGCAGCAATAGAGAAATTAAAATAATAATTTATTTGTCAGACAAATAAATATGAGGCACAGTGGTATATGGTTACCAAGCTCTGGCCTGGCCTCCTGCCGTTCTGGCCAGCACTTATATTTCCTTAATCCAGCCCCCTTGCTCCTCCTGTGGCTGCCTCTGTCCAATCAGCCTGGTTGAAATTCCTATTGGCTATTTGCTAGAACCAATCACAAAAGATACACCCATTTCCTCTTGCCCTTTTATGGGAATCAAAAAGCTATATATTCTTCTATCTATAAATGACAAATAAGTAGTAATATATCTTACATGTGTCTCAACAAGGAATCTTAATTACCAGCTCACCTCTTGCCCTCCTTGCCCTATTGCCTTCCAAAACAGATGGTTAATCTTGAATTTTTATCTTAAACATATGTCAAGGATTTTGAGTTCACATCAACATTGAGAGATCTCCTTCATTTGAAGGTTTCTAAACAAAAGGCCTGACAACCATATATCAGGAGTGCTCGATGGCGTCTCCTGTCTGGCAGGAGGCCGGGCTGGTGGCTGACTTAATTTCAGGATAGTTACAACTCTTACAACTATATGAAATAAGAATCTAGCATTTCTTAAATCCTTTGCATAATTATATTTAAGCTAATATATTTAATACATAAATATCCTTTTAAAAGGAAAAGAAATCTTAAAAGGATCTTAGTTTAAGAAAGAAACAGCTTTAGAAAAGACTTCCCAAAAATGCTCCCTTTCTGCCAGCCAGACCAGTTGCTTTTCACTGCTCTTGACCTTTTTAACCTTAGGAAGAAGATATGGCTCATTTTACTATTTATCAACCCTTAATTTGTAGGGTCAGTGTAACCTTGGCTCTCAGCCTGTAATTCCCTTTTTACGACTTTGAGAATTGTTTTCTGCTATAAATCAGGGGGCCCCCTTGTCTAGGAGAAAAACATTTTGCCAAGGTTCTTAGGCAGCTGCTCTTCTGCCTGGCATGAACATTTGAAAATCTTTAAGCTCATTTTAAGATACAGGCCCTGATCAAAAAATATAAGCTTTGATAAAAATGCAGGCTTATGATTAGATGCCTCAGCTCCACAAAGCCCTCCTGAGAAAATGTCACAGGATTAGTGCTTTGCTGCAACTAGTACTATGATGTAAATGTCTTGTACTCCCACTCCCCTGTTGCCTGCATTTCCCGACAGAAGCAAATTGGACAGGATCAGGCATCAGGCAGGTTCAGGTCAGGGCTATTGTCTGCATCAGCGGAACAACGCTACGTACGTCAGAAATTGGACCCAGAATATTGCCATGTCTTTCTAAGTTCCTTCCTGTTTACAGCTGCTCTCTGGGGAGAAAGGAGAACATTAGCAGCAAAGGTTGGTCATGGGCATCTCCCCAAGATGTAATTCCAAATTGCCTTTGAAAAGACATGCCTGTGGCATTGATGTGAAGTACCCTTCAGTGTGACTGTTCACCCTTCCCATAGCCCCGAGAGCCCATTTATTTCACACATCAATTACACACTTGACATTTTTACACTGCGTCTCTCATTTTAATGGGGTTTAGGAGCTGCATTGTGATCAGGAGGAGAAACATTCCTTCAGGAAAGGAGGCGACAATCCCTTGCATAAAGAACAGAGCCATAAATTACAAAGCATTGCAAAAGGGGGGGAAATAATAATAAACTTCCGTAGCCTTTTTGCAGTGACATGAAAGCTCATCTATTACTGTTGGATGATGTCACGGTTGCATCAGTGAATGTTGTTGGCTTGGCGACATACCCTTCAAAATAAACCTCCCCTCTTGGCTGACAGCCTTCATCACCCTTTCAAGGACAGTGCCAGCAGACCCTGAGAGCTATCAGGGATGACTGCAAATGTTGCTGTATCCGAAAGGCTGTGTGTTTAAGCATGTAGCCATTCAATGCTAGCCTTGTGTTTCCAGGATCAAGGATACACACTGCATAACAATTGCCGTTGCCGGATTCAACCAAGGTCTATCTAGACCTGAATTTTATTTCCAAGCATGGCCAGCCAGATAGTTCTGGAAGCTCACAAGCCCAAGTTTCAAATCATGACAAATCTGCTGTTTCCTATTCATTTCCAGAGGGGTCTTTGTGTTAGTCCATTGAAGCAAAAACAACCTCTCTTTCTGCTTGTTTATTATTGAATGTGTTTATGTGCTGATTTTCAACACAAGCGACCATGAAGATGTTTACACACACAAATAAAATAAACTGTATCATTCCAAATTGCAAAGCACAATTAAGTTAAAGACCCCTGGACGGTTAAGTCCAGTCAAAGGCGACTATGGGGTTATGGTGCTCATCTCACTTTCAGGCTGAGAGAGCCGGCGTTTGCCTGTGGACAGCTTTTCGGGTCATGTGATCAGCATGACTAAACTGCTTCTGGCACAATGGGACACCAGGACAGAAACCAGAGTGCATGGAAACGCCATTTACCTTCCCGCTGCAGTGGTACCCGTTTATCTACTTTCACTGGTGTGCTTTCAAGCTGCTAGGTTGGCAGGAGCTGGGACAGAGCAATGGGAGCTCACTCAGTCGTGGGGATTCGAACCACGGACCAAGAGGCTTAGTGGTTTAGACCACAGCAAAAATATCATCAATATCAATTATATAAGAAGAGGAGGAGGAGGAGGAGTTTGGACTTGATATCTTGCCTTTCACTCCTCTTAAGGAGTCTCATAGAGGCTAACATTCTCCTTTCCCTTCCTCCCCCACAACAAACACTCTGTGAGGTGAGTGAGGCTGAGAGACTTCAGAGAAGTGTAACTAGCCCAAGGTCACCCAGCAGCTGCATGTGGAGGAGCGGGGAAGCGTACCTGGTTCACCAGATTATGAGTGCACCGCTCTTAACCACTACACCACGCTGGCTCTGTTATTATAGCTATCCCAAAATCCCTGTAATCAATACAACAAAACAGACTCGAGGTTCAAATGGATGCTAACCATAGCTGCAAAAAGCTAGAAAGAAAGAAATGCATTTCCATTGAATAGGAACTCCCAAGAATAACATGGAAGGAGGAAGGTATTCCCTACCTGGGGGCCCACAGCCATCCTAGACCCATTTGGTTTTTCCTCCTCTCCATTTCTGTTTTCAGGCTGCCAGGAATGATACTCCATGATGTCCTCTCCTGTTTATGCTGCAGCTGCTCAACCTTGACTGGGAACCCTATGGCCCTTGCCAGGCACCTGTTTCATATAGTACCTGTGAAAGTGGGACAAAAGAAGGGGGAAACAGCTTTGTTTGCCATCGGTAGCCCCAGCTGAGTCTCTTTAAGCCAGGGGTCAGCAAACATTTTCAGTAGGGGGGCATTCCACTGTCCCTCAGACCTTGTGGGGGGCCAGAGTATATTTTTTTTGGGGGGGGGGAATGAACAAATTATTATGCCCCACAAATAACCCAGGGAAGCATTTTAAATAAAAGGACACATTCTACTCATGTAAAAACACGCTGATTCCCGAACTGTCTATGGGCCGGATTTAGCAGGCGATTGGGCCAGATCTGGCCCCCGGGCCTTAGTTTGCCTACCCATGCTTTAAGCAAACACATAGCCCCACGCTGCAGCAGAACCTACCAGGCAGCAGATTTATACAATTCTGTTACAGGCTGCCCCACTCTCTGACAAATGGTGCACAAGCTTCTGAGGGTTTTGGCACTTAATCTGGGTTTGTGTTTCCTTTGAAAAATTAAGGCACACTGGCATATCCTCCAACATTTCTTTGATGAAAATAGGAACATCCTATTTCAGAAGAAGATGAAGAAGAAGAAGAGGAGGAGGAGGAGGAGGAGGAGGAAGAGGAGGAGGAGGAGGAGAAAGAAGAACTTTACTATTTATACCCCACCCATCTGACTGGGTTGCTGCTCTGCTCTGGGTTGCTTCCAACATATATAAAACATAATAAAACATTAAACATAAAAAACCCCTCCCTATACAGATGACTCAGGGGCCGGATAACTCCATACCCTCCAACATTTCTCTGATGAAAATAGGGACATCCTAAGAAAAAGCGGGACATTCTGGGATCAAATCAGAAACCGGAATGGTTTCTCTAAATCAGAGACATCTCTGAAAAATAGGGACACTTGTAGGGTCTGCAATGGAGGCTATAGTGTATTTATGAACTATGGTTTATTCACACTTATTTGCAGCCTGAATCCTTCAGTGGAGGGGGTACAGAACATTAGACCCCCAAAGTGTCTATTGTTGGCTAGTGCAGAAGGCCACCGGTCTCTGGGTACAGACTCTCCTCGCCATGAGCCCTGCCTACTTCCTTCTTCCTCTTCCCCAATGACCCTGCCAAAAGTGCCTCCCCCTCCAGTTATATCATTGCCCCCAGTCACTCTGGCAACCTACATTTCAAAAGCCTCCTGCAAAAGGCACTTTTTTTTCCTGTGGTGACATCACACCCCCTGCAACCCTGGCAACTACCCACTTCTCCCTTTGCTCTTTGTCCACTAAGTATTTGTACTGCCAATCATCCTTAATGGCCCAGTGCTCTGATCCCTTTGGCTGGATCTAGACACATCAAATAAGTGTTTCAGTTAAACGCTCCGTCGCGTGGTAAACTTTGTTTGAGAAATCGGGTTAGCAAAAATGGGACTCCACAGCGCTATCTGGTGTCACGGTGTTAGAATGCATAAACAACACATAAAAAGCATTTTTTCTTTGCCAATGTAGCTGAGTCCTTTGCTTCTTAATGGCACATCTATTAGCAGATCTCCTAGACAGAAAACAAAAACATTACAGTACAGCCTGTTTTGTTTTGTTTTGTTTTTCCAATGTGCCTGGCATCTTCCCTTAATACTAAATTAGCTAATTATAACAGTTATTAATTTAATTAGCTAAATTATAACAGTTATTAATTTAAGAATTTTGGAGGATCTACCCCCTTCCATAAACTTATAACATTACAAAAGAGCATTCTTGCAGTGCCTTAAAGATGGACAAATTACTTATGGCATAGGCTTCCATGCACTAGAACTTACTTAATCAGATGCATGTGATACTGTCTGAGTGTTGTTGTAAACACTGAGGTCAGGAGGACTGGTGAAAGCACATGTGATGATAATGACATTAACAGTGACCAGCAACATACACATAAATAGTTGTTGATTATAATGCAGACACTCTGGCACAGGAAAACCAATTAACACATGTAGTGTGATTTATAAAACAAACCCACAATTGATAGCCCTTAACCTCATTGTGAATTTCTTATGGAGCAGCTTTCCCATCCTGTTTCCTACATTTGCAATCAGTTTGATTCCATTTATGAACACCAGAAATTCAATTGAGCCATCACAGAAAACAAAGAAGCTACTTTGGAGGTTTAGCAATCCATTCCTCTTCCTGGAGAATGTTGGGAACTGTACTGTGAGGGACAAAGGAGTCTCCCAACCATGCTCAGCACCTTCAAGAAACCACAGTTCCCAGGATTCTTTGGGTGAAGCCATGACTGTTTAAAGTGGCATAATGCTGCTTTAAACATTTGGTGTAGATGTGGCCTTAATATGTGCAACTGGACGGGCTGAGTAAGGCATTTGGGCTGAGCTATATTTTGGGTTCCATGGTATGGCTCAGCATGGAGATCTTTGCATCTTTTCATCTAGCAGCGTGATCTAAGAACTAGAAAAATAGCATGCAATTGGGTATTGCACTGTGGAAGCAGGGAGGAGAGAGGAATAAGTGGGGGAGAGATCTCTACTACTTTGTGATTACATCAAGCCCTTAAGCTCTCAATTGCAAATAATCCCATAGCATTGTTACAAAAACTCACAGATCCTTCAGAACTCCCCTAAGGTAGCATGTATGTTTCACTTCCCTTGTGTTGCTACAAAAATTGACTTTCCCCCTACTGCACAATATCAGGTATGAGCAGAACTCCAGCTGCCATTTAAATTGAAGATATATGTGGGCAGACATTCACGAGTGTGTACTGCAAAGTGCTTTTTAAAATATGCACACATTTATAGCGGGAGATGGATCTGGAATACCTACCTCTGATTTGAGAGTGTTACAGCGCACACCTCCTTTTCTTAAGGTCTCCTCCCCTTCCCAAGTTAAGAGGGGACGTGGAAAGAAAGCATCTGCCAATTTTGGTTCCCTCAGCTTCTAATTTTCCCCATCTTTCCCCTTTCTTTAAAACAAAACTAAACAATCAGGCATACTCATAAGCATGGTAGTGTGAATTGCTCCGAATAAACACCTATTTTTATGCAGTTTTGACTAACATACACATTTTTGCAGGCAATTTCTCCTAAAATAATGCATTTTTGGGGATATTATTTTCATGACTATCTTCAGTTTTATGCAATCTTTCCACTATTATGTGCATCTTTCCAAAAACTGGTTGGAGGCCTGCACTGGGGGGAAGAAAGCCCTCCAGATGTTCCTGAACTGTAACTCCCATCAGTCCCAACAAATATGGGCAATGTCCAGAGATTTTGGGAGCTGTAGTTCTGCAACACCTAGAAAGCCAAGGGTTCCCCCACCTGTGTAAAAGGTTCTATCATGAACCACGGGCTCAAGCACCAGAGTAGGCAACTGCTGCAGCATATATAAGAGAGGGAGCATTAATCACTGGGCACCACTTTCATTCCAAATGCTTCCTGGTGGACAGTGATATTATTCAGAGCTTGTGAGTTATGAAATGACCCATTTATCTTCAGCATGCCAATTTGGCTCTCTCTTTTAATGAACTCGGTTATGCTCAAAGTGTCAGATTTCAGGATGCACAAAATGAGTCTGGACAGGAGTCACTGTAGGAGGTCCTGAGCTCATTGCCTGCATCTGGGAAGCAAAAGAAGGGTGTGCGAATGAATTACAATGCAGAAATCCCCTCCTTCTGCCTACATGGGTTAGTAGGTGGCATCACTCAGGATGTTCAGAAGTGCCAATGGAACAGGTGGAACATTGGCTAATTAATTGTCTTTCCAAATTGCCCCTGCAGAAGGGGAAGGCATCTCTGATTGTGCTGCAGATGGTGACATAATGGATCAGCGGGAAATTCCCTGTCTGACCGAGGGCCAGAACAGAGAAAATAACCCAAATATGTGTTAAGAGCTGGATGACACTGATGGTTCATCTAGTCCAGCTTCCTATTCCCCACAGGGGCCAGGCAAATTCTCTTGGGAAGCCTACATGCAAGATGCAAGGGCGACAGCATTCACCCATTGTCCATGTCATGTCACCTGAACCTAGCAGTGATCCAGACTGCAGGGCTGCAGGAGTACCAGGTGGGGAACTGGGTCATGTCTGGGGCTCAAATCTGACTGCTGTAGACAGAAAGACCATTGCAGCTGAGACTATTGGGCAGGAGCCCCCAGACAAACATCCCAGGCCACCAGACCTATGGGACCAGAGCCTGGGTCCACACAAGCACTTTCCCCTGAGGAGCTAGATAACTTCTAGTGCACATCACCTGTCTGGTGACACAGGGAAGGGAGGTTATGGAATGGAGTGCCTGTCACCAGGCCAGAAGGTTGGCTTTTTAAGGCTCTGAAATTCTCTACAAGCGGGTATAGCCTGGAGGAGGTAGTCTGGCAACAGAGGCTTAAAAGGCCTCAGTCTGCTGCCAACAGCTCGCTGGAGTGAGTTGGTCACTCAGAGCTATCCATGATCCACCACAGAGCTGTGGAGCAGAACATGATTAAAGGTAAAGGTAAAGGTACCCCTGTCCGTACGGGCCAGTCTTGACAGACTCTGGGGTTGTGCGCCCATCTCACTTAAGAGGCCAGGGGCCAGCGCTGTCCGGAGACACTTCCGGGTCACGTGGCCAGCGTGACATCGCTGCTCTGGCCAGAGCCAGAGCCAGAGCCAGAGCCGCACACGGAAACGCCGTTTACCTTCCCACCAGTAAGTGGTCCCTATTTATCTACTTGCACCCGGAGGTGCTTTCGAACTGCTAGGTTGGCAGGCGCTGGGACCGAGCAGCGGGAGCGCACCCCGCCGCAGGGATTCGAACCGCCGACCTTTCGATCGGCAAGCCCTAGGCGCTGAGGCTTTAACCCACAGCGCCACCTGCGTCCCCAACATGATTATTTGCCTCTAACTGCTGGTATATTCCATACCATACTGCCTCTAAAGGTGACCCAGAAACTACAACTAATCCAGAATGCAGCAGCTAGGCTGGTGACTGGGAGCAGCCACCGAGACCATATAACACTGGTCTTGAAAGACCTGCATTGGCTCCCAGTACGTTTCCCACAATTCAAAGTGTTGGTGCTGACCTTTAGAGCCCTAAATGGCCTTGGACCAGTATACCTGAAGAAGAGTCTCCACTCCCATCGTTCAGCCTGGACACTGAGGTCCAGCTCCGAGGACCTTCTGGTGGTTCCCTCCCTGTGAGAAGTGTGGTTACAGGGAACCAGGCAGAGGGCCTTTCGGTAGTGGTGCCCACCCTGTGGAATGCCCTCCCATCAGATGTCAAGGAAATAAACAACTGACTTTTAAAAGACATCTGAAGGCAGCCCTGTTCAGGAAAGTTTTTAATGTTTGGTGGTTTATTGTGCTTTTAATTCTGTTGAGAGACACCCAGAGTGGCTGGAAAACCCAGCCAGATGGGCGGGGTATAAATAATAAATTACTATTACTATTACTGAATCTGGATGTGGCAAATAGCAATCATTAGCCTAATCCTCTATGAAGTCTCCATTGAAAGTTACATATGCTTGTGGATATCACCACACTATCTGGCACCAAATTCCGTAAACTAGGAGTCACTAATCTCCTGTGTTCATTCTGAACAGAGGAAGAGTGCAGAAAGCTTCTCTCTTTGAGCAAGTGAGAATGGTGGCCAATGTAGTTTCCTCCCCACCCCCATTCTATTCCTCCCGTCCCCCCAAGATTGTGTTCCTCAATCTGCTCTTTTAGATGTAGTAGCCATTTTGTTCTTATTTGAATCTGGCCACCCTATAGAAAAGGGGAGGGAGGAGGAAATGAGGAGATGCATGCCTGGTGTTCTGAATTGTATCTAGGCTAACAGGGGAACAGGTAGAAGTTCCATAACTTAGGGGCAAGCACAGAGAAGGCCCCTTAAGCTTTGAGGATGGAGGAACTATCAAGAGGGGCCCTGAGATGGTCTGTAGGAAAGGAGGTGGCCTTTCAAATATTTTTAATGTCTTTTAATATCTTCATTTCTTCTTCAATATCTCTCATGTTGGGAAGAGTTGATGTCCTAGTCAGGGTGATGGAAGTGGCCTCACTGTTCCCTCTCAAATGGCTGTTCTAGGAGGGGAAGAGCAAAATAGCAGTAGGTCCCACAGGCCAATTGATGGGGTGGGGTTTGCTGTCTCACCTAATGCTGTTTGAGACAGTTCTAAGAGGGAAGGTCACAACTGAGCCAATGGAAAAGGCTTCTGAGTAGACATATGCAGACTTGTGCTGCTGATCAACTAAACGCTGCAGCCCTATCACAGCTTCTGAAGCCCTAGCATGATGTGCTAGGACAGATTGAAAACTGCAGTTCACCACAGTGGCTTTAAACAATGCATTGCTCCTGCCTGAGCATTGCATCCAACAACCCAATACCCCTGTGAGCCTGCTGTGACCACCTGAAGGTCACAACTCTTGTTATCTTTGGCTTTTAATGCACAGCTTTCGGGCCTCTTTGCTCCCTGCTGGTCCAAAACAGACATAAGCAACCATGACGACGACGATGATGATGATGATAATGAGAAGGAGTGTGTGTGAGAGAGAAAGTGTGCACAGATGATAGTTCAACTTTCTCCCTAGCTCTAATGAGGAGAGACTTCAACAGAACGAGTTCACACAGGCAATTTGCTCAACGCCATCTATATCACAGTTCCCACCAGGAAACCCAGAAAAGAGGTCAACTAGATCATAAACAGTCTATTAAGATGCACTATTAATATGCACACACCGGGGTCTGGCTCTCCAGGCATGCCTTTAAAGAGGAGGTGTGAAGCATAATGAGAAGTATTTCTGGAAATGAATCTAATTAACTGTGAGATTTTCTTATAGATATATATACTCTATCCTTAGAAGTGCTTAGCTGTGCCTTTCCCCCTTTTAATTTCAGCGAGGAATGCCTGGTTCAGAGTGCCTTTCCAAGTTCACAAGAGAGCCTTCATAGGTTGGAATCAAGAAAGAAAGAAAGAAAGAAAGAAAGAAAGAAAGAAAGAAAGAATTATTCAAGGTATTTAGAACTAATGGGTTGGGGGAGGCAGTACAAGGCGAGACATAAGTTAGATAGAAAGAAGTAAACCAAATATGGTTGAGGGCAGATACGGGGATGCAAAAAAGGTTAATATATATATATATGTATGTATAAGGGACGCGGGTGGTGCTGTGGGTTAAACCACAGAGTCTAGGACTTGCCAATCAGAAGGTCGGCGGTTTGAATCCCTGCGGCCGGGTGAGCTTCCGTTGCTCGGTCCCAGCTCCTGCCAACCTAGCAGTTTGAAAGCACATCAAAGTGCAAGTAGATAAATAGGTACCGCTCTGGCGGGAAGGTAAACGGCGTTTCCGTGCGCTGCTCTGGTTTGCCAGAAGCAGCTTAGTCATGCTGGCCACATGACCCGGAAGCTGTATGCCGGCTCCCTCGGCCAATAAAGCCAGATGAGTGCCACAACCCCAGAATCGGTCATGACTGGACCTAATGGTCAGGGGTCCCTTTACCTATATATATATATATATATATATATATATATATATATATATATATATGTCTGTATTACAACACAAGGTTACAGAAGCGGCTTACCAGGTGGAGGCAAAATGCTAGCTTCCTTGCAGGTGAGTCATTGTTGCCTGCAGGTAGAGGGAAAGGCAAGGCAGTGGGGAAGCTGGCTTACCAGGAAAAGCACCATATTGGCTGTGCTTCCACATTAGCACTGTGTCGATCTCGCTGCTGCCTTGCCCCTCCCCCCAGGAAGCAACTGGGGCCCACCTGCCAAGAGGCTAGAGCAGCACCTCTGTCTTGCCTGGTGAGTCACTTCTGCACATGTAGAACTCTGAATTATTATTTGTATTTTAGCAAACCTATACCTGCAGAGAGTGTAACCATCTGCTTTATATAAATGGAACAGAATTGGGGGGGGGGATGTGCTCTACAGACAAAGCAGGGGGGAGAGGGGGGGAGAATGGAGATCTGTCCATCCTTGTTGACGAACTACTCCTTCATCAGCAGTGGATGACCTACAAAATCATTTCAATTTTCTGCCTGTGACTTTATACAACGTGAGATGGCATTACTCAAGGAAAGTCAGCCTTCATTATGATCACTGCATAGACACATGTGAACTTTCCCCCCCAGTGAATTTTCTTCTCATTCTGTTCAGAAACACAAATTGCAGACGACAAGATATATGAATATTTGAATCTTGACACACACACACACACACACACACGCACACACACACACACCACACTTCTGACCCTTGGGGGGGGGGGGAGAAAAAACCTAATATGTGTTCTCTCTTTCTGCACTTGATCTGTACACAGACCATAAATCCAGCAGGCAATGCTTTCCCCTGAGTCAACCCCATACAAACATTTATGATATCTTCCCAATGGGTTGGGTGCTTTTGTTTTCAGGGGAAGGGAATGGGCAAAGTAATGGAGAGATCACTGTGCTGCAAACACACTGGCAGAGCCAATCCACTCCCCCTGCCAGTGTGTTTGCACTGCTCTGACCTCCCCGCTGATTTGCCCCTCCACCCTTCCCTCTCAGCAAACACCAGTGACCCAATCTTCTGAGAAGCAAGCAAAGAGCATCTCTGTTGCGCCCATTTAATTGTGCCCTTAAATTTCATTTTTAAAAACCCCAAGAAGAGCACTGCTGTATCAGGCCAATGGACAATCTTACCCAGCATCCTCTTTTCACAGTGGTCAATCAGATGCTCACAAGCAGGATTCGAGCACAAGAGCCCTCTCTTCATCCTGTGGTTTCCAGCAACTGGTATTCGGAAGCATAACTGCCTCTGACCATGGACGCAGAGAATAGCCCTCAGGGCTAGAAGTCACTGATGGTTTTCTCCCCCATGAATTTGTCTAATTCTTTTAAAAAGCCATCACAGTCATTGGTTACTGTGGAAGCATGTTCCACAGCTTAACTATGTAGAGTTTGAAGAAGTGCTTCCTCTTGTCTGTCCAGAATTTTTCCTATCTACTTTCTTCATGCTATGTATAATTTTGTGAACTTCTCTTATGCCATGCTTGAAGCAGGCCCTGCCTAATGATACAGCCGGCTCTGATCACACCCTTTGCTGCTGGGCCACTGTTACCTTGGAATATAATAAGGTCTGGCATAAGTGGTTTTTATTTTATTTTATTTTTAAAATTTATTATTTATACCCCACCCATCTGGCTGGGCTTCCCCAGCCACTCTGGGCGGCTTCCAACCAAATATTAAAAGTACAGTAATGCATCGAACATTAAAAGCTTCCCTAAAGAGGGCTGCCTTCAGATGTCTTCTGAAATTCTGGTAGTTGTTGTTCTCTTTGACATCTGGTGGGAGGGCTTTCCACAGGGTGGATGCCACTACTGAAAAGGCCCTCTGCCTGGGTCCCTGTAACCTCACTTCTCGCAGCGAGGGAACCGTCAGAAGACCCTCAGTGCTGGACCTCAGTGTCTGGGTAGAACTATGGGGGTGGAGACACTCCTTCAGATATACTGGACTGAGGCCGTTTAGGGCTTTAAAGCTCAGCACCAACAGTTTGAATTGTGCTTAATAACATACTGGGAGCCAATGTAGGTCTTTCAAGACCGGTGTTATGTGGTCTCGGCGGCCACTCCCAGTCACCAGTTGGCTTCCACTTTGGCAGGAAGCCCTGCAGGCTTCTACAACAACTCTCTGGCCCTGCTGCTCTTTATAACAAGAGTCCAATGGTTTATTAAGTCTAGCAAGATGTTTCTCACAGTGGCAAACTAGATACTTACAGGAAGCTCCACAACTGATGCATAAACTCAATAGCCACTGGACTTAATAGTCCTGTTGTTTTCCAGCACATAGCCATCAGTGGTGGTGGGCGCTCACTGAGATTGGCAGGACAGAAGGCAGGGAGACCCAACTGTAGGCGAAGCCAGAGCCAATGACAGAAGGAGCCATTGTAAAGTAAGAAGGCAGGCAAGTAGGAGGCTCCTTAAGGGTAAATTGAGGTCAATGGGGTGCTGTCCCATTCACCCTAGTGGTCTAACTCCACATCCATTCTTCTCACAACAGCCATTGATAGTCTTATCCTCAATGAGTTCCAACCCAGGAGGATGAAGCAAGTGTGTTTTCTGCTGTTGCATGGGATATTCCAAAGAAAAAATCCAACAAAAAATCTTACTTCCTGATTGTAAGAGCTGTTTGACATTGGAACAGACTACCTTGGAAGGTGGTGTGCTAGTTTGGTGCAGTGGTTGGCCAGTTGGACTGGGACCTGGTAACCATCCCCACTCAGCCATGAAGTTCACTGGGTGACCTTGAGCCGGTCACTGCCTCTCAGACCTAATCTACCTCACAGGGTTGTTGTGAAGATAAACTGGAGGGAGGGGAGAACCATATACACCACATTGAGCTCCTTGGATAGAAACATAAGAAAAAACCCCACATACATAAAATTGCATTCATGCAATTGGCATCATATCTAAATTGTCCCTTGTACTTTTTGCTAGAGAGATAGTACTTCTGCGAAAGCCCCTTCCACTATGCACCAAACACCATTGCTCTTTCAAAGGTGAGTAAATAATGAGAACTGTATGCTCACCTTGAAACGATATCAGCACAGCTGCCACATTCAACTCCTCTTCATTTGCCTCATCTTATCACATGGGCTCCTCTCTGGTGGCATGGTTTTTACACATGCACCTAGCTGACAAATTGTGTCTTTCTTCAGAGGACAGAAAGTTAATTCTCAGTATGAGATGTAAGGGCACTTGATTTCTCTCTCTCTCCCTCCCTTTTGAAAAAAAAACAACAACAAAAAACTCACACCATAAAATAGAGCTTTTGTTGTTGCAAACAGATTCATCACCACGGGCTGAACTTTCCCTAATGGTTTTGGTGGCATTTCCAATATTTCTCCCGGGCAGGTGGAGCAGCTGCCACAATAATGTCTCCTTTCAACTGCACAAGGGGAATCAAATCTATCCTGCATATTGCCATTGAAGAACTTAATTTCCACCCCTTTCCTTTTTGTTGCAAACTTCCTGTCCTTTGCAGGAAATATAATGGGCTTTTAGGGCTTAAATGCTAAGCCTTAGTTACAGGCGGGTGAATCTATCAATTTCAGTTTCTCCCTGTTTCTCATTTTTCCATTGTTCACTTCTCCATATCAGTTTGCAATGTATTTTTTTTAAAAAAAAAGTTCTCATGATCATTTGTCAGCATTTTCATGTGAATTTCTCCTAACAGGCACTTTTTTGCATGCACTTTTGCCTAACCTATACATTTTTGCAATTCAGTTATCTTAAATATAACACATTTTTTAAAAAATTATTTTGCAATGCACAATACTGCAGCTCCAATGCAATTATTTTAGACGTCTAGAAGAAGGGCTTTAACTCAGCAGGAGAGTATCTGAGTTGCATGCAGAAGGTCCCAGACTCAATCCAATCTCAACTTCTAGGCAGGGCTGGGAAAAGCTCCTGCCTAAAACCTCAGAGAGCCACTGCCAGTAAGTGTACACAGTTTGGCAGTCAGTGCAGATATCTGAGTACACATTAATGCCGAGAGAACCTCACTCCTTTCCGCGGTCATGTTGCAGCATCCTGCATTAATTGTACTAGCTGGACTAAGCGCAAGGGAAGCTTCATACAGAGTGCATTATAGTAATCCAGTCTTGAAGTCAGCAGTGCCTGAACTACTGCATTCAATCTAGCCCAACTCAAGAGGGGTCACAGCTGTTGTACCAACAGAGTCTGGTGAATGGTGCTCCAAGGTGGATCATTTAGCTGTCACGTCTAATACCTATTGATTGACCTGTCCTCCTCAATAAATCTGTCTAATTCCCATTTAAAGCTAAGTTATTAGCCATCACCACTTTGCAGGGTAAGTGAATTCCATATGTCAATGATGCATTGTTTAAGGAAGCATTCCCCCCGCCCCCCAGTCTTCACTAAACTAGAAAAAAGAGATGAAGGATGACTGAGATATCTTTCTTCTCATTGGAGAACAATGGCATGAGACCTATAGCTGGTTGGGGGGGGGGGAATCTCCCATCTTTAGCAGTATCATGTTTCTATGCCAAGAATGAGGACCCTGTGGACCTCCAAATGTTGGGTTCTGACTCCCATTAGCTCTAACAAGCATGTCCAATGGCCAAGGATGATGGGAGTTGTTGCCCAAAAATATCCAGAGGGCAACATGTTGACAAATACTGGCATATGGGGACATAATGTCATCAGTGCCCTGGAAGGTTAAATGCCTCCTGAAATAAAAATATTTTCACAAGGTGGCTAAAAACAACAACCATGTTGGAATCCCAAATGGTCCTGCCTGGGCAGGGAGTTCCACAGTCTAGATGCTACAACTGCATAGCTTCTATCCTGTGTATTGGCCAAATGTAGCTCAGAGGTTAGGACATAGAGCAGAACCTACATAGTAGATCTGACAATATGGTGTGGATGATGGAACCTGGTGCCTTCCAGATGTTGTTGGACTTCACCTCCCAGCAATCCCCAGCCAGTATGACCAATGATGATAAGAGCTGGAGTCCAGCAATGTATGGAGGGCACCATGCTGGGAATGGTTGTCCTACAGAACTGAGAAGAATCTGATTCTCTAGGACAAACGTGAGCACCTTCTTCTCCCATGAGCTCAAAAGAGTAGAGCTAATCTCCTCTCTGAGTATTAAGAGGAGTTATAGTTCAACACTTGCTTTGTACACAGACAGCACTAGGTTCATTCCCTGGTACCCCCAGTGCAAGGATATTAGGAGGCAGAATTAAAAAAAATAATACAATTATAAAATGGGAGGGACCCAGAGGACATCTAGGCCAACCGCATCTAGTCCAAATAGCAAGGCTGGAAATGATTCCCCTCCCTTGAGTGTGAGATACATCCAGCTGCTGCTGCTGCTGCTGCTTCTTCTTCTTCTTCTTCTTCTTCTTCTTCTTCTTCTTCTTCTTCTTCTTCTTCTTCTTCTTCTTCTTCTTTGTTTTATTATTTCTACCCCACCTATCTGTCTGGGTTTCCCAAACCACTCTGGGGAACCAACATACTTAATTCTAATTAATTCATGAAGGGGTTAAGACCATAGACTAAGCTGTCCTGCCAGGCTTAGCTAGGTCACATACCCTCACCTTGGGAAGGTTAAAGGTAAAGGTAAAGGTATCCCTGACCGTACGGGCCAGTCTTGACAGACTCTGGGGTTGTGCGCCCATCTCACTTAAGAGGCCAGGGGCCAGCGCTGTCCGGAGACACTTCCGGGTCACGCGGCCAGCGTGACATCGCTGCTCTGGCGAGCCAGAGCCGCACACGGAAACGCCGTTTACCTTCCCGCTGGTAAGCGGTCCCTATTTATCTACTTGCACCCGGAGGTGCTTTTGAACTGCTAGGTTGGCAGGCGCTGGGACCGAGCAGCGGGAGCGCACCTCGCCGCAGGGATTCGAACCGCCGACCTTTCGATCGGCAAGTCCTAGGCGCTGAGGCTTTAACCCACAGCGCCACCTGCGTCCCTTGGGAAGGTTACCAAACACTTTATTCTCTCTCTTTTTTCCATCGTGTAAACCTTCCTGTAAGGATGCCTGAGCAAGATGCTCCAAACTTAGACCGGATGGCTTTAGCAAGCCATATTTGCTTTTCTATACAAATAATTGAAAAACTATTGCCGTAATTGAAATACTCCTACCAAAGAGTATTTGCCTTAATCCTGGATCTTGGAATCCAGCAAACTCTTATTTTATTCTTTAACCAAAATCGACCAACAATGAGAATTGCTACCAGCCCAAGCCACCAGCAATGAGCTAGATGGAGAAATGACCTGATTTTAAGAGAGGGCCCAAACCCCATTGACAAATGGCTTGCTTTGCTTGCAGAATGTCCCACATTTGATCCCCAGCATCTCCAGTTAAAATGGACAGTGACAGGAGATGGGGAAGACTCTCTGCCAGAGACCCTGAAGAGTCACTGCCAGTCAGAGTAGACAACATTGGGTTAGATGGGGGGAAATATCCTAACCTGGTATAATATCCTAACGTACAACCTGGTATGTTCTTGTTTAGGTGTTGAATTTCCCAGTTTCTTCTTCTTCCACAATAAAAGACTAGGATGGAGGGGGATATGAAATCCACCACTTTGCACCCTGTTTTATTTGAAATTTTTCTACATCTTTTCTTTAGCTTGTTGCAATGATTTTTTGGAAATGAAAACTGCCTGCAAGCATGAATAAAATACTGATCTTGTTCAAGAGACTCAGCTTTTGCCTTCTAGCACTACTGATTTACCTGCAAATGCTGCTAGATGCACTCTCTTTTCTTCTTATTACTCCCCCCCACAAACATACAATTTTGTCTTTGAGAATTCATCAGAGCTGGTTACAAGAAACCATAAAGCTGAACATACAAGAAGAGTGATGGGGAGTTATTATTAGGCTATGTGAGGTTTGGCTTTTGTTTTGTTGAGCCATCTGAAAGCAGCCATCACTAGCACAGCAACAAAAACATGTGTATTTTGAAGGAAAGATTTTTCACTCCAGGAAGGCAGCCAAGCATTTTTAAATACACTGGAAGTTCCAATTCCAGTCTCAAAAGGGGTGGGAATGCTACAATGTACTTTCTGCCACAAAATGCTTCTTAAGATTGGTTTGCACACGCAATTGGATGAGATGGCGGAACCCTGAGGGGATAGAGTGAGCCATACAACTTTTCATTGCAATTGTGTGATGTTTGCGCCATTTTTGAACGTTGCTCCTCATATTTTTTAACAACAACAACAACAACAACAACCATTTCAAATTAAAAGCTAAGATATGATAGAGGAGGGTTCTAAACTGGCCTGTTCCTTGTTCTGGTTTTATACTTTCAGGAAGGCTTAAAAAGAAAACCATAAATTGTAAAGGTATCAGGGGGTTGCTCGAGAGCAATCAAGCAAATGCCTCCCTGGTCTGTTGTAAAGCCTTGTTATTGGTGCCGAAAAAACCTTCACCATGCAGAGCGCCACTATTCCGTGGCTCGGTCATTCACTGGCAGAATCTGAGAGTGGGCGATCCTTAAACCTTCCTCAGCAGAGTAGCTTCTTGACGCCCAGCCTGCACTTCCCCTCTCTGCGAGGAGGCCTACTGCGCAAGGAGGGCGTGGGTAACGGAGGACCTCTCTCCTCGCCTCTTTGTTCAGGCAAGATGTCCTGGCACCGCCTTGCCTCCTCCGAGCCCTGAAGCTCTTCTCCACTGGAGGCGTGGTTACTCTCCTCCGCTGAGGAGGTGCTGCTTCCCACGATCTTTGGGGGCTCTCTGTAATCCATCTGGCTTCTCCCCTCTCGCCCCTGAGCCGATGGCAGTTCCCTGACATAAATAAATGAGAAGCATTCAAAAAGTAGTCTATTTTTTGTGAGACAACCTGTGGAGGATAAAGCTATATGGAAGATAAGGCTATCCATGGTTCCTAGCAACGATGCCCATGTCTCCACTGCCCAAGACAGTATCAGTTGCTAGGAATCACAAGTTGGTAGCACTCAAGTCCTGTTAGTCAGCTCCCCATAAGCATCTGTGGCTACTGTGAGAACAGTGTGCTGGACTATGATAGACATATGATGGACGATGACTGGCCTGATCCAGCAGACTCTTCTTTTTTTATTAATATTTTTATTGATTTTTACAAATACCGTATTTTTCGCTCTATAGGACTCACTTTTCCCCCTCCAAAAATGAAGGGGAAATGTGTGTGCGTCCTATGGAGCGAATGCAGGCTTTTGCTGAAGCCTGGAGAGCGAGAGGGGTCAGTGCACACCGACCCCTCTCGCTCTCCAGGCTTCAGGCAGCTATCCGCAAGCCTTTGGAGCCCGGTGGGAGTTCCCACCGGGCTCCCTAGGCTTGCAGATAGCAGCCTGTTCTCGGGGCTGGGGTCGGGGGAAGCTCGGGCTTCCCCTGTCCCCAGCCCCGCAAGCTCCGGGAGCGGCGGCGAGGTTGCACGCAGTCTTGCTGCCGATCCTGGACCTGTTCTGGGGGCTGGGGTTGGGGGAAGGTCAGGCTTCCCCCGCCCCAGCCCCGCGGCTAAAAACGACGCCAAGACAGCGAGCGGGATCCATTCCCCCCCCTTTATCCCCCCCTAAAAACTAGGTGCACCCTATGGTCCAGTGTGCCCTATGGAGCGAAAAATACGGTAATTTCCAAAAATCATATAACATACTTTCTTATCTTATACAATGTTTTGGACTTCCATCAACTGCATCTGAAGATTTTCCAGTCTTTATCACTTAATCTGCATTTCATTATTTTCAGTATTACATTTAATGCTCCTTCACGAATAATTCTTATCATAGTTTTCTCTGCAATATTTCACATAGTTCTCCTTACAAAACTTCTAGCAATCCTGCTAGCATAATCTGTTGATCACAATTGCTTTTTCAGATAGTTCATATATTTACTCTAGTCCTCTGAGAATCTCTGATCCCGCAGGTTTCGAATCCTTCCTGTCATCTTATCCAATTCTGCATAGTCCATTAATTTTGTCTGCCATTCTTCTTTCATTGGTAGTTCTTCTTGTTTCCATTTCTGTGCCAACAATACTCTTGCTGCTGTTGTTGCATATAAAAACAGTTTATTGTCCTATCTATTAATGTCCTCACTTACAATGCCAAGTAAAAATGCTTCTGGTTTTTTAAATAAATGTATATTTCAACATCTTTTTCATCTCATTATATATCATTTTCCAGAAGCTTTTCACTTTCTTACATTCCCACGACATGTGATAAAAAGATCCTTCTTTTTCTTTACATTTCCAACATTTTTTACTTGTTTTATGCATTTTAGCTAATTTCACTGGTGTAATATACCATCTGTACATCATTTTCATCACATTTTCTTTCAAAGCATTGCATGCTGTAAATTTTATTCCTTCTTTCCACATTTCTTCCCAATCTTTTAACTGTATATTATACCCAAAATCCTTGGCCCAGTGTATCATAACCGACTTTACTTCTTCATCTTTCAAATGCCATTCCAACAGCAATTTATACATTTTAGATCCAGCAAACTCTTATGATTCTATGGATCCATGGAAAATTGGGGTGAGGAAATTGAGAAGCATCCCTAGACTCCACTTTGGTGAGAAGGTGGGATCTAAGTCTTTAAACGGAAATGAACTGAATAAAGAATTAATAATAATTGCAAGGGACCTACAGAGGCACAAGACCATCTATCTCTGAGTGAAGGTTCCCTCCTGCCCCCTCCACACACACACGCTATAGCAAAAGTGCATTTCGGTGGACAGGGAAAATTAAATGGAAAGGCATGAGGGAAGACTTGTCTAATTCACTTAAAGGGTTCTGTCATTAGGCATGATTGTGTGATCAATACTTAACGGAGAACGTTTGTCAGATGACAGATGACGGGCTTTCCTTCCGCTCTAACAAATTAGAATCACCAAGCAGGGGTGGGCAGAGGAGTGTGGAGGGAGGCCAAGAAGATATTGCAGTCTCTTAAAATATTGAGCTTAGTTGGGTAGTCCTGGTCCATCTTGGCATGTCAAATGGAACAAAACCCAAGTCGCTCCCCATCAATGGTAAAAACCGCAATTAAGCAACTTTGCTTTAGTTCCAAACTATAGGAATGAATTCCAAGAAATGTGAGAGAGAGGGAAATTGCTCCTATGATAGATCTGGAAAACTTTTAAAAGCAAGGGTGATACAGCAGCGCTTGCAGAACACCATATTGGCTACCCTTGTTTTAAATCCTATAGGTAAAGGTAAAGGGTAAAAGGTAAAGGACCCCTGGATGGTTAAGTCCATTCAAAGGCGACTATGGGGTTGCAGTGCTCATCTTGCTTTCAGGCCAAGGGAGCCAGCGTTTGTCCACAGACAGCTTTCCAGGTCATGTGGCCAGCAAGACAAAACCACTTCTGGTGCAACGGAGCACCGTGACGGAAACCAGAGCGCACGGAAACACTGTTTACCTTCCTGCTACAGTGGTACCTATTTATCTACTTGCACTGGTGTGCTTTCAAACTGCTAGGTTGGCAAGAGCTGGGACAGAGCAATGGGAGCTCACCCCATTGTGGGGATTTGAACCGCCGACCTTCTGATCAGCAAGCCCAAGAGGCTCAGTGGTTTAGACCGCAGCACCACTCGCATAAGCCCCACAGAGGTACGTATTTCTCAAGACAGCTCATTCAAAATTAAAGCGTATATCTACAGCCACTTGGGGTGTGACTCTTCACCTGCAACCGACTTCTTCATCAATTTTTCATGAAGATGATTGATATCTTCCCATATAATCTTTTCTCCTCTCGCCTTTCTGAGCATCATAATTACAAATAGCTTCAAACAGCTTAGCTAACTAAAAGTCCATTCCATTAAACTAGGTATTGCGTTACTATCCATATTAGATTCAAGGCAACCAGTGAACTCCAAAGGAAAAAAGTTTCAGACACACACACACACAAAATTCTCACTTAGGCATTTAGAAATCCAATCTTACATTTGTTAGTGTCAATGCTTCAGTGTCCCACAGTTACTTAAGGGATGATGAATATCGTATTTGAAGTAGATCATAATTTTGCTACCAGAGAAAGCTTTTTTCTACCCCTATTGGTTCTCTCATGCTAACAAGGGTTCTTTATTATCACCAGCACAGGCTCAAGCAACAAAATGCTTCAGTCCTCATGAAAACAAAGCAATGGAAGAGTGCTGTTCTTGGTTATGTTATTCAAAGCATGGTGTCACTGGAATATGTGTTGTATGAAGATCAAATGGCAATTGAAGTGTAGACTGCGAGTACCTCGCTTATCTCATTTTCCATGTTCTCCATCCTTTCTAGGTCTCAGTAATTGGCTAGAGCAGCCTTCTCCAACCACATGCTTTCCAGATGTTTTTGAGTACAGCTCCCATAATCCCTGTGCCGACCGGGACTGAAGGGACTTGTAGTCCAGCAACATCTGAAGGGCATCAGCTCAGCGAAGGCTGTTTGAAATCCCTACTGAGACATGACTCTGACTAGGCAACCATGGACCAACTACTCTTTCTCAGCTCAAGCTACCTCACAGGGTTCCTGTGATGGTAAAATGGAGGAAGGGTGGCATATAAACATTTTCAAAAGACTTGTGGACAGCAGACTGGAACATGCTACATTAGATAAATTACATATTGTTTTTTCTAATGATGTGCATCAGAATGAGAAGGCAATGAATTCTGGCCAGTTGTGAACATCTGAAGTTGCCTTATGAACATTGGCATATCTAGCCTGGTATTGTCTACACCAGGTTGTCTACACTCAACCTTTTTGAGTCCACAGCTCCCTTGATCAACTACATTCTTTCTGTAGCACCCCTGTGGGGCTCAGGAACTTAGTTGGCAGCATCTCATCCTATTTTGAACACTCTCCCTTGTGGAGTGTTCCCTCAGCCTCCTCTCCTCTCCCCTCTCATCTCCTTGGGAGTCCTCTGGGCAGCTTCAGCTGCTGCCCCTGATCTCTGAGCTGCCCCTCTCCTGCCTCAAAGAGAGGTGCCTCCTCACACTGCCCCACAGGGGCCTGGGAAGAGGATGCCTCCAGCCTTAGTTGCCCAATGGAGACTGGCCAATGATGAATGCGAGGCCAGTACCTTATCTTGGGAGGCAGCAGTGGTGACAGTCGGCACTGCTGGGCCTGCATGTTGGAAAGGCTCACCTTCAGACCAGTCAGCTCCCAGACAGGCCTTTCAAACAGCAAGCGCAAGAAAGGCCAACTCAGGGCCTTCCCACCTGCCTAGCCTTCCACTTGTCTGTCCATTCCCAACAGCAAGGGCTGGCAGACTGGCTGGCTGGGCTTCCTCGCCTACTTCCTTGCTTGCTCTAACGCCACTTCAGGTTCTGGCAACCAGCACCATCTGCAGAGCTTGTGGCCAGGGCTGCTGCAACAAACAGCTATGCAAGTCTTTGGGAGGCAGAGATGCGAGAGGGCATGAGAGGAAGGAGGGAAAGAAATAGGGACAGAGGCCAGTGTTGCCCACGGCACCCTTGACTATCATGCAAGGCACCCCAGAGTGCTGCGGCACACTGGTTGGAAACCACTAGTCTACAGCCTTGCTCTAACTTGGTGCTCTTCAAATACTGTTGGACATGAGTCTCCACCATCCTCTGCCAGTGTGGTCAATGGTTAGGGATGATGGGAGCTCAAGTCCAACAATTCTTTTTGTGTGGTGTGGAAGCATACTTTAATGGCACCCAGTAATTTGGAAGGCTTTATCCACTCTGGAGGAGCTACTATGCCTGCAAATTTCACCCACTTCTGTCAAAAGAAATACAAAATATAGCTGTTTTTGATTTCCTAATAGTAAATAGTGGCTCCCCCCTGCTTGTGGAATGTTTTCCCCAGGGAAGTGTGCATGGCACTGTCATTATATATCTTTAGGCACCAGGCAAAAACTTTTCTCTATAAACAGGCCTTTGGCATTTAATTATCTGCAGCCTTTTAGAATGGATGTTTTAAATGTAATCCTCTTTGCTTTTGGTTTTAATGTATCTATGTGGGGTTTATTGTCTGTTTGGTTGTAAGTTGCTCTGGTTTTCCTGGGCAAGACAAAGTGACTAACAAATAATTATTATGATTATAATAAAAAATGGGAGGGAAATGAAGCGCACTTAGACACCCACCAAGCTGCATTGGGCATCCTACAATCTCAGAAGAAGGCAAAATGTTTTCTAAGATGCCGGATCAGATTCTGAACTGAATCTTGTGGTTGGTGCACACCTCTAACAAAAAATGCACACATGAAATCCATTTTGAGATGAATTTGTCTAGATGTAATTCTTCTTCTACTTTGTGGGATTATTTCAACTGTTAGCAGATATAAAGCCCAAACCTGAAAAACCTTTATACCAGTCCTTTCAGAGGAGCTATTTGCCGATATTAACAAGGCAGTTAGAAACTCAAGGTCATATGCTAAAATAGCATCCTTTCACTATCCCCCAAGTACTATTTTTAGATCATAACCTCATTTTATTTCTACATCAGTTGCCTATTGTCAGAACTGAGCCATTGATTGGGAACCAAGAGGTTGAACCAGGAGATGGTGGAGACTCTTATTGCCCAAGCAAAGGAACAGGAAACCTTTAGAACACTTTGTATAAGTCATTAGTTTGGATTGTAAGCTGCAGGCAAAAAGGGCAATATATAAATGTAGCAATATATAGGTCAGTGTGAAGCCAGAACAAAAATTGCTTAATGGGCTACATTGCTTAACGGGCTCACATGCCACCAACTGCTTACCTCAGTGCAGACCAAGGATGGGGACTTGGGGCTCTTCAGATGTTATTGGACTCCAACTCCCATGAGCACTAGCCAGCTCAGGGATGATGGGAGTTGTATTCCATTAACATTTAGAGGACAACCACATTTATGGGGGTGGGGGCCAAGGCCCCCAAACATTTTCAATGAGGGGGCCAGAGCCCCCTAAATATTCTGCAGCCAGGTGGGCCCCTTCAGGTCCTCCTGCTGCAACTGGGCCCCGACAGGCTTAGCAGCAGCTGCAGCATGCCCTATTGGGCATTTTGGAGAGCGTGCTGGGGCCCTTCAGGTCCTTCTCCCACCACATAACATCACACACATGCAATCCCCCCCCCCCCAATGCTGGGCAGAACCTGGTGTGCCTGCACCACATTGTCTTCTCTTGCCCTAGGCAGAAAGCTATTCTTGAGTCCTGAAGTGACTGAGCCTGGCCTCTGGCACTCTACACCAGGAAAGGTTATAAAAGCTTCCAGTTCAAGGCTGAAGCTTTGCCTGGTTAAAATCTTGACACATATCAGGCTATAAGTGTGCAATCTGCAGGGATGGAAACCTTTGAGCCTCTCTTGTGTGAGCTTCAGTGTATATATGGAACTCCTGTATGTGAAAATCTACCCTTCGAGGGAAAGGGCAAAAGGTTGATCCCTCTGTTGAAGTGAATGGGGTAGTGTTTGGAGGCAAAGAAGGTTTCCATATATATTGGAATCCTTAGCAGGTGTTATGCCTACATAACATGCCTACGTGGTTGCTCAAGAGCAAACAGGCAAGATCCTCACTGGTCTTGTCAAAGGCTTTATTATTGGTGCAAAAACATTTACAGTACAGAACGTCTCAATTCCATGTCTTGCTCAGTCACCAGCAGAATCTGAGATTGGGCGGTCCTTAAACTTTCCCCAGCAGAGTAGTTTCTTGACCCCCATCCGATGCCTCCCCTCTCTGCGTGTAAACCTACTGTGCAAAGAGGGTGTGGCTAAGGGGGGACCTGCCTCCCCCCCTGCTTTGCTCATGCACGGTGTCTTGGCACTGTCTTGCATCCTAGCCTTGCATCCCTTCCCCACTAGAGGCGGGGCTTCCCTCCTCCACGGAGGAAGTGCTGCTTCTCACGAACTTTGGAGACTCCTTGTAGCCCAGCTGCCCTTCCACCTCTCGCCTCTGAGCTGATGGCAGTTCCCTGACAGCAGGTCATTGGACTGGGGTGTCCAACAACACCTGGAGGGCCAATTTTCTCATCCCCAATCTAGAGGATTGTGTTGTTGAGGGCAGTTGGGCTGCATAAACTGTGGGTTGCCTTCTAGCTAACTCTGATTCTTTACCTTTTTGGGTCTTGAAACAAATGGGAGGCTTACATGTTCTTACCTTCCACCTGTTCATTGAACAGACGTTTTCCCTACGTCATTGCACCTCCAAAAAACCCTGGCACTATAAGGATTTCAGGTAATTGATTGCTACATGCTTGACTTTTTTGGCTTTTAATTAAGCTTGTCAAACTTGTGTTGTCAAGAAATGTGCTTCATTTGGAATAATCTTAATTGCTTTGATCATGGCTTGAAAGTAGGGGAGCGCAATGATGGATAAAGCAGCTAGCCTATTATTCTCATGGAAAATGGAACCAGAATGGAACTTCTTAAGTACAAATTTGGAAGGTATTACTGCCACTTTCAATGTAACAAATGTTTGACTTTAAGCATGGAAATGATAAAGGTTTGGGCTCATGGTTCAGTATAAATGCACACAGGGTCAGGAGAGTTTAGGCACAGAGTGCTTGCAGAACCAAGGTGAAGCTTTGTAGCTCTGGGTGAAAACAAAGATGATGTTGAAGCTTACTGGTCTCAAGTCTGAATATGGCCTTCAGTGGCTTGTTATGCTCACCTTAAAGAAGGAATAACCTCCTCACCCCCTCCATTTTTTCCCCTAGCATGAATTAAAAGACCAGATAAGAATTCTCCTTTTTTAAAAAAATAATTTTTATTAACCGGCCAATCAAATGAACCCCATGGAGATTAGAAAGTGCTTCCAGAAATACTTCAAAAAATTATATACTCAAGGGCCGCAGGATGAGGTTGAGATTAAACAATTTTTGGAGAAAAATGGTTTTAAAAAATTGTCACAAGAAAATAGATCTCTCCTGAATAGTAAAATAACATGCCAAGAGATTGAACAAGCCATTCAAAACATGAAATTGGGCAAATCTCCAGGGCCAGATGGGCTAACCTCCAAGTATTATAAGACATTAAAAGACTACTTGATACAACCACTGATGGACGTTAGCAATGAAATTATGGAGGGGAGGAGGGCGCCGGAATCGTGGAAGGAAGCATTTATCACATTGATACCAAAATCGGATTCTGATAAGACACAACTCAAGAACTACCGTCCCATCTCCCTTTTAAATGTGGATTACAAAATATTTGCTGATATCCTGGCAAGTAGACTTAAAAAAGTTTTAAATGAAGTAATTCATAAAGATCAGACAGGCTTTCTCCCAGGCAGACATATGTTTGCTAACACAAGGAACATTATCGACATCTTGGAACTTTTGCAAACTGACATAAACACAAAAGCAGTGCTAATTTTCATAGACGCGGAGAAGGCCTTTGATAATATCTCTTGGAAATTTATGAAGGGAAATTTAAAAGAAATGGGAGTGGGTCGGGGTTTTGAGAATGGGATTGATGCAATATATTCAGAACAAAAGGCTAAATTGATAGTAAACAATGTGGTTACAGAAGAGTTTAAAATTGAAAAAGGAACACGACAAGGCTGCCCGATTTCCCCTTTGTTATTTATATCAGTTCTGGAGGTGCTTTTGAATATGATTAGAGGGGACCGGTTGGTGGAAGGGATTCAGGTCGGAGTGAAACAATATAAACTTAAAGCTTTTGCAGATGACCTAGTTCTGACCCTGCAGGAGCCAAAATCTAGTACAAAAAGAGTACTACAACTGATTCAAGACTTTGGTCGGGTGGCGGGATTTAAACTAAATAAACAGAAAACTAAGGTGCTGGGGAAAAATCTGACAGATACAGAGTCGGAACAGTTTCAGAGAGAAACAGAACTAACTGTGGTTAAAAAAGTAAAGTACCTAGGGGTAAATATAACAGCAAAGAATCTGAGTCTATTTAAGGATAACTATGAAAAATGTTGGTCTGAAATTAAGAGAGACTTGGATAGTTGGACAAAATTGAAGCTTTCTTTGTTAGGCCGAATTGCTGCTGTTAAGATGAATGTATTGCCAAAGATGTTGTTTTTGTTTCAAACATTGCAGATTGTGGATAAGACAGAGTGCTTCCGGAAGTGGCAGAGAGATATATCTAAATTTGTCTGGCAGGGCAAAAAGCCCAGAATTAAGTTTAAGATACTAACTGATGCGAAAGAAAGAGGGGGCTTTGCCCTTCCGGACTTAAAGTTGTACTATGAAGCCGCAGCTTTTTGCTGGCTAAAAGACTGGCTTCTTCTCGAAGACACTGACGTATTGGACCTGGAAGGTTTTAACAATGCTTTTGGTTGGCATGCATACCTATGGTACGATAAGGTTAAGATCAATAAGGTCTTTAAGAACCATATTGTCAGGAAAGCAGTATTTAATGTCTGGACAAAATACAAAGACTTATTGGAAAACAAAACTCTGAGGTGGCTTTCACCTCTGGAAGCTAAGGCCCGAAAAAGACCCAATATGGAGGCCAAATGGCCAAAATATTGGGAAATATTAGAAAAAGACGGAGACAATTGGAAATTGCAGAGTTTGGAGAAAATGAAGGATAAAGTGCGAGACTGGTTACATTACGCTCAGATTAAAGAAGTTTTTAAAAATGACAAAAAGGTAGGGTTCCAGGTGGAGAAATCGAAGTTGGAAACAGAATTGTTAGAACCAAAAACTAAGGTATTATCAAGAATGTATAACTTGCTGTTGAAATGGAATACACAAGACGAAATGGTTAAATCGGTTATGATAAAGTGGGCTCAGGATATTGGGCATAATATCATGTTTGAGAACTGGGAAAGGTTGTGGACCACTGGGCTGAACTTCACTGCATGTAATGCTTTGAAGGAAAACGTAATGAAAATGATATATAGATGGTACATGACCCCAGTTAAACTTGCCAAAATATACCATTTGTCTGATAATAAATGTTGGAAATGTAAAGAACATGAAGGAACATTCTTTCACCTCTGGTGGACTTGCCCTAGAGTGAAGGCCTTCTGGGAAATGATATATAATGAGTTGAAAAAGGTATTTAAGTATACCTTCACTAAGAAACCAGAGGCCTTCCTTCTGGGCATTGTCGGCCAGAAGGTGTTAAAGAAGGACCGAACATTTTTTATGGATGCAACAACAGCAGCAAGGATACTTATCGCTAAGAGCTGGAAAACTCAAGATCTACCCACACTGGAAGAGTGGCAGATGCAGCTGATGGACTATATGCAACTGGCCGAGATGACTGATAGAATTCGAGACCTGGGAGAAGAGAGGGTTGAAGAAGACTGGAAGAAATTCAAGATTTATTTACAAAAGTATTGTAATTTGGTCAAATGCTAAGAAGGATGCTAGATCATAAATAATTGCCTACCATTGAATTAGATTTGAATTTGACGATAAGTGAGATTGAGGAAAACATAAAACTTTTGGAGAATTATTAGATTAAATTAATTGAACGAGATTTAAGAATATAAATAAGATGATAAATTGCTGGAAAAAGTTTACAATGATGTAAGTGGGAGTGGGAGACGTGAGGGAGTCCAAAGAAGTTTTGAAAAATGTGTTATGATACATGTTATATTGTTTATCATTTTTGCATTTTGTATTTAAAAAATCTCAATAAATATTTATAAAAAACAAAAACAAACAAAAACAAATGAAATTAAATCACATCACATAAATTCCGAATTACAAAGCCGAATTTTAAATTTTGTTGGGGGGAGCCATATTTCAAGATCCGAAGGGGGATTCTAATCATCTTCTTGCTACTGCGTTAATGTCCAAATCGGTCCAAATCAATCCAAACAGAGTTCATAATTCTATCCAGTCTTATCTTGCTGTTTCCACATCACATCTTGTTCATATATTTTCTCTTTTGATCTCTTCTGATAGTCTCCTTAAGCCGATAAACACCAATAACAATCCTGTGTGAATTTTTCCGTTCTTCCAATCCTCAAATCGAGATGGTTTCCATATATCATCGCCTTCATAGATAACATCGCTCTTTCCATCGTTAATCTCGCAAAACTGTCGCTCTTAAGTCCCACTGAGGAGCTTCACCCACAATATAAAAACAGCTCTATTTCTCTATTTCTCCTGTCAGACTTAAGTCCTCCGACAGAACTTCCCAATATGGCGACGGCATTTTAAACTGTGTCATTCCAAAGCCCTTATACATTCCACGCACTTCTTAAAACATGCTTTGGTTCAAAAGTTTATCTCCACACAGCCTTAAATCCACAGCTTAAGTCCTTAAAACGACATTTCTGACTCGTGAGGGGAGGTGATTCTTGTTTAATCACATAAGGAAAGAAAGGAAAGTTTTTTCCCCCTCCCCCATCAGTCATTTGCCATTCCGAGTCTTGGCATATCTTCTCATGATTTCTCTTGTTCCTCGGACTCGTCTTATTCCAGATAAGAATTCTCAGTTTACCTCCTCTAGCCCATTCTGTCCTGACCACAACTCTGTTAGGAAATCTGCCATATCAGGAGAAACTGGCCACTCTCCAGGCACCCGGCATGATCTCCTGGTGACCTCCCTGTCTGCATTCCCCGGCAGATGCAGGCTAGGTCGCGATCGGCGATCCTCCTCAGCATGAGAAGAACACACCACTCTTCCCCCTTCCCAGGTGGGGGAAAGAGAGAGAGACAGAAATGTATCTACATGCCTTTATTTCTGTCTTTGCAGCATTACAGAGAAAACACGTCTGCTCTCATCAGAGTCCATCAGAAGAGAGAGAGAACTCCACCTCCTGTACTTCCTGTACAGGTCATATTACACTCTGAGCTAACTCCGGTGCTTTGCACTGAAAATAGACCCTCCCTCTGTTCCCCCGGAACAGTTCCAACATTCCCATTATGTTTTGCTTCCAAGCCACCTGCTGCTCGCGGTCGCATTGCATCCATATTGTAACATCCTCCCCCATATGAATCAATGTGCGTTGCGAGCGTCGCGTGATCCAGAGAAGAAAACAAACAGTTGTTATACACATAACACTCCCCTGTTGTTTCAGCTCCACCCTTGGAACTCCCCGCCACTGGTTTCTCCAGTGTACCTCTCTGGTTGTCTGTCTTCCAAGGAATGATTGCATCTGCATTTCCTTATTTAGGGAATGTAGTGTTACAATCGGCAACTCCCTGTAGTGTCTTTGTCTCTGACTTAGACACAGCTTCAAACTGTCTTGAGTTGTCAACAATAGTAACACATGCTACAGCTGAGTTGGCAAACTCTTTCGAATACCTCTTGGGTGGTACACCCTTTGTAACTCTCTCGGACCTGCGTATGAGGTGCTGATCCTCTCTACTCACTGGTTCAGTCTCAGGACTCTTTGGAGAACCAGTTCCAATAGTAAACAGTGGTTCATCCTCCACCTGTGAAGGTCTGGCCATTGTGTGAGATTTCCTCTCAATGACTGTGTCAACTGAGCTCCCTGAGCTACCACTGTCACTCTCAGTACCACTGTAATCAGTAAAATCATCATCGTCTGAATTGTCCTCTGTGGGAAATGTGTGAACAATTACTCTCTCCTGTTCAGGAGCACTCTCTAGAAATTTTGTGAGAATCACCTGACCAGATTCAGACAAAATTACTCTGTAGAGACCCTTTTCATAACCCACAAAAATGCCTCTGGCATTTTTTACTCCACCTGGAGCTTCTGTTCTCACATGAGACCCAAAAACCTTGAAATGGGCAACAGAAGGTTTTCTGTGGAACAGCTTTTCAAAAGGAGAACATCCCAAACCTTTTGAATCTCTTCTCAACCACGTGTGACAATAACACATTATTGACTCCGCCCAATATTCATGTGGCAAATGTGAACTCAGCAATTGTGCCTTCATCCCATTTTGCAATTCTTTGTTCACCTGCACACAGACACCTCTGTTCCATGCTTCTGCAGAAACAGCAACCCTGTGCCTCACCCCTTTCTCATGCAGGAAATCCTGAAAATCCTGTAAAAGAAAAACTGGCTTTTCATCTGTGAAAAGACAATCAATGTTAGCATCATGAACATTTGTAACCTTGTCACAAAACTCTTTAAACCTTTCTAAGGCTTCTCGTGGTTTCTCCAACACATACACCCAGACATAATGAGAGAAATGATCTACACACACAAGATAATATCTTGCATTGCCTCTAGATGGTGCTAGAGGACCAATCACATCAGCATACACCCGCTGAAATGCCCTGTCGACTCTTGTCGTCTTCTGGACCTTCTTGGTCACACCTGCAAGAGAAATCATGTTAGAATCAGATGAATTACATTTCATGTAATCACTTTGATCAAAAGTCAACAAATACAGTCCATCTTTCTCTCTGGCAGAAAGATACAACTCTCCATCTTTGAAGATCTTGCAGCTTTCAGCATCATAGGACAACTTCAGTCCTTTCTTTGCAATCTGCGAAACACTCAGCAGATTGAACTTTAAATCAGGAACCAAATACACATTGTTTATAGTCAAGTTCAGACTTTCAAGATACACAGTTCCAAACCTGGTCGCTTCCAGCTCCTGACCGTTGGCCTGTTTCACAGTGAAGCTTTGCTTCTTAAACGTCGAAAACAGACCTCTGTGTGAACACATGTGTTGGGTGCAACCCGTGTCAATTACAAACATGTTTTCAACATCTGGCATGGTTCCTTTCGACATCAAAGCCTTTGCAGGTTTCACCTGGGATTTGGTACGACTTTTGCCTAACGCCTCAGGCTTTGCAGAGCTCCCCTTAGCTCCTTTCTGTTGACGTGGCTTCTTACAGTTCCACTGAAGATGCCCAGTTTGTCCACAATTGAAACATCGGACAACGTTCAAAGCAACAGCCTGCTCCTCACTAGCAGCAGCAGTGGGGGAGTCAGAACTCCGAGCTTCTCTCCCCCTGTCTTTGACATCTAGAGCAGCAAGTCTGTCCCCTTCATTCAGAACAACGGCGCACACTCTCTCTGTCGTGAGATCGGCGGCAGGTAGAGAACCCAACTGACTTGCAACGGTTTTGTAAGTCCGATTAAGGCTGTTAATAATCATGAAGCAGAATACTTCTTCCTGTAGAGGAAAATTACGCTGCACCATCTGCTGGCGTGGGAACTTCATCTCTGTCAAATGCTCTTGCACATCTCCATCAGGCGCAAGCCTCAAGTTGGTCAGCTTTTCAAAATGCAGCAACGCTGAAGAACCAGCATCTCTCTGATGTATTCTACGCAGCGTCTGCCAAATATCACGCGCATATTCCAAATCCTGAATATGCGCCAATTGGTCATCCGAGACACACAGAATTATCGCCGTCCTGGCTTTCACATTCTGTGAATTCCAACCTGGCGTTGGTGCAGCAGGAATGGGGTTCTCAATCACCCCAAAAATCCTTTATTCTGCAGCAGGGCTTTCATCTTTACAGACCATGATGAATAATTGTCATTTGTCAGGGGAGGGGGTAAGGTAAGCCTCCCCCCTTCTTGGCATCCATTTTGAATCCAAGCCTTAGCTCTCACTCTCGAGCCTGTAAAATCCAGTTCACTGAGTCTCTCTTGGTTGTTTTCTGCCTCTACTGGCAGGCAAACGCAAGCTGTTTCAAAGTCCTTGCACAACAGCGAAATATAGTCAAAACAAACTTCGCTTCTCAGGCTCTTACTGTCCCAGCCCCTGTCAGTAAGTTTCCACTCACTGACGTGACGTTGCTTAGCAACTGTGCATACCAACTTTTATCTAGGTATGCGAAGTATGCGGCTGCTTCTCTCCCAGTGCTGGTTTCTCTCAAACACAGACACTCAGTGAACCGAAGATTTTTGCTTCTTCACACGTTCACCCTTTCACAGCCATAAAACACCATACCTTTGGGGCTCCGTTGCTTGGCAAACACCTCCTCTCGGTGTCCAGCCGTCTGTGTAGCTTCCAGCTGCACGGTGACTGTCGCTTCCATCCCTTGGTGCAGAGGATGGAGTACGATCCATCAACCTCTCTTGCAACTTTCCATGGATCCAAAACCATGGGCTTCTGCTACCATATGTTAGGAAATCTGCCATATCAGGAGAAACTGACCACTCTCCAGGCACCCAGCACGATCTCCTGGTGACCTCCCTGTCTGCATTCCCCGGCAGATGCAGGCTAGGTCGCGATCGGCGATCCTCCTCAGCGTGAGAAGAACACACCGCTCTTCCCCCTTCCCAGGTGGGGGAAAGAGAGAGAGAGAGAAATGTATCTACATGCCTTTATTTCTGTCTTTGCAGCATTACAGAGAAAACACATCTGCTCTCATCAGAGTCCATCAGAAGAGAGAGAGAACTCCACCTCCTGTACTTCCTGTACAGGTCATATTACACTCTGAGCTAACTCCGGTGCTTTGCACTGAAAATAGACCCTCCCTCTGTTCCCCCGGAACAGTTCCAACATTCCCATTATGTTTTGCTTCCAAGCCACCTACTGCTCGCGGTCGCATTGCATCCATATCGTAACACACTCATCATCACAAATGATGGCTTTGCATAGCCAGAAGAAGCCCTGTTGGGACTTCTGTCTATTCAAAGTTTTCACAGGCAGCCAGGGCCCATGTGAGTTTTCAGACCTCCTGATTTCCTTTGACAGCAGCATGAACATGATCTGCTAATAAGCAATGGGGAGGGGGCTACCTCCACAGAGGACTTTTAGAGCAAGAGTGTCATGCAGAGTTTGGGTTTTCCTCCCCACCACCTCTTTTCAGGAGCACAACCCATTAACCTTGAATGAGCCGTGCAGCCAGTCCATTGTCCCTGGTTATGCTTTGTCATTGAACCCCTTCCTGCCAAGGTATCTTTCTGGGACACTTCAATGGGTGGCTGACTCATCTATGGATGAAAGTAAAGACAGGAACAAACTTGGGACTGGAGAATTCTGTAATACAAGTTGTCATCCACTTCCAAGTTCAGAAATCAATACTCCAAAGCAAACTGGGCTGAAGACCCATTGCAGAGGAATAAATCTCAACAACCAACCAGCCCTTCACCTCTTCCAAGCCAATGTGCTCTTCTGGAAGCATGAGGCAGTCTTCCCCAAGCTGGTGCCCTCTAGATGTTGTTGGATTCCAACTCCCATCAGTTCCACCATTTTCAGTGCTTGCGGAATTCTCTCTTCAGGGAAACCTGCCCAGCACCACCATGACGTAGCTTTGGATACCAGGCAAAAAATATTTATTTTTTGCCAGCTCTTTGGCTCTTAATTACAATTGGTTTGTTTTGTATTTATTCTGTATTTTGTGTTTTTTTAATTGCGATTTTATGTTTTAGTTGTCCTAAGACCTGTGGGTGTAGGGTGCTATTCAAATTTAATAAAAAAAAAATGTATCTGTGAACTGGTAGAATCCTGCCTTTCAAAAATGGGAGTGTCTTTTAGATTTTTTATTGCTTTTTATGCTAGTTTCAAAGTATGTGTATATTTATCTATTGTAAGTTGCTTTGAGTTATTTTGGTAAAAAGGCAACCAATACATTTGCCTGATAATAATAACAAACAAAGAAATGAAATGTGTGTGTTTTAACTTTGGTGGTGCAATTAGTTTTGTTTTCATAGTATTTATGTTGTTTTTGATTTTATGGTCTTACATCTCATCTGTGTTTCAAATTGTTTCCTTAATTATTGCGAATCACCCAGCGCACTTTATATTTGATGCAACAGCATACAATAAAATAATATAAATATGAATGAATAGGGCAAAGGACATTTTTGGATGGTGGATCATGGTCTTTTGTATAACACTTCCCCCTCCACTCTCTGATACGCCACCTTATTTTTGGGGTTTAGAGCTTTTCTCAAGCTGTGCCTTAAGCTCATTAAATTTCCTTGCTTCGTTGCATCACCAAGATAATGGGCTGCATGTGATGATGAGCCTATTGTCTGAACCATATTTTCTAGAGATGGGCTGTTACTCCATTGCCCCCATTGAGTGCTTTAGGTGGAATGCTTAAATTGGAAAATATCATTCATGCATTTGAAATTATCTATGTTTTAATAAGCGGTTTACCTGGATTCCAGTAGCTTATAGGAGCATAGATAAAAGTGTATAGTCCACATTTTCATCGGCCGTGTAACAATTGGAAACACCTTACCCATGAAATATCCTTATTAGTTTTTCATGCAGCTTCCAAGGTTCCCTCCTGCTTATAGATGGGGGCTGCGGGGAGCAGGATAGAGGCAGGGTGAGGAGTGCTGTGGAGAGCTGATCAGATCTGGCAGAAATCAGCAGGCAGTGGAGCTTTGGACCCCGAAGCAATTTGTAGGGGGCCAGAAATTTCTGGGACCAATATACATTACTTTCCTCTGATTCACCTAGAGATGTTTTGCCAGAGAGCTCAAAGAAAGTATTCTGTGGGTCAGGCAGCAACTCTGTAAACCACCAGAGAAGCTAAGCAGCTGAGAGACCTGCAAGCCATTAACCCCAGGAAACAGTAATAATATGGACCAGAATAGGGAGGAGGAGGAGGAGGAGGATGGGGAGTAGTGGGAGAAAACCTTTTACTCTCTCCCCAGAGCTCCCTTTTGAGCAAAATATTATAATAATAATAATAATAATAATAATAATAATAATAATAATAATGTGTAAATATATGTCATCTCAGCATGTAAAGAGTGGGCTGCTCAATCTTCCCACATGAGGCATGAGTATCAGAATAACAGAATCATAAAACTGTAGCATTGGAAGGGTCATCTAGTGCAATGCCCTGCGATGAAGGAAACTCGACTAAAGCATTCATGATAGATGTCCATCCAACCTCTGCTTGAAAACCTCTGAGGAAGGAGAGTCCACCATCTTCTAAGGGATTCCATTGAACAGCTCTTACCATCAAAAATTCTTCCTGGTGTTTAGTAGGAATCTCCTCTCATGTAGCTTGAAGCCCTACTCTCCAGAGCACGAGAAAACAAGATTGCTCGGTCTTCCACGGGGCAGCCTTTTAGATATTTGAAGATGGCTATCATATCTCCTCTCATCTTTCCCAGGCTGAGCATACCCAGCTCCCTCAGCTGTTCATCATAAGGCTTGGTATCCAGAATGTTGAACATCTTGGTCACCCTCCTCTGCACATGTTTCAGCTTGTCAACATCCTCCTTAAACTGTGCTTCCCCAAAACTGGACACAGGACTCCGAGTGTGGTCTGACCAAGGCAGAATAGAGTAGTACTATTACTTCCCTTGATCTGGGCACTAGACTTTGGTTGAAACAGTCTAAATTAGCATTATGTTTTTCTGCTGCTGTATCACACTGTTCACTCAGGTTAAGCTTGTGGTCTACGAAGACCCCAAGATCCTTTCCCCATGTACTGCTAGTAAGACAGGTGCCCCCCCCCCATCTTATAGTTGTGCAGCTGGTTATTCCTCCCTAAGTATAGAACCTTATATTTGTCCTTTAGGCTTCCTTTATACTGAAATGAATGCAAGGTGGAATCTACACACATATAAGAAAAGTTGTGAAAATGCTTTTCTTTAAAAAAAAAAAAATGTTTTGAAAAATATATTGAATTTGCCATAGCTCGCAGTCACCATCTAGTGTCAAATATGTGTAATGCACTTTACAACACACTTAAAAAGTTTTATTTGCAGCTGTATAGCTGTGTCCCAGGGACGCGGGTGGTGCTGTGGGTTAAACCACAGAGCCTAGGACTTGCCAATCAGAAGGTCAGTGGTTCGAATCCCCACGACGGGGTGAGCTCCCATTGCTCGGTCCCTGCTCCTGCCAACCTAGCAGTTTGAAAGCACGTCAGAGTGCAAGTAGATGAATAGGTACCGCTTCGGCGGGAAGGTAAACGGCGTTTCCATGCGCTGCTCTGGTTTGCCAGAAGTGGCTTAGTCATGCTGGCCACATGACCTGGAAGCTGTACGCCGGCTCCCTCGGCCAATAAAGCGAGATGAGCACCGCAACCCCAAAGTCGGTCACGACTGGACCTAATGGTCAGGGGTCCCTTTACCTTTAGCTGTGTCCCAAGTTACATTTTTATCCACATAGAAGTCTGGGGCTGGCAAACAGGGATGTAGGAAGGCAGCAATTTCCACTCCAATTTGTATTTGTCACCACCAGCACTTTCCATTCTGCTGCAATCCATCTTGATGTTCCCTATTGAACGTAACTTGTGTAGCTATGTATGTAACTATGTATGTAAATGTAATTCACATTCATTTCAGTATAAAGAAAATGTAAAAACAATGGGGGGAAATGTAATTAATTACATATTGTTTGTGGGCTTAAAAAAGAATGAACAGTAGCAATGTGAATAATACCAATTGTATTGTCTGGCTGGTTCCCACTCCTAAACACAGACGAACATTTAGCCTGCAGCAAATTTTGCTTCCTTTTCTGCTTTCACTGGAATTCTCTGACATCTTTGCTGGCTAATTAGGTGGGTTCACTGAGAAATGTGGGCCAGAAAAACTTCTCCTCCATCTTTAGCAACAGCAGAGTGCGCAGTCATGGTAGGGAGTGAGTTTTGCTTGTCTCCTATGAGGGACCTTTCTGGAACATTTTCTCAGTGTGCACGGAGAAGGAAGCCCAGCTTCCAAGGTTCATATTCAAAGGAAAAAGTCTTGCATATGTCAATGGAATTTCAAACGACAGCATATTTCTCCCCGCTACTTAAAGCACTGGCTGAACTAATGACTTGAATCAGCCAAAGAGGATAAGCCACTTCCCTCCTTCACTAGCTCCTAATCTTTTTGGAATAGGGTATTAAATATGACCATTTTTTTGTCCTCCTGCCCATTGCACAGGAGAATTAACAATCTGCCTTAAGTTAAGGTGCACAAAATGGATTTCAGGTTTGCCAACTCGTGGAGCTGTGAAAGAAAAAGAAGGGTGGGGTGTTTTTTCCCCTTCCTCTCCCCTTTCTGATGTGCTTGCAGTTTTGTGAAAACGATCATTTCTGAGCTTTGCTTCAATGTTCATGCACTTCTTATTTAAATCGAGCTTTTTATATCCATGGAAGGCCATTGAGTGGAAGACACAAGCATACTTTCCATTAGGGATGAGGTGGAACACAGGGGCTTGTTCATTCTGAGGGCCTACTCACATTCTGGGGATAAAGAACATAAGAAAGGCCCTTCTGGATTAGGCCAATGTCCCATCTGGTCCAACATCCTGTTCTCACAACCACCAAAATCTAGACTTCTGAAATGTCTGGATTTTCCCAGACATCTCAGTGATTTCTGCCCGGACACTGTTACCGACTGATGTATTTCAACTATGTCTGGGAGATTCTGGAGGTATGGCAAGCCTAGTCTATGGGAAGCCTGCAAGCAAGAGCTGGGCCCAAGAGCCCTCTCTCCTCCTGTGGTTCCAGCAACTGGTATTCAGAGACATGCTTCCTTCAACAGTGGAGGTAGAACATAGCCATTGCAGCTAGATGCCGCCAAGACCACATAACACTGGTCTTGAAAGACCTACATTGGCTCCCAGTACGTTTCCAAGCACAATTCAAAGTGCTGGTGTTGAGCTTTAAAGCCCTAAACGGCCTCGGTCCAGTATACCTGAAGGAGCGTCTCCACCATCATCGTACTGCCCAGACACTGAGGTCCAGCACCGAGGGCCTTCTGTCAGTTCCCTCACTGTGAGAAGCCAAGTTACAGGGAACCAGGCAGAGGGCCTTCTCAGTAGTGGCACCCACCCTGTGGAACGCCCTCCCACCAGATGTCAAAGAGAAGAACAACTACCAGACTTTTAGAAGACATCTGAAGGCAGCCCTGTTTAGGGAAGCTTTTAATGTTTAACACTGTATTTTAATACTTTGTTGGAAGCCGCCCGAAGTGGCTGGGGAAACCGAGCCAGATGGGTGGGGTACAAATAATAAATTATTATTAATTATGATATTGATAGCCTTTTCCATGAATTTTTTCAAATCCCCTTAAGACAGTGGTTTTCAACTAGTATGCCATGGCACCCTAGGGTGCCTTGAATGATAGTCAGGGGAGCCACAGGCAACACTGGCCTCTATCCCTCTCTCCTTCCCTCCCTCCTCTGACACCTTCTCGCATCTCTGCCTCTCAAAGGCTTGTGTGGCTGTTTGTTACAGTAGCCCTGGCTACAAGCTCCGAAGGCGAATGGTGCCTCTGGGGCTGGCCAGGGGGTCTGGTTGTCAGGAGCTGAGGCGGCCCCAGAGTAAGCAAATAGATGAGGGAGGGAGCCCAGCCAGCCCCAGGCACCTCTCTTTGGGGCAGGAGGTGCAACTCAGAGACCAGGAGTGGTGGCAGCGGCTACCCAGAGGATTCCCAAGGATAGGAGGCTGAAGGGAAAACTTCACAAGGGAGAGTGTTTGAAAAGGGGTGAGAGGCTTCCAGCTCTGCAGGCAAGGGGCAACATAACTGGGCTCCTGTGCCCCACAGGAGAGCCACAGAAAGAAGGTAGTTGGTCAAGGGAGCCATGGATTCAAAAAGGTTGGAAACTGCTGCCTTACCAACGTAAGAATAGGCCCAGCATAGTCTACGGGACCACCTCTCCTGGTATGTCCCATGGAGGACCTTACGGTCTTCAAACAAAAACATCTTGGAGATCCCGGACCACAGGGAGGGTAGGCTGGCCTCAACCAGAGCCAGGGCTTTTTTGGCTGTGGCCCCGATCTGGTGGAATGCTCTGTCACAAGAGACTAGGACCCTGCGGGACTTGACATCTTTCCGCAGGGCCTGCAAGACAGAGCTGTTCCACCAGGCCTTGGGCCAAGGCACAGCCTGACCTCCTTCTTTGGTAATCCTCATAGAACTCTAGCCCAATGGTTGCCATTAATTTGATTTTGAATTGATTTTAGAATGAATTGATTTTAGAATGTATTTTAATTAATCAATTGTGTTTTTATGTAAACTGTGTTACTTTTATTGCTGTTAGCCGCTCTGAGCCTGGCTTCGGCTGGGGAGGGCGGGATATAAATAAAATATTGTTATTGTTATTATTATTATTATTATTATTCACACAGTAGCCAGCCAGATGCATATAGGAAGCCCACAAGCAGAACCTGAGTGCAAGAGCATTCTCTCTACTTGTGATTCTCAGCAACTGGTATTCAGAGGCATATTGCCTCTGTCAGGGAACTGCCATCAGAGCGCAGGGTGGTGGAGAGGCTCTCAGATGATGGGAGACCCTCTGATGCTGAGGAGGGAACCAGCAGGGGGAGAGGAAGAGCTTCCACGGAAGCAGGAGGGGAGGCGGAGGAGACAGAGTCGGAGGTGAGGCTCAGAGACGCTTCCAGCGAGACCAGTGGGGAGAGCTCAGGACCTCCCCTTGGAACGCCTACTCTGCGCAGAAAGCTGTCACGTAGAGAATCAAGGAGGAGACTTTCTGTCAAAGAACTTCTATGCTGGAAGAAATTCAGGAAACGCCCACTGACGGATTCTGCCAGCGATTAAGGCAGCCATGCACTGATGGCTCCGCAGAGAGGGAGAGTTTTAAAACTAACTACAAAACTGTGAGAGTCTTAGCGCTCACACACAAGCAGCCCCTTATCCCATTACAGCCTCCAACAGTGGATAACAACATAGTCATTGTTGGAGGCAGTAGGCCTCTGAACATGAGCCAGTGTGAATCATGAGTGCAGAGAGTATTTCATGGTGATGATGAGTTAAGTGATGGAGGATACGTTTTGCATGATGTCAGTCCCAGGTACAGTCTCTGGCATGTCTGATAAAAGGATCAGATAAGTAATGAGAAAGACTCTTCTTCGAAAGAGATCCCAGAGATATACTGCCAACCAGATCTGTGAATACTTGGCCTCATCTGCAGTATACATTTAAAGCTGCAGTGTAAACAGTCACCAGTTCCCCCCAAAGAATTCTGGGAACTATAATTTGTTATGATGCTGACAGTTGTGAGGTAGTATTTAAAATATTGTTCTGGTTTTCTGGGGTTGGGGGGGAGCATACACCTAAACACACATACCAAAAAAAGAAAAGAAAAAAGAATCACATTAGACACAATGACAAATGAGTTTAGCCTTACAGAATTATTGGTCTGGTGCTTTATTCATGTGATGCTAAATTTTTGGCATGACAGATGAATCAGTTTGGACAGGGTAAGGTTTTTAATTGTGTCTTAGAAATCTGTTGCCTTCATCATACAGTATATTTTGCAGTATTAACTGTTTTAAGTGAAAACACTTTTTCCATATATAAAAAAAAACCTTGCAATTTGTATATGCTATCATTTATATATGCTGAAGAATTGATGCTTTTGAATTATGGTGCTGGAGGAGATTCTTGAGAGTCCCATGGACTGCAAGAAGATCAAGCCTATCCGTTCTTAAGGAAATCAGCCCTGAGTGCTCACTCGAAGGACAGATCATGAAGCTGAGGCTCCAGTACTTTGGCCACCTCATGAGAAGAGAAGACTCCCTGGAAAAGACCCTGATGTTGGGAAAGATAGAGGGGACAAGGAGGAGGGGACGACAGAAGACGAGATGGTTGGACAGTGTTCTCAAAGCTACCAGCATGAGTTTGACCAAACTGCAGGAGGCAGTGGAAGACAGGAGTGCCTGGCATGCTCTGGTCAATGGGGTCATGAAGAGTCGGACACGACTGAATGACTAAACAACAACAAACTTTTTTTATGTTAAAGGGTTTGGGTTTGTTTGTTTTTTGCAATCATTGCTTTCCTCCCATAAAAGGGGACAGTAGAAGAAGAACTTTTTTTTAAAAAAAAAAACACCCCTGCTGGATCAATCCATCCACCCATCTAGTTCAGCATTCTGTTCCCACAATGACCAATCACATGCCTATGGGAAGCCAGCAAGCAAGTCATGAGCACAACAGCACTATTTCACTGCTGCCCCTCAGTATATTGCATCTGATACTGGAGGTAACAGATAGCCCTCATGACTGGAAGCCCTTGATAGGGGTTAAGAGCTGTAGCTCAGTGAAAGAGAATATGTTTTGCATGCCAAAGGTTCCAGGTTCAGTACCTGGTGTCTCCAGATTTGGCTGGGGGTGTTCCCCTGCCTGAAACCTAGTGAGCCACTGCTAGTCACTGTCAACAATACTAAGGCAGGATAGAACATTGATCTGAAATGATATAAGGCAGGTTCCTATGATATCCTCCAAGGGGAACTTCTAGATGAGGTATGTTATCTTCATATAAGATAACACACACACACACAGAGAGAGAGAGAGTCTGGTCATATTGTTCAGGCAAATAACCAATTGAGCAAAATTCCAACCCCCTGCTTAAAATAATAATAATAATAATAATAATAATAATAATAATAATAATAATAGTTTTCCTGCTTTGGAATAAAAATAAGATTCTGTCACTGTTCATTGGGATCCTATAGCCAGTTGCTTTGTAGGTGCATCTACAGAATTTATTTCAGGTTCAGCCCTTACTCTCGCAGATTAAGACTCTTAATCTTAGGGTTGTGGGTTCAAACTCCACATTGGGCAAAAGATTCCTGCATTGCTGGAGGCTGGTCTAGATGACTCTTGTGGTCCCTTCCATAATAATAATAATAATAATAATAATAATAATAATAATTGTAGAATAATACATTTCTATTATTCGAAACTTGCCTCTGATAAAAATGGATGATTGTGGCCACCCACTCCTTTTGGATACAATACAAAGAGAAACCTGGATACAAGTTTCTCTTTTTCCTGCATACCCAGATATATCAACAATTGAGAGGTAAGGAGAGCATTTATTTAGTATCCTGAGAAACCGATTTGGCCATAGAATTGTTGCCTAAAGCAAAAAATATAAATGTGGGCTATTCTCCTTGGGCAAAACATTTGCAGAGTTTTTTAGGAAGCTCAAAGAGTTTTGATAAGACTAATGAAGTATCTCAGGAGGTTCCGTGTGTCTCTAAATTGTGACTAGTTTCTGCCTAAGGCAAAATGAATCTGGAGCTGCTTTGCATAAATGCTCTTCAGCTCAGAATCATCTCAGTAATTATGAGCCTTGCTTGGATATATTTGACTTATTTTCTGAGCATTTTCTCCCAGCTTATAATGTTGGTGTACAACATGCATCCCACTTGACTGAAACGAAGAGAACAAAAAAGCAGAAAAAGCATTAAGGACCACAGATGTATTAAAATTCAGATCTGTCAAGTGCAACTAACCAACAACCCAATCAGTATGAACACCTGCAACTCTAAGGAGACAGGCTATGACTTGGGCCGGACTACTCTGGCTCAAGGCGTGGATACAGAGTTTCACCCCACCCTCACCAGGCAGAGTTTGGTGGGCCAGATCATTCACAATCAAGGGCAGCATCCTTTCTAGGTAATCTTTCACCTACTACCAGTAAGAAGTAGGCTAGGAACAACCCTTCATCCTGCTTATGAGTATAAGCTGCCATCCATATTTTTTCCTGCATATAATTATTGTTAGCTATGACCAAAGCAATACTGGCTTTGATGCTTCTGAATTCTGGTGCTGGAGGAGACTCTTGAGAGTCCCATGGACTGCAAGAAGATCAAACCTCTCCATTCTGAAGGAAATCAGCCCTGAGTGCTCACTGGAAGGACAGATTGTGAAGCTGAGGCTCCAGTACTTTGGCCACCTCATGAGAAGAGAAGACTCCCTGAAGAAGACCCTGATGTTGGGAAAGGTGGAGGGCACAAGGAGAAGGGGGCGACAGAGGACGAGATGGTTGGACAGTGTTCTCGAAGCCTTTGCTTCTGAGCCCTTTGCTCTCCTACTTTCAATGCTTGCCGAGTTCTCTCTCTCTGTGTGTGTGTGTTTGGAATGCTTTCTAAAGACACTGTGTCCATCAGCTGTTGTCCTCCTGGTTCTTCCTCTTCCTCCTCTTCCATTATTTCCCAGCTTGTCCCCTCATCTGCCTCTGAGTTGTGACCTCCCTCAAACCCCTATTGTAATTCTGAACTGTCTTCTTCTTCTCTGCAAGGGTCAGGCTGGGGAGGCGGTCTCCACCATTCCTCTGATGCCCAGTCCCTAACATCTGGTTGGCCACTGCAAGAACAGGATGCTGGATTGGAAAGGGCTATTGGCCTAATCCAGCAGGGTCTTCTTATGTTCAAATTGACAACCTGAGCAGCTCTATCAGCGTAGCAGTAACTCCTTGACAGTTATTAGTTTCTGTGAGCAATCTGGCTACTGCATACAGCACTAAGCTGCAGGTTCTGGACCAGATACAAGGGTAGCCCCACATAAAGCATGTCACAGTAATGAAGTCTTGAAGCTACCAATAAATGTGTCACCATGGTCAGGCTGTTCCCTGATACATATGCGTGAGAGAGAATGAATTCAAATGGGGATAATGATTGACGAGGGAGCTGTTTGACACCAATGGAAGGAAAAGGGCCCTTTCCAGGAGAGTGGAGAAATGTGTAGACAACTTTTTAATTGCAAGTTTTAATTTTTTTTTCTAATATTATTTATTCAACTTTTAAAAGATTACAAAAAAGAACACAGTATATAAAAACAAAACATATCCAAGATAAAAAAAATAGAAAAATAGCAAAAGCAAAAGCAGCTAAAAAAGAAAAAAAGATACAATCCAAAAGAAAAATCAAAATAACAAGTTAAACCTTAATATAACTCCCTTTCTTAACTTATCTCCTTGACCCCCTCACACCTCCCCTCTTTGTATTCTAATTCATATAGATATTTCAGCAAATCCTTCATCTTATTTTTATTCTTATATCTTATCTTAATATACTGTAATTTTCCATTCTTTCTTGCAACAATTAACCATACACTTTTACTTTATTTAATCTTATTTCTCATTAAAACTTATATATCTGAACTTATTCTTAAGACGTTTCCCCTAGGGTCAAAAAAAAAAGATTCCATTCCACAATTTCCCCCTCTCATTAAAAGAAAAAAAAAACAAATTATAATATATACACTTTAAATTCCCAATTTTCTTTCACCAGCTCCCCTCCCCGGTTTCGGCCCCTAGCAATAGTTCCATCAATCTCGGAAAACCATTAACCTGGAGATCTTAAGTCCGAGGCTCTTAAATCTCTTTCATGTCCCCTCTGCCGGTCTTTTTGGTAGTCTTTGGTGTTAAAAACCAGATCTCGGGGAAGCTCCAACCCAACGGTAATCATATTCCTTCCTGCCAGACTTCCATAGTTAAAAGTAGGGCCTATAGGATATTCCAAATCTTGTTTCACACTCCTTTCAAATCCAAAGGCCCCAAAAGCTCCAACCTCCACCTGGCTCAGATTTGTATCCCAAAGGTCATTTGATCTCCACATAGGGTGATCTCTCCATCTAAGGCCTCAAGTTGTAGTCCACCATTTGCCTCTGTAGGGTTACGGCTCCCCCTTTCATCACTTTAATCACAAGTTTCTCCTTCTCAAATTCTTCAATTTGTTCAGTTGGAAGAGGTTCCTGTGCCGAGTTCTTGTCAGCTTCTTTACTAATGCCCACTTTTGTTCCCAAGATTACAACATTGGTAGCCATAACATTTATCTGGTCTTGCAGCTTTCCCAACAGATAAAATGTCCTGTTCAGTTCACACTTGACTTCCTTCCCGACCACCATCCTTAAACAGTCTAAGGTCAAAGACTAGTTTCTCAGAGCTTTTATCTTTAAAAGCAATTTCCCAGCTGCATCCTTACGACAATATCCCAAAGCTCCCGCTAGAGGGATTCAAGTTCCTTTTCACTCCTTCCAGCACAGTCCCAAAGGTACCATACGTTAAATTGTAACAGTTCCTTCCTTCTTTTTAAATGTAAAGTTGTAACAGAAACGGACAGTAGAAACAAAGTCCTTCTTTTGTATCTTGACAGCTAACTTGACAGCTGTCAGATTTATCTATTCACCGTCAGCGGGCTCTCGCAGACCACTCCCGGGTTTAGGGAAGTGGCGCTTCAATTCCCGAATTTTAACCTTCTCCTGCAGGCTCCCCTGCTTCCAAAAAGAATATTGATGGTAGTTCCAGTCAGTGGAATTTAAATCCTTTACATAAGACTCTCCATGACCTTAGTTAACAGATTCTTTGCTTCAGGTTATTTACAGAAAGGGGAGGTGGACTTCCTGTTTAGAACATCCCCGATCGGTGCCAATTTAAAACTACTTTAAAAATCCAATTTCCGTTCTACTCACGGGTTGTTGTTTGGAATCCAATTGTCCACAAGAAAAAGTCAGCGCTCTCCGGCAATGGCTACGCAGCTTCACTCCGTAAAAATAGTGGTCGATTCAAAACACCGCGCCACTCACCCCTCATCACTTCGGAACCCCAAAAAAGGGGTTTCCCTGTGGGTAGGGGGGCGCTCCTGGTGTCAGCCAAATCCCACGTTCCCAGGCTTCCTCTGCCTGGGATTTCTAAAGGGTCTCCGCCTTCACCGCGGCGGCACGACCCAAATTCCAAGGAGCGGGTTCCTCTCAGTCAGAGGAACGCCGCCATTGCCAATGGCGCTAACCCGGAAGTCCTTAATTGCAAGTTTTAAATGAATGGTTTTAATAGAAAGATTTCCCACCACCACCACCACCCCCATTTTGTGTAAGCCAGCTTGGAGACCTCTCTACATCAAAAGCAAGGGTAGAAATGAGGTTAATAAAGGGACTCTTACTAGGCAGTTGAACAGGGGAGTTGAACTAAGAATGAACAGGGACTCCTTGTCCTTAGAATCCTAGAATTTTAGATTTGGGAGATATCTTGGAGATTGTGTAACCTAACCTTCCTCTCTTCCAGCATTGCAGGGGGTTGGACTGGATGACCTTTGGGGTCCATTTCAGCTCTACAGTTCTGTGATTCTGTAATTCCATGGTTCTTTGCTAATCTTGCGATGAGAGGTTAGGCAAATAACATCTTATCACAGACAACTGTTATTTCCAAACAGGTGTTTTTTTGAACAAAATTCACCTCAAAAAATTGTTTCAGGGTTTTTGGGGGGCTATTTGTGTGTGGCTTCCCTGTAGTGGTGATAATAATAATAATAATAATAATAATAATAATAATAATAATAATAATAATAATTTATTATGTATACCCCACCCATCCGGCTGGGTTTCCCCAGCCACTCTGGGCAGCTTCCACCGAATATTAAAAGCAATACAGCATCAGACATTAAAAACTTCCCTAAACAGGGCCGCCTTCAGTTGTCTTTTAAAAGTAAAATAGTTGTTTATTGCCTTCACATCTGCTGCAAGGGCATTCCACAGGGCAGGCACCACTACCGAGAAGGCCCTCTGCCTGGTTCCCTGTAACCTCACTGCTCCCTGTTACCTGCCTATTGATCTGAGTAGCGTAATGCCAATCTGTTTATTTCTTTTTATATTAATGCTCCACAACTGATGTGTGTATCTTATAAAACAAAAACAAAACCTGTATCTTTTCAGCCTGGCTCTAGTTTGAGCAGATGTTAGGTGGCTGTGTACAAGCATGTCTCTATGCAATTCAACTCTCCTTTGCATGAAGCTGTGGTGGTAGTCATAGATTGCATGGAGGTGTCCCCAAGTAGGCAGGCAGATGAAAATGCAACTGGTGGTAACTAGATGTCATTTTTTGTACATGATACTTACCTGGTGAACTGCCTTGCCAGATTCGGAGAAGTGCAAATTTCGGTTTTGTTTTAGTGTGCACATATCTTTGGGAAGTGTGGCTTCACTTTCAAATGAGAATTGACTTGAATTTCTCCCCCAGCTCCTACTTGGAAGTAGCATTCACCGACTGGAACCTCAGAGAACTTTCCCCCTCTTGCCCACCCCCACATATTTGATGAAGGATTTATTACAAATTGGCCCTCCAAACAGTTCCCTCTTTCCCATTCACCTCGCTGTCAGGAAGAAAAGCCTCCTTTCAGGTACCAAGCATTGAAAGCTTTTATTAGCAAACCTCAGGCCAGTTTAGTCAATAACCCAGTCGCAATGGCTTTATTTACCTTTCTGTTATGACCCCCATAGAGCGGAGATGCTAAACGTCTATCTAAAGAGTGCTACTTAAATTGCAGCATTTATATTCTGTCCACACAGCCAGTTTAACTGAGACAATGAATGTGATGGATGGCTGTAGCAAAGGGGCCAGTGGTGTCAGCATATTTTTTAATGGATCCTGCCTTCACTTTCTTACTTTCTCTCCCTATTTTATCTTAAATTTCACTCCCAAATGCCAGCCTTTTGAAAACAGGGCACTCGCTTGCCAAAGACAGGAACGGATCACTATGAAGGCAAAGCAAGACTGAACAGGGGAAAGCCGAAAAGTAAGGAAGAGGAGATGCATGTTTAATTTGTGTCCCTACATGCTCTTGAAAATGAATATCATTTTCTCTATCTCCAGCATCCCATCTGTTTGCATTTGAAGGCAGATCTACCTAATTCACATTTTCTGAAAAACTACAAAGCCATCCTTTGAAATCTGAACTTCTTTGAATTTCGCAGTGCAGTTCTGCAGCCAAGTAATGTGAGGAAAGACACACATGCTAGGACAACGCGGACATAAAAATGCATATATTTAACATTAATAACATTAAAAGTAAAATATGCTAGGGGGGATTGTCTTGCATAAAAAACCCAAAACCCATTCCGCTGCCTGATCCACTTAAGTATTGGGTGCTGGGATGCATTTGCAGCCTGGGCGGACGCAAGATTCAGCTCCTGAGATGTGCTGCATTCTGACACAAATTTGTGCATGGGGAGGGTATCTTCAGAGCCTTAATTAAGCCCTGCCAAGCTGCTCCTCACCTTCTTCTCCTTGCAGATGCACCCTCCCTCCCTCCCTGTCTCTCATTGTGATTAATTTGGTCATTTTGGGGCTGAGTAGGAATTTGGGGGCAGTCTACTTTTTCTGGTGGGTCCCCCCCCCCCACTCCACACTGAATGCCTGACTGTGACAGCATTACATGGGCTGCCATGTTCTTTAAATAGGTTTTGTACATTCCAACATTTCTCCGATGAAAATAAGGACTTCCCATGCCGTAATGATAATTTTACTATTTATTCCCCCCTACACGAATCTTACTGGGTTGCCCCAGCCACTCTGGGCAGCTTCCAACATATATAAAAAACATAATAAAACATTAAACATTACAAAAAACCTTCCGTATCCAGGAAGGCTCGGGGATAATTCCACACCCTCCAACATTTCTCCAATGAAAATAGGGACATCCTAAGTCCATTTTGGGGGCCTAATCTGGCCCTTGTGGTAGTTTATTTCCTGGGGTAAAATCCTAAGAAAACCTCAACAACTTAAATCCTAAAAGAAGCTCAACAACTCCTCCCCTGAAAAAAACTCAACAATTAAAATCCTAAAAAAGCTCAACAACTTCAGTCCTAAAACAAGGTCAACAACTGGTTAGCCCTTTGGTCGGCCCCCACGGCCCTTTACTTCATCAAATCTGGCCCTCTTTAAAAAACGTTTGGACACCACTGTGACCTAAGGAAAAGCAGGACATTCCAGAATGAAATCAGGAACTGGGAAGGCTTCCCTAAATCAGGGACGTCTCTGGAAAATAGGGATGCTTGGAAGGGTCTGAGGTTGATTTGGTCTTTGGGATGTTAGTAGCAGGAAGGGGAACAGTTTCAAGCCATGCATCTTTCAGGTTGATGGGATGGCCTCAAGATCTGCTGTGGGGCCTTGGGGTAGGATAGGGGCTGCTTTTGTTTGTTTTTTTTAAAAGATATTTATTAAGGTTTAACAATTACCAATAAAAGAAAAACAGACAATAATAATAAGAAAAAAAAGAAAAGAGATTTTTTTTCAATACTTCAAAACTATAAAGAAGATACAATACTAAAAAGAAAAAAGAAAAACAATACAACTAAACAATAACATTTAAAAAACAGTAACATCCAGTATTCTCGTATCTTAATCTTTCATTTACTTGTTTCCTTGACTTCCTCACGCCACCCTTTTTGTATTCTAATTCATAATTGTTTCAGCAAGTCCTTTCCCTCTTTCTCAGATTTTGTTCCATAAATTTATCTTAACGCAATTTAACCTTGAATTTTTCACTTTAACCCATTAACAATCCAATTTAACTTAATTCTTTACAACCTTTCTGCTAAGACCATGTAAATTCACTCCAGCATCTTTCTAACATTCATTAATTTTACAATATTTTTTTAAATATACTTTAAATTTTTTCCAATCTTCTTCCATCGACTCTTCTCCCTGGTCTCGGATTCTACCAGTCATTTCCGCCATTTCCATGTAGTCTATCAGTTTCATCTGCCATTCTTCCCTGGTAGGTAGGTTTTGTGTCTTCCAATACTTTGCAATAAGTATTCTTGCTGCTGTTGTGGCATACATAAAAAACGTTCTATCTTTCTTTGGCACCAATTGGCCGACCATGCCCAAAAGCAAGGCCTCTGGTTTCTTCAAAAAGGTATATTTAAATACCTTTTTCATTTCATTATAGATCATCTCCCAGAATGCCTTAATCCTTGGGCATGTCCACCAAAGGTGAAAAAAGTACCTTCTGTCTCCTTACATTTCCAGCATTTATTGTCTGGCAAATGGTAAATTTTTGCAAGCTTGACTGGTGTTATGTACCACCTATAGATCATTTTCATTAAATTCTCTTTTAAGGCATTGCATGCCGTAAATTTCATACCAGTGATCCATAACTGTTCCCAGTCAGCCATCATGATATTATGTCCAACATCTTGTGCCCATTTAATCATAGCAGATTTCACCATTTCATCTTGAGTATTCAATTTCAACAGCAGGTTATACATTCTTGACAAATTCTTAACTTTAGAGTCTAACAGTTCTGTTTCCAGTTTTGATTTTTCCACTTGGAAGCCTATTTTTTGGTCCAAATTATATGCCTCCATTATTTGATAATAATGGAGCCAATCTCGCACTCTGTTTTTTAATTTTTCAAAACTCTGCAATTTTAGTCTGTCTCCCTCTGATAGGGGCTGCTTTTGAGGCAGCCCATCTCATCTCCCTGAAGTTGTGAGGCTGTGGATGCAGCAAGGTCTATCTATTCATCTTTTTGGTGTGGCCTGAGAAGGGAGGTAGGCTGGGCACCCATAAATCCATTTTCCACAGACAAGGGGTTTGGTCACCCCAATGGCTGCAGTTTCATTTTAGAGTTAGTTCCCTCACCGACTGATGTTTCTTTCTGCAGGTGCTTTTATTGGTTTAAACTTAAATAAAGTGGCCATAGTCCAACCCAGCCTGTATTTCTGTCTCCGGATCCAGCAATTAAGTCACCGTGTGTGTGTTAGGCAAAACTGCATACAGAATTGTGTATCTTAGGACAAATCAACACTAAAATGCAGATGAATTTTCCTGAGGACATGCAAATGGATGGTTGAATAAACAGCTCTGACACATAGACACTGGGGGAATGTGACATGGCATGGATGAGGCCATGCCATTAGCCCATGTGATTATTAGTGTGGTAACACATCACTGGAAAAGGCATAGAGTAGGAGCTTGGATCATCATCTACAGAAGGGAAATATTTGTTAGGGGAAGAGACCATAACTTAATAGATAGATAATCTATTTTGCACACCAATGATCTCAGGTTCTATATTCAGCTTGAAGTATCTCAGTCTAATGGTAAAGGTACCCCTGACGGTTAAGTCCAGTCGTGGATGACTCTGGGGTTGCAGCGCTCATCTCACTCTATAGGCTGAGGGAGCTGGTGTTTGTCCACAGATAGCTTCCGGGTCATGTGGCCAGCATGACTAAGCCGCTTCTGTCGAAACCAGAGCAGTGCACGGAAGTACCTTTTACCTTCCCGCTGGAGCAGTACCTATTTATCTACTTGCACTTTGATGTGCTTTTGAACTGCTAGGTGGGCGGGAGCTGGAACCAAACAACAGGAGCTCACCCCGTTGTGGGGATTCAAACTTTTCCCAGCCTGGTGCCCACCAAAGGTTGTTGACTACCATTTCCACTATAATCCTGATCATTGCCCATGCTGGCAGGGGCTGCTGGCAGTTTTTAGTCTGAAACATCTGGAGAGCGCCATGTTGGGGGAGGCTAATGTAGACAGTACTGAGCTCGACTGACCAATACTCCATCTCCTTGTTTTCCCTCCCTCCAAGGGGAAGGCCATACCTCAGTGTAAGAGCATCTGCTTCTCGTGACAAAGGTGCCCGGTTCAAAGCCTGGCATCTCCAGGAAGGGCTGGGACCCCTACCTGAAACCCCAGGGGCTACTGCCAGTCAGTGTAGACCAGGTGTGGGGAGCCTTTGGCACTCCAGATATTGCTGAACTACAACTCCCATCATCCATGGATTCTCTTAGTTTATATATTTGCTTTATATTCTGTTCTGATTTACTCTCCAATCCCCCTTGCATTGGCCTTTTTGAAGGGTAGCATAAACAAAACTTCACACGAAGTCACTTGTTGTCATGATGCCAAGCACAGGATTAATTGACTCATTAACCTTAATCATTTTGATGGTGGTTTTTTTTTTTTTTTAATTATTGTGAAGGTCAGATGCAGCTTTGGAGATAGATGCCCTTAGCTTTTATGGCCGCATGTCAGAAAGGCTTTCAGGGACTGTTCCTTTTAGGTAAACAAAAGATCTCTCAGTGGTGCTAAAGGTTATGCAATGAGCAGAAGACTTGAAAAGTCCCAACGTGCTTGAAGTGAAAACGTCTATCTATGTAAAGATGCAATTGTTGGTGTGCTTCAGTTGGCCTACATTTTTTATCCTTGCTCCATGCCTAAATCGGTGACTGCTAGGACATTGGTGGGGATCTCAGTCCTAGAGGTTAAATGTGGCTTCTTCCTGAACCCCACCCACTCCTTAGTCATACTATTTCTCCCCAGGCCAAGCCCCTCGGCAGCCCTGGTTTGCACCCTCCTCAAGTGTTTTTGCTTGGCTGGAATGTATCCTTGAACACTGAGCATGGTTCTCATTTGAATGGGCAGAGGGGTGGTGGTGTGCCAAGAAGACAGCCTACTGCACAAAGGTGGGGGGGGGAGATACATTATTTGCTCAAGTCACAATTTTTTAAAAAATATTTTTTAATTAAATTTTACAATTTAATATTCAATACATTTATCAAATACAGAAAAAAGAAAATAAAACAAAACTCCCCCTACGCCATGACTCCGCTCAACTTACCCTTCTGGTTCTTTAACTATTGCTACTTCTGCTTAATTTTTGTCTTATTTTTCATCCTTTAACTGAATGCTCTTATATTCTTATCACTTTTATATCCAATCTTCATCATTTTACATCTTACATTTATTTAAATTCTATATTATTATTTCTTAACCTTTACTATTGTTTTCTTAATTCTAAGTGTTTACTCAACCCCTGCCAGTGAGTCCATTTCTTTACAATTTTTCTGTAGTTACAACATGTACAGTTCCCAATCTTTTTTAAAGTCTCTGTTGTCTTTGTCTCTGAGTCTTCCCGGAAGTTTTGCCATTTCTGCATATCCCATAAGTTTAACTTGCCATTCCTCTTTCGTTGGTATCTTGTCGTCTTTCCATTTTGGGGCTAGTAAAATCCTAGCTGCTATTGTAGCATACATGAATAACTTCTTCTGGTCTTTTGGTAGTTCTTGCCCTATAATACCTAACAAAAATGCTTCTGGCTTTTTTTACAAAGGTTATTTTAAACAACTTTTTCAATTCATTATATATCATTTCCCAATTATTTTTAATTACTTTACAGTTCCACCACATTTGATAAAACATATCTTATTTCTCTTTACAGTTCCAGCACTTATTAGAACTGCCCACTACTGGCGAATGCCCCTGGAAGGCTGCTGACCTTGACCTTAAAAAGGTCCCCTAATACTGCTGTAGGAAGAACTGGGTACCTTTCTTTCTTTTTTATCATTGAATCATTCTGAAGAGCTGAATGAGCTTGCACTGTTGTTTGCCAATGGTAGAAGATAATAGCCTCTTCTGGATCTCACTGTTGCTGTCGCTGTTGTTGTTATCTGCCTTCATACTAATATTAGCACTCCCCAATTTCCAGACTTAATTGTTCTGATTACCCTGCTAAGATTTTATGCAATCTCATTTCGGTCTAATGACTCTCCATTTAGATTTTCCAATGAAGCCAGTGCTGGACTCTGCAACAGCGCTTTGAGCCTCATTGGGATGCATGCATTTTAAAGCCGTGTTTACTATGAAACCATCCTCTTAGTCACACAGGATTTGTTGTAATAAAACCTACACACACACACACACACACACACACACACACACACACACACACCTGATGTATTTTCATTATCCATTGGACTTTTCAGTGCACAAAGCGGTTTTGCCACTTTGTAAGCACTGTCTATACTTCTCAGTTAACAAAACTGATCCTTCATATTCACATTCAGAGCATATTCTAGCTCAAGGGAAGGGGGAACTGGATCCAGCCAGTGGCCATGATCCCTGACAATGATGTCAGGTGACCCATTTTTACCTTGCATGGCACTCTGAAAGCCCTAGTGATCAGCTGATCATCCATGGGGAATCCACGGGGATTCCAAGGAAGCCCCGGCTATCAGCAGATCAAGAGAGTTTGCAAAGTGCCTTTCACTACACTGTGCAAGCCCAGATGTCCCAGTGGTTGTGCTTGCAACATGGCTGTGTGGGTGCCATCAATCAGCCTGCAAACCCCTCTCTGGCCAAGCTGTGTCTTCACATGCCCCACACCTGACATCATATATTTTAAATTCTTACTCTATTACTTGTGTTGCTGTTTGTAACTAGGCCCATGGCAAGCAATAGGAAAAGCATTGCTGTTATATTCACTTGCCAAAGCAAGGATTACTCTGGCACCCCTGCAGATGATGAAGAAAGTCCTGGAGCTTTATTCTCTTGTGTTTCTCTTCCACCACACTACTGGTCAGGTCAATTCCCTCCTTCTCTTCCTGATGTTCAACTGCTTTCATCTCAGATTCTGATGCAATCTCAGATTCTGATGCAAAATAAGTTTGCTGGAACTTCTAATATGACTATCACTCCATGACATTGTGGAGAAGGAAACTATGACTACCACAAGAAAAAAAGAAAGAGAGAGAGAGAGAGAGAGAGAGAGAGAGAGAGAGAGAGAGAGAGAGAGAAGCTTGGATGATATATGCAGGCATGCTTCTGTTTCACACAGACGGGGCAGTAACAAAAAGAAACATCTCAGGCATTTTCTCATAAAAGTATCTTCTGATAAATTTTGGCTGGGCTGTACCTCAGTTCAAGTCAAGACCTTGCTGGAGCAATGAGCCTGATCGGAGCTCTCCAAGGTCCTGAAACTCCTTGCTCACCTGTCTACTGCTAGACTGTATTGCCCTCAGGCAACCTGAAGTGTTCCTGTGGAATTCTGCTCAACACTGGGGCAGACTACATACCAGTATTTTTCTTTATGTGTTCTGAGTCCACCATCTCCCTGTGTATGCAACAGACACCACACTAATTTGTCTGAGAGTGACTTTGCTTCACTGCCCAGGTCACAGATATGGAGGCACTGATCTCAGTATTAGAAGGGGACACACACACACACACACACACACACACACACACACACACACTGTGATGGACTCTCTCCTTCTGTAGCAGCAAAGTACAGCTGACTGGAAAATTGGATTTGACAATACGTTAGCGCTACTGGCCTTGCTCAAGATGCCAAAAGTCACTTCACAAAACAAGAGAGAATACATGTAATAATTCACCCTGCAATCAAACTGTCCATCTGCCTGCCTAAAAGCCACTTGCTTACCTTCACAATCACCAAGGCAGATCATTAAATAAAAGGAAAGTCAAGGGGGAGGAGAAAGATACAATCCCTTTCATTGCATGGGGAGCGGAGGAGCGAGGAGTCAAATGTACTCCAGGGACAAGGCTGGCTTTTAATTGTCTTGTTTGGTTTATTTTATTTTTAACGTTTCTAACCTTCCTTTCAACCCTCAAATCACGCCCTCAAGGCAGCTTATAACAAACAAGCAACAATCATGAAGCATTAAAACTGCATGTAAACAAATTAGAAAAACAAGCCATTGTTTTTTCAAAAGGTGAGGTGTGACAAAGGAGGAGAAAGGCAACATATAAAATCATTTCAAAAATATGCAGCAGACACTGATAATGGGAAACCATTTCAAAAACATCTGACTTCTACTGGGTCTACATCATGAGTGTGAAATCCCAGGTCTGGCATTAGAACTCAGCAGCACCTATTTCTGACTGCCCAGGTTTAATTTATCATATACATTGACCTTTATTAAAAGATCTTCAGCCACATGCAACCTTTAGCTTTTAATTTGAGATGCAAGCCATCTTGCACAAAAATAATTAATGCTACCATTTAAACTGCCACTGCGAAGCAGGATCCCAATCAAAGAAAAGGAAAGAAGTATCTAGCCTCTCCTGGGTTATTTTCCTCATTCTCTTAATTCTGTTCTGTCACAAGCAAACTCCTGGCTCCCTCAGAATTCTTCCAAGGCCACATCAAATTTCCTCTTGCCACACTCCTCACAATCTTGTTCCGTACCTTCTCAAATATTTTTACCTTTCTGGAATGCATCATTGAACTCTAATACTGCCTGGATGGAAGACAGAGTATGGATCTGCGTATGCGTGTAGCACAAAGGTAAAAATTACGTTTGTTGCTCTGCTCACTTCTGTCTCCAGTCTCAACCATTACTGCATAGCTGTCAACTTACAGATTTGAAAATAAGGGACCAGCAGCCTTGAAAATAAGGGATCAGCAGCCAAAATAAGGAACCTGCAGCCTCACCTGTTCCAGGCACTGCAGTCTTCCTGTCCTCCTGCAGTCTTCAAGAACACTGTCCAACCAACTTTGTAACCAGAGGTTCAACTGAATAGAATCTGAATCACATGCACCACAAGGCCTATGCAGCCTCAACTTAAGATGGCTCCCTGGCCTGGCTTTGCACTGCAAAGTTTGCAGCAGCACATGCAACAAAATGGCATCCAGCATTCAAAAACCCCTTCAGCTTGCATTAACTAGCCACACACACACAGCCTCCCCCCTCGCCACAAGATCGCCAGTCACCCACCATTTTAGTCAACCAGCTCCTTTCTTTCCCCCCATGTCATTCGAAGGAGCCTCCAAAACAAATTCAAAAGCCCCCCCTCCCACGAGATCTCCTTTCCTTTTCCCCCACCATGTGCCCCCACTCCAGACAGACCTTTTCGCTGGTAAGGGTGAGTGGGCCGTTGATGACGTATCCATCCGATTCCGATCCGAGCACTCAGCACAGGTATGTTCAACTTCTGAGCCCCTCTGAGCCAAAGGCAGAAAGCCCAGCCAGCAGCCAAACGAAGCCTCAAGGAAAACCACCGTCACCTCTCCGCTGGGAAGCGCTGAGCAAAGGCGAGCCCCCAGGCAACGTGGCCAATTTGATTGGAACAAGGCATGCAAGCTCCACCCCCAGTCGTTCTTAGACTCCTTATTGGGTGAGCAACACAGCCGAACAACACAGTTGGAGCCTCCCTCCTCCCTGGCCGGCAGGGAGGGAGGGAGAGGTGCTGCTTCCTTTGAAATTTAAGGGACATCATTTAAGGGACAGCAGCGGGACATGGTGCTGGAATAAGGGACTGTCCCTTCAAATAAGGGACGCTTGACAGCTATGCATTACTGTCAGTTAGCTCACTGTCTCCATCTAGTGTCCCATTTGTATATGGCACTTTGCAACACTTTTAAAACATTTTATTTGCAGCTGTATAGATGAGTCCCTGGTTTCTGTTCATGGTACCCTCAGGGAAATGCTGAGAGCCCACAGCAACCAAGATAGGCATCAATTTAATTTTAACCTTTTTAAAAAGGAGAAAGGGTTTTCACCATCCCAATTCCCTTGTAATGCTTCTGGACCCTGCTTGATATACTGCCACTATGAAATGTTATGTCAGCACCCCCTCGGGCACTTGTGGGTGAATTAAGATGGCTGCTCCTGCCTACATTCAGCATGGGCAGTGGGGCTGGAGCTACTGTTCCTTTCACTGCCACTGTAAATCCCTGCTGCTCTTCGCCATTGCTCAATAAACTCAGGGGTAGCAGTAGCTGCTGGCTTGTTTGGGGTGAACCAGGGTGATGCCAGGGAAGGTATTCAGAGGTCTAATTGCCCTTTACTGCAACATTCTCAGTACCTGCTTCTGGTAGTCTACTCTCTCTAGCATGTAGGTGAGGAACCTTGGGTAAAGGAGGTATATATGTCTCTCTAGCCCTCTCTAGATGGAAAACTCCACTTTTGCTTCTGGCCACAACCACCATTTGCAGGCACCAAAACTTGTACAGTAAAGACACCTGCCTGGTGTCAATAGACAGGGAGATCCAAAGTACAAATGTTGCCACACTGAGATAATTTGTTAAAGGTAAAGGTAAAGGGACCCCTGACCATTAGGTCCAGTCGTGGCTGACTGGGGTTGCGGCGCTTATCTCACTTTATTGGCCAAGGGAGCCAGCATACAGCTTCTGGGTCATGTGGCCAGCATGACTAAGCTGCTTCTGGCAAACCAGAGCAGCGCACAGAAACGCTGTTTACCTTCCCGCTGGAGCAGTACCTATTTATCTATTTGCACTTTGACATGCTTTCAAACTGCTAGGTTAGCAGGAGCAGGGACCGAGCAACGGGAGCTCACCCCGTCGTGGGGATTCGAACCGCCGACCTTCTGATCAGCAAGCTCTAGGCTCTGTGGTTTAACCCACAGCGCCACCCGCGTCCCCTGAGATAATTGGTTAAATCTTGCTATATAAAAGCCAACAAAATAAAGAGGCCCAGAAAGCTTTTCCACTATGTTTAACCATTTGGCTGAGACCCATGGTTTCAATATATCCTTTTTTATGCGAAGGGCCACGCCTTTCTGGACTGAAAATCTAGTGAACCGAGTTAAGTAAAGCTGAGTTGTCCTTTCAACAGGGACAAAAGCTGCAGGGCTGTGAAAAGAATCCTATGCTGAAGGAAACCGCATGCAACAAAAATATCAGATTTAAGATAAACTGGTCTGAACAGCTACTGTAAAGTAAGATACTCCCTTTGTGGGTAGATAACAATCTTTCGTTTGCAATTGGATCTAATCAGCATGCAGCATAGAAAAGCTGACTCTGGCTCTCAGCAGTCTGCTGTACAAATTATTGCTATTCTGTTATGTTTGCAGTCTGTTGCTTTCCTCCCGCCCAAGAACAACAATAGGTGCACTTTCTCCTAAGTAATGAAGCCAAGCCTTATTCTATCAGACTGATGCTAATTCAGAAACACGAAAAGAACAGGAATTAGTCCAGACACCCTTAGGTGCCAGAGATGTGGCAAGGATCAAACCAACTTAGGAGAGGCACTTTAAGGTTCCCTAACCACAGTTCACACGGGACGCAGGTGGCGCTGTGGGTTAAAGCCTCAGCGCCTAGGGCTTGCCGATCGAAAGGTCGGCGGTTCGAATCCCTGCGGCGGGGTGCGCTCCCGCTGCTCGGTCCCAGCGCCTGCCAACCTAGCAGTTCAAAAGCACCTCCGGGTGCAAGTAGATAAATAGGGACCGCTTACCAGCGGGAAGGTAAACGGCGTTTCCGTGTGCGGCTCTGGCTCGCCAGAGCAGCGATGTCACGCTGGCCACGTGACCCGGAAGTGTCTCCGGACAGCGCTGGCCCCTGGCCTCTTAAGTGAGATGGGCGCACAACCCCAGAGTCTGTCAAGACTGGCCCAAACGGGCAGGGGTACCTTTACCTTTACCTTTAACCACAGTTCAGGGACAAAGCCACGGGTCAGGATTCCAGGATCAGCTAAGACTGCGCAGGAGCATGAGGTGGAGAGCCCTGGCCATACTTTTAAACAGATGTGGAAGAAGTCTAGCAATGTGTGACATGCCGGTCCAACAAAGAAGTTGTGGCATGAAGCCAGGTGCTCCTTCCTGAGGGCCGGTTCTGATCTTTGAAGTTTCGCAGGAATATTGGAACCTGGCCTGATACCAAAGCAGACCACTGGTCTATCTTCCTCAGCGTTGTCTACATTGGCACTGGTCCTTCAGGGTTTCAGGCAGGGGTCTCTTCCTGCCCAGTGGCAGAACTTGGGGTCTCCATTTAAGATTGTTGCCCGAATGTATGTGTGTGGGCAGGGGTTGTCTAAGTGTATTACTGAGAAAATCAGGAACCTTCTCAAAAGCATTACAAAAATGGACTCCTTGCAGAGTTTCAAATGGACTGGTGACTCAGCATGTTTGCATGTTGTCTGGGCCCATTAATTCTGCAAAAGGAGCTCCTATCAACAGGACATCAAAGTTATCAGCCCAAGCATCATTGCCCTCATCTGTAGCTTTTAGGGACGTATCAATAATGTGGTACATATGGGCATCAGAATCCCCTTGCTGGGTAAAACCAATGGTCCATCCAGCTCCATGTTCTGAGATGGCCAGCTGGATGCCATTATGTGAGGGTCAGGATCTGGGCATGACAGAATTATCCATCTCTTAGATCTAGTGTAATCCATCTCCAGCATCTAACCATCAAGACTTTTACACCTGTGCCTGAAAACCGAGAAGCTTTCTCCAGTTGGAGGCAGCAGTGCTTCTGATAGCAGTTGCTGGAAACCACAGGTGGGGAACGTGAAGTTGTGCTCAGGTCTTGCTTTCTTTCAGGATTTCCAGAGGTATCTGAAAAGAGGATGCTGGACTAGTTGGGTCATTGACCTGATCCAGCAGGCTCTTCTTATGTTCTTATATGTATGTTGCTTGGTTATGTTTCTGGTCCACAACTGACAAGCCTTCCATTCATGTCTCATGCAATAAGTTCTACGAGAGAAGCTTAAGGGAGCCTGGTGTGCTTAAGCCAGCAGGGAGGCTGACAGAGAGGCAATTTGATAGCCAACTTCAGATACTGGAAAGGTTGTCACATAGATGAACAAGAGCAGAGTATCCCAATCTTGGATCTCTTGCTGTTGTTAGACTACAACTCCTAGCTAGCAGGACTAGTGGTCAGGGATGATGGGAATTGTAGTTCAAAAGCAGCTGGAGACCTGACTTAGAGCAAGGGTGGGAGGTGGTTCTCCCATTTTGTTGGAGTACGGTTCCTCTAACCATTTGCCATGTCTACTTGATATAGGAACATAGAAAGCTACCTGATACCGAATCAGGCCATTTCTCTCCTTAACACAGTATTGTAAACACTGACTGACAGCAGCTCTCTGAGGTTTCAATCAGGGAGACTTTCTCAGCCCTACCTGGAGACACCTGGGATTGAACCCAAGGCAAAGGAGATCCTCTCCCACTGAACTCCAGCCCGTACACGCAAAGGCATTTCTGAGGAGGGAAAGATAAGTTACAGGACTCTAAGCCTAAGAGTACTGGTCCAGGAAGGGAGTCTGAATCAGCCCCCCAACCTTCAAGAGTCCTTCCATTCCACTTTTAAAAGCACAGCTTGAGAGACAGTTCAGCAGCAATGTAGTTCATAGCTCCGGGACAAACTTCTACCCAGTTGCATTAGAGTGGTAGAACTCAGACCGCTGTGAGGCCCTGCCTGATGTTATAAGGCAGGCATGGGGAACATTTTTCATCTTGAGGGCCACATTTCCTCCTGAATAACCTTCTGGGGGTGCATTCTGGTTGTGAGTGGGGACAGAGGCAAACATGGGTAAATGGATGCAATACAGTAGGTGACATTCCAGCTACTCAATTACCAGACATCTCCACATACAGAGAGACACAAGCCCACACCTCCCCATCTTCCAGCCAAGCGAGCAAGAGGCATTATCACAGTTCATTGGCACATTCTTTATAGACAAAAGCACTTGGAGAGGGTAGAGGAGGACCAGCGAGGGGGGGGGGGAGGCTTGGTCTAGAGAAGAAACACGGCATGGGGAGAATTCTGAAGGCCATGTAGTGAGGCCTGGAGAGCTGCGTTTGGGGCCCAGACCCAACAGAGCTGTGGTAGGGTTGCCATACACATTGCCAGGATTTGGCCACCAGAAACAGTCTAGGTCCAACTCCCAAGAGACTGGCAGTGATCTACCCCCTTTTGAGGGATTCAGGTCAAAGTTGTTGAGCTTTTTTTAGGAAGGGAAGCCTGTTTTCTGACCTTTTATTTTTAGGAAGGAAAGCCCTAATTTGGGGGGCTAAGGGCTTTTTTTAGGGGAGCCAAAGTTATTGAGCTTCTTTGGGGGGAGCCAGGGATCTACCTGTGATCTACCACAGACGTCCAGTGATCTACTGGTAGATCCAGATGTATGGCAACCCATGTAGGAAGTGTAGATTTTGGTGAATTTCCTTCTCTCTCTTTTTATATCTTGCAAAAAAAGCACTCAACTTTTTGAAATATGGCAACCCTAAGCTGTGGCTTTATCAGATGAGTACCTGTTATCCCTGGGAGATGATGCATTTGCTTTTATAACCTCATTTTACCACCTATCCATTATCCCTCTTCCTGCTTGCTACTGCCTGCCACTGTTGCCTCTTGTGTGCACTACTACGAGCCCATTTCCCTGGGAGCAAGGCAGCCATCAACACCAGTGAAACCAGGCAACTGCCAAAGGCCTGCAGCTATAGGAAGGGCGCATTGAGCCTGGACATAAGCATCAATTTGTTTGACAACCCACATCAGACTTTAAAGCATCAGCTCTCCATAAGGCTACATGGAAATGTTCAAATCCCCAGGCGCCACCATTGCATTTCCTCCCCCAAAGAGTCTGAACATCTAATCATCTGGGATGCTTCCAGCTCTGTTTTACACTACAAACCCAGACTCCATGCACTCCAGAACATCTGTGACAATGCTGATTTCTCCATGCCCTGGTTTCAAGCTGTTTCACGAAGGATTGTGGCAGCTTTCAAAGACTGTGCAGATCTGAATATTCAAATTTTGCTCATTGCTCAATAACAGAAGTGTGGCGCAGCAGGTGTGCTCAATGTTGCAAATGAATTCTGAAAACAGCGCATTGCTGTGCAGAATTTAAATGATCCACCACCTCTCTCTCTCTCTCTCTCTCTCTCTCTCTCTCTCTCTCTCTCTCTCACCTTTTCAGCCCTGGCAGCCGTGTTTTTAAACAATGCTGTTTATCTGATGAAATGAGAAATTCTCTTTCTTAACTGTCTGTGCCAGAGCCTTAATCTTAGTTACTGAAATTATCTGACAGCACAATAACAGGCTTTTAAACAAGGTCATTCTCAGTTAGGGTTGGATGGTTTTCTAATTCTGAAGAGAGAGAGAGAGAGAGAGAGAGAGAGAGAGGGAGAGAGATGCAAGTCTTTTCAATAAAATAAAAGGCAAATGAGCTGAACAACCCTTTAGGAATATGAAGAGAAGGAATTGGGACTGGGAGAAAGACATGGGGTCTGTAAATTAGCTGCAAACAAAAGTCTAATTTATTTCTTGGGATGATTAGTGTTAGCGAAATGAATGAGGCCATCTCCTTGCTCATGGTCTGATGGCCTGAATAATATGGCTGTCTTGTTTGCTTTCTCTTCTGCTGGATTGTGAAAATGTATATTTAGACTTTCAAGGCTGAAGTGCAAAGCACAATGAAAGCGTACAATAACAAAATATAAAGCCATCTAAAGCGTTGGTGGGGCTAATGTACCATCAATATGTTTTTATGCAGAGTGGTAGAAATGCTCTACCTTGCATACCCTCTGACATCCCATAGATGAGAATGGAAACACCTTTGTAGACTCCCAAGCAATATGAACAATATGTATGTTTTCACAGATCACTACCCAATGGATGTTTGCATGCCACTGACAGCTCTTCTTAGCCAGTGTGGTGTAGTGATTAAGAGCGGTAGTCTCGAAATCTGGGGAACCGGGTTCGAGTCTCTGCTCCTCCACATGCAGCTGCTGGGTGACCTTGGGCCAGTCACACTTCTTTGAAGTCTCTCAGCCTCACTCACCTCACAGAGTGTTTGTTGTGGGGGAGGAAGGGAAAGGAGAATGTTAGCCGCTTTGAGACTCCTTAAGAGGAGTGAAAGGCAGGATATCAAATCCAAACTCCTCCTCTTCTTCTTCTTCTTCTTCTTCTTCTTCTTCTTCTTCTTCTTCTTCTTCTTCCTTATAGGTGCTTAATGAACTGTAACAATTTTACCGTATACCAATTTATAAGAGTGCGTAGTCTCACAATTGATCCAGATGTACTGATAGAACCATTCCAATTCAAAACACGTCCAGCAACTGTCACAATCAGCATGCACAGTTGTAGAGTTGGCGAGGAGACTCAGTAGGGCTCGATTTAGGTTTGATGAGGCCCTAAGCTACTGAAGGTAATGGGGCCCTTTATATGTCCAGCTGTCCTTTGTCAACCACAAATTGTCACTGTTATTTTCTGTTGAATATATGCTATATGGCAATTTATGGACCTAATAGGTATCTAAAGGGACGCGGGTGTCGCTGTGGTCTAAACCACAGAGCCTAGGGCTTGCTGATCGGAAGGTTGGCAGATTGAATCCCCATGATGGCGTAAGCTCCCATTGTTCGGTCCCAGCTCCTGCCAACCTAGCAGTTCAAAAGCACATCAAAGTACAAGTAGATAAATAGATACCGCTTCGGCGGGAAGGTAAATGGTGTTTCCGTGCACTGCTCTGGTTCTCCAGAAGCGGCTTAGTTATGCTGGCCACATGACCGGAAGCTGTCTGCGGACAAATGTCGGCTCCCTCGGCCTATAGAGTGAGATGAGCGTGCAACCCCAGAGTTGTCCGTGACTGGACCTAACGGTCAGGGGGTACCTTTACCTTTTAATAGGTATCTAAAGCCATTTGCACATAACAAAATACGTATTTTATCAAAGTAATTGTTGAACTGAAATACAATTAAGAAGTATATTAATAGTGATTTTTTTTGGGGGGGGTGATTTTTTTGGGGGAGTTGGGCCCTAAGCTATAGCTTGTTTAGCTTATATGTAAATCCGGCACTGGTGACTGCATTGTCCTGGCATGAGGGCCTCCTCCAACAGTCCACAACAGATGGGTTGCTACAGGTAAGAGGACCTTTTCAGTAGTGGCCCCAGTTATGGAATGTTCTCACAAGAGAGGTCTACCTGACACCAATACTGTCAAATTTTCAGGATCAGGCTAATTCGTCTTTACCATCAGGCACTGAACTGTTACGGTTTTTCTCATCTGCTGCTGATAACTTTCCTTCATGGACTACATGGGTAACATTTACTTCTGTCTCTCCCCCCTCCCCACAACAAACATGTACTGAAGCTCATCCATGGCAGAATCTTTGGAAGCTTTCAACAAATTACACTGAGTTAGCCTTAGGAAAGAAAACATGTAAATAAATATAAATTTTGGGCGCACTTTATTAAACTCAGCAACATGAAATATGCCTGCAGAGGCTGAAAATATTGAGCACAACTGCACAGGGACCTTAATTATTTACTGATTTAATAAAAGAAATGTGGTGTCTTAATAGATTGTTAAATGTGTGTGCATTTCAGTTTTATATTGAATTTTCCTGGCATACAGCGGCATTCGTGTCTTTGAAATATTGCTGTCATAGGCTGAACTTCAGTGAGCAAACATCATTGATGGTGCAGTACCTGAGCATTTTCTGTGTGTTTCTCTCCTAAACAGGCATCTGAGAAAAGATTGATTTTCCCATAATCTCATCATAAAACATTCATAAACAATATTTTTTGTTTATTGTGAGTGGTTTGTTTTTAAATTACTTGTAAAATGTCTGACGGTAATTTATCCCAGGGCTGTTTTCAGTTGCTAGGGAGGAAAAACAATCTAGCTGCATTCAAATAAGTTATTGGGATAATGGTTGGTCCAAATTAAGTCCTTCTAATTATAGATTGTGTCAAAGGGCTCCTTGTCTGTTGCTGCAAGGGCTAGTTTTGATGTTTAGAATGTGTGAGTTTTCATGTTCTGCATATGCAAGAGGGGGGAAATGAAGCGTAATATCCAACAGTCTCTGCCTGCTAGCACAATGACTCTTGTGCATGATGAGTTTTAATGTTGGTCAGCACAATAATCCAATACAACTGTTGTTCAACAAGTTTTTGCTTGTGCAACAGATCTTGCAATCTCTGGCACCACAAAATTACCAGCAACTTGCTCTTGCACAACAACATTTCATGGGTGCAAAATATTACAAACATACTGCAAAATGACTTTAACCTAGCGCTACACTGGATACGATCCAAGGTCCATAGCGAGGGGCTGTCTCCAACTAAGTCAGACTGAATGGATTTAAGTTTGCCGTCCCCACTGATTTCACTGGGTCTACTCTGAGTATGACTTATTTGGAAGCCGAGCCTGAGCAAATCTAATTTTAACTAATTTACTAGCAGGGACTGCAACAAAATGGTGTGGTGTGCTTCACTCCTGTTTAGGTTTCCAGGAAGCCAGCCATGGTCACTTTCAGAATGAACCATTCCAGTATACCTGAAGGAGCATATCCACTCCCATCGTTCTGCCCGGACGCTGAGGTCCAGCACTGAGGGCCTTCTGGCGGTTCCCTCACTGCAAGAAGCAAAGCTACAGGGAACCAGGCAGAGGGCCTTCTTGGTAGTGGCACCCACCCTGTGGAATGCCCTCTCATCAGATGTCAAAGAGATAAACAACTACCTGACATTTAGAAGACATCTTAAGGCAGCCCTGTGTGACATTTTAATGTATTTTTAAATCTTTGTTGGAAGCTGCCCAGAGTGGCTGGGGTAACCCAGCCAGATGGGCAGGGTACAAATATTATATTATTGTTATTGTTGTTGTTGTTGTTATTTCCCCTCCACCCAGTTTCCTGTCCATCCTACCAGCAACAGTCACACAGCATTTTGTAGATACTGAGCATGCTTAGTCTCATCAGTCTTTTTTGGGTAGAACTTGCCCTTTTAAGGCCAGCCCCCTTGAAGAATGCTTGTACTTTTTCATATCTCAGGATTGCACAGACCATGTTTCTCAGTGTCTCCATTTTGGCTGCAATCCTATCAACACTCAGCAGCAGGATTCAGTGTTAGAAGGTGTTATTAGTTATATCGTGCTTTTCTATTAAAGTCATAATCAAGTAATAATAACCACATGATAAAAATGCAATCTAATAAGCAATAACTACAAAATAAGTCACTATTAAAAGGAAAACAGCAATAGGATGACATCCACAGTAAAACACCAGTAGTAAAATATCTAGAGGCAGTCGTACTAAAATTTCATTATCTCAGCTACAGTATATGTATTTTCTTCGTTCCTAATGTTTAGCTGCATTATTAACTGAGCGACATTTCCTCAAAAAGTTCTTCTCTGGTTCAGAATGTTAAATGAGGTTTGGTATATTGCAAGTACACCAGACTGCTTTGTAAATTCATACACAAAAGTTATTTAGAGTCAGCCCCTTGCTCAGTGAATTCTCAGTGAACGTTGCTTTGCCATTAAACTCTCACTGGCTGGGTTCTCATGCCATGCCTGTGGTCTCCCAGTGAGAAGATAGTGTTAGTTTTACTTCTCCCTGGTCATTCTGCTGCTGTGCAAAGCTAAGACATGGTTTGGCTTGATTTATTAGTTGTTATTACAGTGGTACCTCTGGTTACAAACTTAATTCATTCTGGAGGTCCGTTCTTAACCTGAAACCATTATTAACCTGAGGTACCACTTTAGCTAATGGAGCCTCCTGCTGCCACCACATCACCAGTGCACAATTTCTGTTCTCAACCTGGGGCAAAGTTCTTAACCTGAGGTACTACTTCGAGGTTAGCAGCATCTGTAACCCGAAGTGTTTGTAACCCAAGGTACTATTGTATTTGAACAATTTGTATACTGCTCATCTTAAGTCATTCACAACACGTTAAAACTTTTTTAAAAAAATACTTTTAAAATATTGGGAAATATCTACAATCTGTAAAACACAAGAGCACCCTTTTGAGTATTAAACGGAACATTATGCATAAAAAACAACTACAAAGATATGAAGAAAATTTATAGTTAATAACTAGACAAAACATCCAGAAGTAAAATAGTAAAACTGAAAATTAACTAAAAAGCATAAAGCCCTTTAAAAAAGAAAAAAGAAATACCATGACTGACAAACAAAAATCAACTCACTCTTTGCAACCACCATACATCAGTCAGTCAGTCAGTCAGTCAGTCAATCAATCAATCAATCAATCATGCCAATAAACAAAGCAATCTAATTAAATTCTCAGCTCCCTATACAGCCATAAACACAATTTAATCTAACTCGAGTGAAAAATGCATACCATTCATCAAGCTTGGACTGTTGCCAAACCCAGGCTCATAGTTTTGCCCTCTGGATAAACCACAAGCCATAGCAGAAACCATAGTTCCAGCTCATGGTTGGTCTGGAAAGAGTTAAAAAAATGAGTCCATATGTGACACTGAGCAAAGCCATAGCTTAGATCAGGGCAATGCAACAGCAGTATGAATAAAGCAGGGACTGGCAATTTTTTTCAGCACAGTTCCTCAGACCTTGTGGGGGGGCCAAACTATTTTTTTGGGGAGGGGGTGAATGAGGGATGATGAGTGGCGTGCAAAAGGGCTCCAGAGAGGAGCTGCTTTAAATGGCAGCTGCTCGAGAGGGGCGCTCAGCCAAGTACGGCTCCTGTGTCTTGCAAGCGGCAGGGGCTGGCAGCGGCAGAGGGACGATGAGTGGCTCTGGAGAGGGGCTGGCACCAACAAAGCCCAGCCCCCTTCCTCCTCTAGGTAGGGCGGGGAGAAGCCATGAGGAGGGAGGGAGGAGGAGACGCTGCCACGGTGTACGCGAGGGAGAGGGGGGGAATGGCGCAGCCCGAATGATCAGAATCAGATCCACGCCAATCCAAGCGGCGATTCTCGGACCGTTCGTGGGCCGGATCCAGAAGGCAATTGGGTCGGATCCAGCCCTTCGTTTGCCAGCCCATGGAATAAAGGGAGCAATGCAGCCACAAACTCCTCCCCCAGAGCTGGAAGTTTTTAAAATGAGGTTGAGGAGCCATCTCTCAGGGATGCTCTGACACTCGATTTCCTCCAGCACACAAGGAAGTTAGGCTTGTTGACCTACAAGATCCCCACTAATGTCCTGATACAATGATCTCAATGCCACATAACCAATAAACAACTTCTAGTTAAGCACTCAGAAGTCTCAGGTTTTCCCTACAAAGTTTATGTGCAAGCTGTCTTCAAAACAAGACAGTTTCCAGACAAATCCAGGGCAAGTTTTATCTCTCTAACCTCAGTGGCAGCCTGACAGACCTCAGAGGTTCCTCATCTCATCAGAAGCATTTCGCAAGAGGTGTCTCTTTCATGTCCATTCATGGGCAAGCCTCAAAGTGCTAAGAGTCTCTTTGAAACTTGAAGCAAGGACTTTGAAGCTAAATTATTGAGTGTGGTGCTGATTTCCAGGCATCTTCAAAATTAGGATGAAGCTCAGTCTCCCCCCACCACGTTGATTAAAACAGAATATCAAGGAGATGACTCTCCATGCCAAAACAACAGGTCCACATAGGTCACCTTCATATTTTCCTCTACAGGCAACATTGCAAAAGTAAATACTGCAGAAGAAAGAAAGAATTGCTTTGCGAAGGTTCATCCAACCCACATTTGGTCTTCATCTGTGCCCACACTCATGGTCAGATACAGGTGACAGGTTCACATCTACTTCAAATGCATGTTTCAGGTCTCCTCTTTTCATCTTTCCTTCCTTCCTGAATTCTCCTGCAACACTGTCCAGGGCTTGAATCCTGTGGCTGTGTCACAGCATTTTGAAGAACCCCCTCATTTGGCAAATTTGGAAAGGGGGAGCAACGAGGAGGGCTTTCAATGAACTCAAACTAAATGGAAGTTTTTGGTCAGGGTGGAGAACCTGTAGCCCTTCGGACTCCACCTCCATCCAACATGGCCAAAGGTCAGGGATGATGGGAGTGGTAGTCCAGCAGCAACTAAAGGGCTTGGGGTTGCCACCCATCCTGAGAAAAACATTATCGTCCTTTTTTCCCCCCTTGAGAAAAATGTCCCCTGTCCTGTTTGGACTTCAAACGGGATGCCTTTTTTTCATGTATTTGAGTTCGGCGGCGGCGGCCTCATCCTCCTTGTTCCTCCTATCTCCAAACTGCACCGGCAGAGGGTGGGTTCAGTGGGAGGAAGAGAGCGAGAACCTGAGTGGGAGTTTGTGTGGGCATAGGGTGGGTCCATGAGAAGGAGAGCCAGCCATGAGAGTGAGAGCTGTCATGGGACATGGGCAGAGGGTGGGATGGGGCAAGGAGGCTGAGTTTGAGAGAGAGGGAGTTCCATGCTGGCAGAGGGTGAGTCACCGAAAGAGACAGGGAGGGAGTTTGCAGTGTGCAGTCCTTCTTCAGTGCCTGTGGAGAGAGATTTATTTTTGTGCTTGCAGAGCAGGTGGGGGTCGGAATCAGAAAGGAATTCCAATAGGTCTATTGGAGCAAAACATACTCTGTTGTCTTTCCAGCAGCTCCTTCCCCCTTCCCATTTGCTTATAAATCTTGGTATCGCTTTGCTAGCAGCTAGTAATCTACTGGTTTTTTAAATGCAAGCATGCCCTGGCTGCAGGCATTGCTGAAAATGTGTATGTTGCCCTTGTCCACGTCCCTCACAGACTTCAGTGTGTGGTTGAAATGGCTTCTGCTTAATCTAGATCCTCTGTGCCTAATAACAGAAAAACACAGGTTCTGCTTTCAAATAAGCTCTGGGTGGATATTGCAGGATCCCCCATTTGGCCAGCAATAGGATGTCCTTTTAATAAAGAAGAGAAGAGAAATAATGGCTCTCCTGAGAGCAGTGAAATGAAAACATAAAAGTACTGGGAGCCTGAGAGGGTTGAAAACAACACGTTTTAGTGGCTGAGTTCCAAATTTTCAAAATCAAAGTAATTGTTTTGCCCCTTAGGAAGCGCTGTGAAATGCATCTAATTGTCAAACACCATTTCTAGCAATTACGCCTTCATTATCTTCCCACACCTCAGGACATCCATGAGTTCAGCAAGTAAGAAGAGTGGGTCTCCAAAACCTGATATGCTTTCAGGCAGCCAAGGCAAATTTATTCATGATTTGGAGGTGGGGCAGGCGGGATCAGAGCCTTCCTGGTCAAGCCGCATGTAGAAACGGGACCAGGATGTCATCCGTTTAGTTTGGCAGGGGAGGGTCCGCCTCTCTGCCTGGATGAATAACTTGAAATATCCCACAGCACCCTCTTGTTTTCTATTGGGGCCCTGGCTTGGTGGTGGAGCATCCAGTTTGCATGCAGAAGGTGCAAGCTTCAATAACCTGCATCTTCAGGTAGGACTGGGAATGCCCCTGTCTGAAGCTCTGGAGATGCACTATTCATCAGTGTAGACAATGCTGAGCTAGATGGACTCATGCCCAGTATAAAAAATATGTTGATTTATATCAGAGGTCAGCAAACTTTTTCAGCAGGGGGCCAGTCCACTGTCCCTCAGACATTGGGGAGGGGGGTGGACTATATTTTTTTTGGGGGGAATGAACAAATCCCAACAACCCAGAGATGCATTTTAAATAAAAGCACACGTTCTACTCATGTAAAAACACCAGGCAGGCCCCACAAATAACCCAGAGATGCATTTTAAATCAAAGGAAATATTTTACTCATGTGAAAACACGCTGATTCCCGAACTGTACGTGGGCTGGATTTAGAAGGTGATTGGGCCAGATCCGGCCGCTGGGCCTTAGTTTGCCTACCCATGATTTATATGCACAGGTGCAAATGTAAAAGCAACAGGCTCCAGCCAGCTGAATTTACTCAGAGGGAAATTCCCTGAAGACACTTTAGTTAGTTATATCTATTCATTCCAATGGGCCTATTCTTGAGTAGGACTAGCAGTGGATATGACCCAGCTACTGTAATTTAAACCCAAATACAATACATCTCACCACAGTGCAGACGTGTGTGACCAGGTGACTTTTCTGCCTGTTCAGTCTGCTGCCCTCTGATGGCTAGTTACCAGGAATCACAAGTGGGGAGAGTGTTGTTAGACAGGCCCTGCTTTTGTGCTTCCCATAGGTGTCTGGTTGTCCACTGTGATACTGGAGATAGGATACTGGGATAGGTAAAGGTAAAAGACCCCTGGATGGTTAAGTCCAGTCAAAGGTGACTATGAGATTGCGGCGCTCATCTCGCTTTCAAGCCGAGGGAGCCGGCGTTTGTCCTCAGACAGCTTTCCAGGTCAGGTGGTCAGCAGGACAAAACCACTTCTGGCGCAACGAAACACCGTGACGGAAACCAGAGCGCACGGAAACACCGTTTACCTTCCCGCCACAGCAGTACCTATTTATCTAGTTGCACTGGTGTGCTTTCAAACTGCTAGGTTGGCAGGAGCTGGGACAGAGCAATGGGAGCTCACCCTGTCACTGGATTCGAACCACTGACCTTCTGATTGGCAAGCCCAAGATGCTCAGTGGTTTAGACCACAGCACCACCCGCATAAGCCCCACAGAGGTAAGTATGTGCACACATGCAAACATGTGCACACATTATGTATGCTTTCAAACAACAGCACCTATTTCTCATTCAAAATTAAAGTGTATATCTACAGCCACTTGGTGTGTAGCTCTTTACCTGCAACAGACTTCATGATTAATATCTTCCCATACAATCTTTCCCCCCCTCACCATTTACCTTCCCGCCACAGCGGTACCTATTTATCTACTTGCACTGGTGTGCTTTCAAACTGCTAGGTTGGCAGGAGCAGAGACAGAGCAATGGGAGCTCACCCCGCCGACCATCTGATCGGCAAGCCCAAGAGGCTCAGTGGTTTAGACCACAGCACCGCAGGTCAGATGCAGCAAGGTTCTCATTACATTCTAATGATAGCTTTTCACAGGCAACCTTAAGGTCCTAGCTGCTCTCCCTTCTTCTGGGGCTGGTGGGGGTTTCTGCACATGCCAACTAAAGACAACAAGCTTCAAGTAACTAGCTTCAAAGACTTTTAAGAACCAATATATTTCAGATGATCTTGTAGCAAATTCAGCAGATTGGCTGAATTTGCTATGGCTGTCAACATTTTTAAAGCAGGCTACCTAATATTTAGGCTGAATTCTGGATTTGATTGCAAATGAAGGCCGTGACACACTTTCTCTCTTTTGCTCTCATATAGAGCAACACTTCCAACAATTATGAGCTTATGTGCATTTTTTTCAAAAAAAGTAGTGATTTAAGGGATTATAGCCTCACTAATTTGTACTGTACGTTAGCAATTAACCGCAGTTTAAAGTGTAATGTGTTAGTGTTGTAGGAGCCATAAATGGTTTTTTGCAGTTGATTAGCTGTTGAAATGAAGCTGAGCTGTTTGCTGCTCTCAGAAAGAGGCGCTTTGCATACAGCTCACACTAATTTTGCCTTGGTGTATATACAATTACTTTTAAGATATGCTGGTTTCCATGAGAGGAGATTTGTTGTTGTTGTTGTTTAGTCGTTTAGTCGTGTCCGACTCTTCGTGACCCCATGGACCAGAGAACGCCAGGCACTCCTGTCCTCCACTGCCCCCCGCAGCTTGGTCAGACTCATGCTGGTAACCTCGAAAACACTATCCAACCATCTCATCCTCTGTCGCCCCCTTCTCCTTGTGCCCTCCATCTTTCCCAACATCAGGGTCTTCTCCAGGGAGTCTTCTCTTCTCATGAGGTGGCCAAAGTACTGGAGCCTCAGCTTCACAATCTGTCCTTCCAGTGAGCACTCAGGGCTGATTTCCTTCAGAATGGAGAGGTTTGATCTTCTTGCAGTCCATGGGACTCTCAAGAGTCTCCTCCAGCACCATAATTCAAAAGCATCAACATCAAAAAAACGAAGATCATGGCTACTGGTCCCATCACCTCCTGGCAAATAGAAGGGGAAGAAATGGAGGCAGTGAGAGATTTTACTTTCTTGGGCTCCATGATCACTGCAGATGGTGACAGCAGCCACGAAATTAAAAGACGCCTGCTTCTTGGGAGAAGGGCAATGACAGGCCTAGACAGCATCTTGAGAAGTAGAGACATCACCTTGCCAACAAAGGTCCGTATAGTTAAAGCTATGGTTTTCCCAGTAGTGATGTATGGAAGTGAGAGCTGGACCATAAAGAAGGCTGATCGCCGAAGAATTGATGCTTTTGAATTATGAGAGGAGATAGATAGATAAATTTTGACATATGCTCCCAATGTTCATATTTACCAGGGAGGGTCCCTATTTTCTTATCTTTATGCCTGGCAAATCCTTGCTGCTATTTGTCCTTATTTATGGCCTTTAGGAATGCCTCAGTGAAAATAAAACGCCATGGGGAGCTGATAAAAAGGTAAAGGTAAAGGACCCCTGACAGTTAAGTCCAGTCACAAACAACTCTGGGGTTGCAGCACTCATCTCGCTTTACTGACCGAGGGAGCCAACGTTTGTCTGCAGACAGTTTTTCTGGGTCATGGGGGCAGCATGACTAAGCCACATCTGGTGAAACCAGAGCAGCGCACGGAAACACTGTTTACCTTCCCACTGGAGCGATACCTATTTGTCTACTTGCACTTTGACGTGCTTTCGAACTGCTAGGTTGGCAGGAGCTGGGACCGAGCAATGGGGTCTCACCCTGTCACGGGGATTCGAACTGCCAACCTTCCGATCGGCAAGCCCAAGGCTTAGTGGTTTAGGCAGCTTAGATGAGTACCTGGGGATTGATAGCTTGAGAAGGTGGCAGGGCTCTGCAGGTTAGTCTTGCCCCTGCCCCTGACATACATTACGGTTACACTTTCACCTTCTCTGGATTGACTCCTGAGAGTGGCAAAATGGGAAAGAGATCAGGGCTCATGCACCTGTAACAAGAAGAGTTTGGATTTGATATCCCGCTTTATTACTACCCGAAGGAGTCTCAAAGCGGCTAACATTCTCCTTTCCCTTCCTCCCCCACAACAAACACTCTGTGAGGTGAGTGGGGCTGAGAGACTTCAAAGAAGTGTGACTGGCCCAAGGTCACCCAGCAGCTGCACGTGGAGGAGCGGGGAAGCGAACCCGGTTCCCCAGATTACGAGACTACCGCTCTTAACCACTACACCACACTGGCTCTAATACGGTATCTTTCTGGAGCATCCAAAGGGGCTGGGAGTTGGGGGAATTGTGCTTCAGTGCTTCTGTTCCTACCTTCAGGGCTGTTTCCAGAAAGTAGCCTTGGGAAGCTACTGTTCAGCACCAGAGGAGTTGCTGGCATCTTTCAGGGTTCCATCTTGTCCAACTTGCTATTTAACATCTGTTCGGAGCCTCAGGAAGCTGTCATAAGGAGATCTGAAGTGTCATCAATATGCAAATGACACCCAGTTCTAACTCTCAGTTCCATCTGAATCAGGAGAGGCAGTTGAGCTGTTAGACCAGTGCTTGGGGATGGATTTCATGTGGGCCAATAAACTGAAGCTGAAGCCTGGAAGTACAGGGGTTTTCTCCTTCCTGAGTTCTCACGCCCAGGAGCTTGGGCTCCCCTTCAGATCACACATAACCCCTGTTTTCAACAAGCCGCACTGGTTGCCAGTTTGTTCTCAGACCCTGAGAATTCTAGGGACCTCAGACATTTTGACACATGTATATTATCTTGCGTTTATTTCAGTCTCTCTCTTTTTCCCCCCTTTCGAAAGCTCAGAAGAGCCGACCCAACTGACCCAGACATTGCCTGGCTAAAATATTCTTAGCTTTTAATGAAACCACCGCATGATTCCCCTTCTCTGAGCCATCTGTAGTACACAATATGTGCAACCATAACATTTTATGAAGGCTGTTCTTTTCTTTTTATGTAAATTTACCTATACCTTCCCTTGCCCTCTATTTCTGACTTCACTCCATGGCATTTTTTTGTTCTGTGTTTATATGGATTCAGCCAATAAACCAGCTTAAGGAGTGACCATCAATTCTTTTTATTTCCATATTTCATCTCCAAATGTTCATTTATGATGAGCAATTCCTTTTAGGAGCAACAGCAAATGAACGTGCCAGTATTTGACCTCGAGCCAAAAGCTCCTTCGGTTTCTACAGCTTTAATAAAAATGATCTCTAATGATTGCAGTGAGATGAGGGGGCGTCGAAATTAATATTTTTGAAATTCTTCCCAGGAAGAATGTCTTTAAAAAAGACAACAACGAAAAAGAATGAATCCAAATGTGCTTTTCTACAGGATAGCTATATCTTTGCCTGAAATATCTAAGACTGCAGTAAAGCATTTTTAACCCCAATCATGGAGAACTATCTACATGGAGCCGAATTTTTGCAAGTTTTGATTTTTTGTGTTGAACTGTGCATGTTGAACTGTGTTAAGCACATAGGTTAGTCTTGTGTCCATCTTTTTTTTTCTTGCCCTGTATATAGCAGAGAGTCTGATCAGGGTCAGAACCATGGTCAGATGGGGGTTAACTCTTTCTTCCTGTCCTGCAATTCTGATATCCACTCCTCCCCCCAAACTGCAGTTTGGCTTGAGAGAGAAGCTCCTGCTGTCAGGATAGTGGCATGGAAGGAGTTGCCCCCCCCCAACTCCCTGGGCACCATAGCACCAGTCTTGACCAGGAGACCCGAAAAGCTGCTATTTAGTGTTTTAAAAGGGTACATTCGACATGAAACCATGGTCAGAATCCTGCTAAGTAGACCTGCTGCTCAAAGGAATTTTTCCCCTTCTTCACCTCTCCCCCCCCCCCCACTGCACTCCTCATGCCCCCTTAAATCTGTTCTGGGGTTTCTTGTGAGGAAATGAGCTCCCTGAGTTTGTCTGATCACCCATAAAAACATATGAAAAGCCCTGCTGAGTCCATCTACCATCCTGTTTCTCACACCAGCCAACCAAGTTAATCCACAATTTACAGGCAAGAGGGAAGGATGCATACCAGTGAGTGTGAATTGATGAGCATGAATGTGTAGGTGCCGTATTAAAATGGCAGTATGTGTGTCTGTGTTATTGGCCCTGCCACCTGCCCAGGGCAGCCATGCCCGCCAACCACTGCCATCCCCAGAGCTTTGCGAAATTCCCACCTACTGCCACATATTGTCTAGAGGTATGCACTTTTAGACCAAGCTACTCCAAAGCAGTTCAGGAGGTGTGTGTTTTTGACTCAATTTGGATTCTGAAAAGTTTGTTTCCTAAAATTCACTATTTGGGGTAGGGGAATTGCTATAGCATTTTTTTGCTTTTCACAGAAATGGATGAAATTTGCGGTCATACTATTTCCTCCAGAGTGAATAAAGCTTTTCAAATTACAGTGGTACCTCGAGTTAAGTACTTAATTTGTTCTGGAGGTCCGTTCTTAACCTGAAACTGTTCTTAACCTGAAGCACCACTTTAGCTAATGGGGCCTCCTGCTGCTGCCGCACCGCAGGAGCACAATTTTTGTTCTCATCCTGAAGCAAAGTTCTTAACCCGAGGTACTATTTCTGGGTTAGTGGAGTCTGTAACCTGAAGCGTATGTAACCTGAAGCATATGTAACCTGAGGTACCACTGTACAGGAAAATAGATCCATGCATTTTTGTACTTGGTTCATACAAAGTTTTATTTATTTAAAAGATGTGTCATTCACAGCTTTTTAAATGTAAAAATGTTGGCAGAATGATGTGAAATTTACAGGCATGATCACTTCTTTTGTACAGACAAATCCAGAGCAATTTTAGATGATGATGATGATCATGATGATGGTGATAATAATAATAATAATAATAATAATAATAATAATAATTTATTTATATCCTGCCCTCCCCGGCCAGAGCCAGGCTCAGGTCGGCTAACACCAGTAAAATTACAATAAAAAAATAAAAAATAAAAAACCAATTTAAAATACAGGTTAAAAATACAAATGAAAATACAGCCTCATTTTAATAATAGCCCATTGATCAAAACTATAAGGGGAGGGAAACATAAGGGGCAGACTGAGTCCAAACCAAAGGCTAGGCAGAACAGCTCTGTCTTGCAGGCCCTGTGAAAAGATGTCAAGTCCCTCAGGGCTCTAGTCTCTTGTGACAGAGTGTTCCACCAAGTCGGGGCCAGTACTGAAAAGGCCCTGGCCCTAGTTGAGACCAATCTAACCACCTTGCGACTTGGGACCTCCAAGGTGTTGTCATTTGTGGACCTTAAGATCCTCCGTGGGGCCTACCAGGAGAGGCGGTCCTGCAGGTACGTGGGTCCTAGGATGGATAGCTTCAGTGGCTTTTCTGCAAAGATGGTCTTTACACTGTTGTTGGTGTGTGTGTGTGGGTGTAGGTGTACATATATAAAATTTAAAAAGTTCTACATCCCACCCTGTAGTTTTTTGAGCAATGGTTATTATTAAAATTGCAAACATTGTAGAGATGCCCCTAGTGTCATGGGAGGGTGATTTTGCCCAGTGGCACGGGGCCCAGAAAATGAGGGGGACAGATTTGTGTCTCTCCCATCAGGGAAATGCTAATGCATTTCTTCTTATCATAGACTTTAAAGGTAAAGGTAAAGGTACCCCTGCCCGTACGGGCCAGTCTTGACAGACTCTGGGGTTGTGCGCCCATCTCACTTAAGAGGCCAGGGGCCAGCGCTGTCCGGAGACACTTCCGGGTCACGTGGCCAGCGTGACATCGCTGCTCTGGTGAGCCAGAACCGCACACGGAAACGCCGTTTACCTTCCCGCTGGTAAGCGGTCCCTATTTATCTACTTGCACCCGGAGGTGCTTTTGAACTGCTAGGTTGGCAGGCGCTGGGACCGAGCAGCGGGAGCGCACCCCGCCGCAGGGATTCGAACCGCCGACCTTTCGATCTGCAAGCCCTAGGCGCTGAGGCTTTAACCCACAGCGCCACCTGCGTCCCATATCATAGACTTTACAACCTCCTTAAATCAGGGGCAGGGGACCTGCAGCCTCCCAGTCTCCTGCTCTCACCAACTTCAACCATAGGCCAAGGTTGCCTGGGGTCCAACAGCATCTGGAGGGCCACAGGTTCCCCATACCTGCTTTAAAGCTTCTAGCAAAATGATATTTATGTCAGCCTTGCCCCACAATGGCTCATGCAGTGATCTGCTTAAAATGGAGCAATAGGTGGATATAATAAACAAATAATAATAAAATAAATAAATAAATAAATAAATAAATAAATAAATAAATAAATCTCTCCTACCGTGGACATGGGATGCGGGTGGCACTGCGGATTAAACCACAGAGCCTAGGACTTGTTGATCAGAAGGTCGGCAGTTCGAATCCCCGCGACAGGGTGAGCTTCCGTTGCTCGGACCTTGCTCCTGCCAACCTAGCAGTTTGAAAGCACATCAAAGTGCAAGTAGATAAATAGGTACTGCTCTGGCGGGAAGGTAAATGGCATTTCCGTGCGCTGCTCTGGTTTGCCAGAAGTGGCTTAGTCATGCTGGCCACATGACCCGGATGCTGTACGCCGGCTCCCTCGGCCAATAAAGCGAGAGGAAGGCTATAAATTAAGACCATTTGAGCAAATTAAAGATAAGCTAAATTGGCTACATTACCACCAGATTAACGAATTGTATAAACTGGATAAGAAAAATGGTTTTGCCTTGGAAAAATCTAAGTTGGAGATGGAGTTGTTAGATACTGAAGGTAAAAACTTATCTAAAATGTACAAGCTTTTGCTGGACTGGCATACGAAAGATGAACAAGTTAAATTGGTGATGATAGACTGGGCAAGAGATTTAGGACATAACATAATGTTTGAGGACTGGGAAAGATTGTGGAAGAAAGGGGTGAAGTTCACCGTATGTACTTTGTTAAAGGAAATATTATGAAAATGATGTATAAATGGTATTTGACACCTGTAAAATTAGCAAAGATGTATCATAATTGTGATAATACATGTTGGAAATGTAAAGAAAAGGAAGGAACATTCTTTCATATGTGGTGGACCTGCTCCAAGGTGAAAGACTTCTGGGAAAAGATTTATAATGAATTGAAAAAAATGTTGAAATATACATTTATAAAGAAACCAGAAGCCTTTCTTCTTGGAATAACAGGTTCGGAATTGCCCAAGAAAGATGTTAATCTATTTTTGTATGCCACAACTGCGGCTCGTATTTTGTTAGCTAAAAAGTGGAAAACTCAAGAATTACCAACAGTAGAAGAATGACAGATGAAGATGATGGATTGTATGGAGCTAGCCGATCTAACCAAAAGAGTCCGCGACCAGAAGGAGGAGGAACATCACGAAGAATGGAAGAAATTTAATGATTATTTAGTTAAATTTGTTAAGCTAAAATAACTGGAAATAGCGTCCAGATACTTAAAGGGCTTAGCATTGTATCTATGTTAACTGATAAAATAATATGTTTAATACAAGAAGGAGAAGATTTAAAGATGCTAACGTTTAATTTAAAGGGTATTAAAATTGGGATTTGGAAAACCGTTATAAGGATATGCAATGAAATTCAACTAAGGGGAAACGAGGAAGTCGTTTTACAAAGTAAATAACTGTTATTTTCAATAAGGTTATGATTTATGTCTGTTATGTTTTGTTTGTTTTATGTTTTCGTTTGTCATTGATATTGTAAAAACTAATAAAATTGTTGCAAAAAAAATAAAAAAAATAAAGCGAGATGAGCGCTGCAACCCCAGAGTCGGCCACAATTGGACCTAATGGTCAGGGGTCCCTTTACCTTTACCGTGGATCAGTCAGGAGCCTCGTCAACCTTGGGCTGAGCTGGCTTGTTCCCAACTGAGTCAGAATGGGTGAGTTTTATTTCATTATTTATTTATTTATTTATTGCATTTTGAGCCCACATTTCCTCCAAGTGGGGTTCCTAATCTCACTCCTCCCTTGCTGTAGGATTATGCCCTGAATTTCACTCAGATGTGACTTGTTCCTGCATCCTCCTCTCTTCCCTTTTTCTTTCATGCAGCTCATCTACCTCTCTGGAGGAGTCGGGGAGGGGGCATGGCGGGAAAGAGTTAAGAGGGAAATGTGAGGTTTCAAGCAAGAGTTTTGTTGACATTAAATATTCTTTTTTTCACAGAGATCAATCAAATGATCCCCATCCTTTTATCAGGAGGGATATCTGTGGAAGTCAGTTTGCAGAGCAATTCACAGAACATCTGTAGAATGCTGTCAAATAGCTCTGGGCAATTAGAGTGCCCGGCCGAACAGAATTCATTAGTATTACCAGCTTGAGTAGTTTAGAGTAATTGGCTAGGTCCCTCTGGTGAAATGGAAATAGGCTTGGAAGCACTAAGGCCCGAGTCTCATCTGCATAGCAGGAGCCCATTTCCAAAAGGTACATTAGGTAGACCTGAGAGAACAATGGTTAGTTGAATGATATGGGAGAAAGCTTTAAATGGGGAGGGGCGGTGGTCTTTTTTGACCCTGCTATCCATGTCCATTTTGAACCAGTAGCTTGGGCAAGCCAGAAGAACTGCCATGGATGCTCTAGAATTTAGAATTCATTGAGCAAAGGGTGTGGCTCGGTGGTAGAGTACCTATGTGCCTTGCATGCAGAAGGTCCATGGTTTAATCCCCAGTTTCTCTAGATAGGCTTGGGAGAGACCCACACCCCTTCCTAGGGTGCAGACAAGACTGAGCTAGATTGACTAATGGTCTGACTTGGTATAAGGAAGCTTTCTATGTTCCTACAATTGAAAGTAACCAGATGAGCTGATGACCAACAATGGAAGGGTTCACAATCAGCCCTAGAGGGTCTTGCTTCTCCCATAACCAGTCCTGGATTCAGACATCAGACACCCTGCTCTGCCTGCTGCTTTGCTCCTCTATCACATAACTCCTACTCTAAGCTTCTAGCTCACATTGCCTCTAACTGTACTCTAAACTCTAGCCCTTTATCTATTGAGGGAGTACACTCACCTCTTTGCTGTCTGGCAAAGTTCTTTGATCCTCTGTTGTCTTAATGGCTCATCTCCCAGGCTTAATTAGTTTTTTACACTTGTTGATTCCAAAGGATTAGAAGTGACTAGCATGCAGCTTAATACACACTGTCCTGGCACCCAGTTTTAATACCCCAAGCCTTAATTAAATTCTAACACTAGCTTGATCCAGAGATTATAGTAGTCTAGCACCCACAAACTCAAAATAATGCATATTGAAATATATATTTATAATAGAATGCTATTTAAATACAAAGTAAAAAATTGCATACGAAAAAGAAACACAGATTACTGCAGAAAGGGGACAGTGTCACAGAACAGACTTATGAGTGAATGTGCAGTTTTCAGTGTGAATGTGACTATTCTAGAGCATTCCCTGGACATTTTGGCAGATGTTTTAGTTGCTTCTAACCAAACCAGCCAAAGAAAGAAAATGTGAATTTGGCGTGAGCCTGATACAGACGCATCTGTCCATCCCTTATTTTAAAACTGATGTTGGATTTGGCATTCATCACTACTGCATCAGCTCCACAGCAAAAGGATCCAGTTCTCTCCTGCTAGAAGTGATAACGGTTGTTCAGCTTTTCTCAAAGAAGGAGAAAAAAGATCGAGCCACATTTAGGGAAAGGAGGAGGGGGTGGAGGAGGAGAGCAGTTCTCTCCAAAGCATTTCACTCTGTCCACCTGAAGAAAATCTCAGGCAAGACAAGAATTTGAGAAAAATAATAATTTTGGAGGCGATAGATGTTCCTGTTCACCGTGGTCCTGATTACAGTTGCTGATTAAAGGAGAAACCATCACACCGTTGTCAGTATGATATATACTTATGCAGGAAAACCACTGCAACGGGGCATTAATTAATGTCTCATTACTGTCAAAAACAATTGCTTTTTCTCCCCCCTTCCATTTTTCAGGAGTCTGTAATCTTTGCCGTAATGAACAGGAACAACACTTTAAAGTGCTGCGGGGACTGTGACAGTAACTCCAGTGAAAATAATAAACATAGAATGTGTTAACCTCTTTCGAGGGCATTCAGAGTACACATGCTTTCATTGTTGTTAATGGATCTCAAGGAGGCTTTGTGAACAGTAATGGATCAGGCCTAAGTCTTGGGGCACATTTGCAGCAGATGCATCCATATTCCACCATGATGGGTGTAGCGCAGAGGTTTTCAACTTTTTTGAGTCCACGGCTCCCTTGATCAAATACCTTCTTTCTGCGGCACTCCCATGAGGTCCAGGAGCCCAGTTATGTCACCTCTTGCCTGTAGCTGGCAGCCTCTCACTCCTTTTCGAACACCCTCCCTTGTGGAGTGTTCCCTTAGCCTCCTCTCCTTGGGAGTCCTCTGGACAGCTGCTGCTGCTGCCGCCCCTGGTCCCTGAGCTGCCCAAAGGTCACCCCAAAGAGAGGGGCCTCCACACACTGCCTCACAGGGGCCTGAGAGACACCCCCTTGCTAGCCCCAGAGGCACCATTCACCTGGGGAGCTTGTAGCCAGGGCTGCTGCAACAAACAGCTGTGCAAGCCTCTGGGAGGCAGACGCCCCAGAGGGCATCAGAGGAGGGAGGGAAGGACAGAAGGACAGAGGGCAGTGTTGCCCAGGGCACCCCTGGTAATCATTCAGTGCATTCCCAGGGTGCCATGGCACACTGGTTGAAAACTCCTGCTGTAGTGGATCCCACTGTTAACTGGCCCCAATTAAACCTATAGTGAACCTACTGCATGGTAAGGTAAAGGTAAAGGGGACCATGAGGTCCAGTCGTGGCCGACTCTGGGGTTGCGGCACTCATCTTGCTTTATTGGCCGAGGCAGTGTACAGCTTCCAGGTCATGTGGCCAGCATGACTAAGCCGCTTCTGGCGAACCAGAGCAGTGCACGGAAATGCCATTTACCTTCCCACTGGAATGGTACCTATTTATCTACTTGTACTTTTTGGCATCCTTTCGAACTGCTAGGTTGGCAGGAACTTGGACCGAGCAATGGGAGCTCACCCGTTTATTTGTGATTTGTTGTAAACCACTTAGAGAATTTCTTTCAAATAGGAACCAGAGCAGCACACGGAAACACCGTTTACCTTCCCGCTGGAGTGGTACCTATTTATCTACTTGCACTTTGAGGTGCTTTCGAACTGCTAGGTTGGCAGGAGCAGGGACCGAGCAATGGGAGCTCACCCTGTCAGGGGGATTCAAACTGCCAACCTTCCGATCAGCAAGCCCTAGGCTCTGTGGTTTAACCCACAGGGCCACCCGCGTCTCTACTGCACAGTACACCACCTAATTAAATTTCTAAATTACCACAGGTTATCTTTGGGATCTTGTGAGAGGGGAAACCTAGTGATTTGAAGTCTTAGGCAGAAGCTGAACAAATAAGAAAGGTTTTATCCACCAAACAAAGTTGGTAAAACAAAGATGGGTCAGGAGTTGTGTTGTTTCAGGAAACACAAATTAATTTAATTACACTAAATCTGAAGATGTCACATGTTTCACTGAACACAGTTACAAGCTGTCTCTACACCTGTCCGAGTGTTTGTATGAAAGAGTATACACTTGTTGAATTTGCAAAGCTCCTCTCTTGTGTACACAGATGGTACACCCACTGAACACCACATGCAAACGACTCAATGTCACATGTAAGCATTCCCCATATTGAGTGTTTGCTTCATCACATCCTGAGGCAACGAAACCAACAACATTAAAGGCTGGTCCATAATTTGCTTGCCGTGTGCCTAGAAAGCATGGAGCCAAGAGGCTTTCCTCTGGTCTTGGACTTTCTTGGCATGGGTTCAAGCAGTTTTCCGCTTTGTCTGGGAAAACCTGCCTGCTCTTTACCACTTAACTGGAGCAAACATCAATCCATGGAAAACCCAGCTGAAGTTTGCTCCAATTCAGTAGTAGATATTGGGTTTCCTTAGGGGCAAACAGCAAGACGAGAGGAAGTATGGAAGAGCCCTAAAAGCATCTGCAAAAGGCAATGGTGGTATAAGACTTTGGTTTCAACATTTCTTCCTCTGCCCCTTAAACGTTCTGAGATTAAGATAAATGCGTTAGCTTATGCTTAAAAAATGCAGCACTGTTATGGAGTTGTTTGTTTATATATATATAAACATAAATTTATGTTGCTGCTTTGCCCAATTGACTAAGAGTTTGCAACTGTATATCACCGATAGATTTTTACAGCGTAATTCAATTGCCACGTCATTATAATCTTTATATCAGGAAGCATAATTCCTGGCGCCTTGGCTTCATCATCGACTAAAGTATAAATAATCAGGAGCTCTAATGGCTTTGGCTAGCATTTGAACCTATGATGCATTGTAGCAGATTATGCAATAAAAAATAAATTGACTTTTTATTCTGTTTCATTTGGACACCTCCCATTTGGGCTAGAGGAGGGGGGTCTATTTTATATGCTGCACGGATTTCAAAGCTGCACTGGCAACCATTTAGTTGCCTGCTTTAGTTCCATTGCATCTTATGCCTCACCAACACAATCTCTCCGAAATATGCTGCTGGCATTTTGGGGGCGGTTTTTTTTTTTTGGGGGGGAGCTCTCGTACCATCTTCCTTCTAGGTTTCCATCTTTCTTCATTTCTTCCCAGCACAAACCTTTCGATAAAGCAATAATAGACATTTGCTGCAATCACGAGAAGCTATAAAATATTAAATGTCTAAGCCATGCGCTAAGGGGGCAGAAGGGCCACTTTGATTCAGATAGCGGTGGGAAAATAGCTGCAGGATTATATCCCAATCTTCTGATATGAGGCTTTGCTCTGATGCGAGTGGGGTGCTCCAGTCTGCATGATGCTGCCTCCTTGTATTGGTAGCCTTCAGGCTGTAGACTGCAGTAATGAGATCTATCTACATGGGGCTGCTTTGGAGGATAGTTTGAAAAGAACAGCATTTAGGGTAGGATGTGGCTGCAGTATTATTAACTTTTGCTGTCACTAGAGGCCAATGTGGACAATGTGGACAAGGGTGCTTTCTGCCCTCGAAGCTGACCCAGAAACTCCAGCAGGTGCAGAATGCCACGGCGAGGCTCCTTATGGGGTCCTTGCCGCAGGATCACATTCATCCAGTGCTTTACCAACTGCACTGGCTCCTGGTGGAGTACAGGGTCAGGTTTAAGGTGCTGGTTTTGACCTTTAAAGCCCTAGGACCCACTTCCCTATGGGACCGCCTCTCCTGGTATGCTCCATGGAGGACCTTAAGGTCCACAAATGAAAACACTTTGGAGGTCCCGTCGCAAGGTGGTTAGATTGGTCTCAACTAGGGTCAGGGCCTTTTCAGTACTGGCCCCGACTTGGTGGAACGCTCTGTCACAAGAGACTAGGGCCCTGCGGGACTTGACATCTTTCTGCAGGGCCTGCAAGACAGAGCTGTTCCACCTGGCCTTTGGTTTGGACTCAGTCTGACCCTTATGTTTCCCTCCCCTTATGGTTTTGATCTATGGGCTACTATTAAAATGAGGCTGAATTTTAAATTGTATTTTTAACCTGTATTTTAAATTGGTTTCCCCACTCCCCTATTATGTTTATATTGTAATTTTACTGGTGTTAGCTGCCCTGAGCCCGGCTCTGACAGGGGAGGGCAGGGCATAAATAAAAAAAATATTATTATTATTATTATTATTATTATTATTATTATTACCAGCTCCACCTGGTATGCCAGTTGTGGCTGTTCCTGGACCATAAGAGCCTGTTCTCAATTTTCCTTAAAGGGTGATATTTTTGTTTGTTTGTAGACTGGCTTTGAGAGGTACTGTTGTACAGTGGTTAGAGGAGTGTTGGACTCCGGACCTGGGAGACCAAGGTGGATTCAAATCTCCTCTTGGCCATGAATCTGACTTGGTAATCTTGGGCTGGTCACTGCCTCACAGCTTAACCTACTTCACAGGGTTGTTGTGAGAATAAAACGAGGAGGGAGAGAGCCTTGAGCTCCTTCAAGGAAAGGCGGGGCTTGATTTAATGAAATGATAATAACAATTCTACAAAAAGCATCACGTTGAGTTATATCCAATACAGTGGTACCTCAGGTTAAGAACTTAATTTGTTCTAGAGGTCTGTTCTTAACCTGAAACTGTTCTTAACCTGAGATACCACTTTAGCTAATGGGACCTCACACTGTTGCCGCGTGATTTCTGTTCTCATCCTGAAGCAAAGTTCTTTTTTTTTAAAAAAATACATTTTTATTAAAGTTTTGCATAAACAGATATACATCAAAAGGAAAAATACACAAAAGGTCATAACAATATGGGTACATAGGCTAACATTTCCTTTCTCCCAACTATATATAAAAAAGAATAAAGTAAAAGGAAATCGTCAAAAAGGAAAAAAAGAAAGAAGAAAAAAATAAGAGAGAAAAAAGGAAAAAACCAAAAAAACAAACAAACCCACAATGTTTTGGGCTCAACCGAGCCCTAGACTCCCTTCCACCCTTTTGGTAAGTATCAAATATTTTCCTCTGTTACGTACTTGATTTTTAATCTTTATGTCTTGAATTCACTCGCTGATAGAATTGTTCTAACCCCGCCAGTTCACTTTATGAATTTGTTCCAATATAATTCCAATATTTACTCCAATTTTTCTGGAATTTCTGTTCATCTTGATCTCGTATTCTGCCTGTTAGTCTATCAAGTTCAGCATAGTTTACCATTTTAATCTGCCAATCATTTATGCTGGGAATGGTTTCCACTTTCCAGTATTGTGCCCACATAATTCTTGCTGCCGTGGTGGCATAAAGAAATATCGTCCTGTCTTCTTTTTTGATTTCTTTACCCATCATTCCCAGCAAAAAGGCTTCAGGTCTTTTGGGAAAAGTATATTTAAATATTTTTTTGAGCTCATTGTAGATTGATTCCCAAAAGCCTTTCGCCTTTTTACATGTCCACCACATTTCCAGCATTTCTTATCCTTTAATCTATACATTTTGGCCAATTTCACCGGTGTATGGTACCATCTGTATAGCATCTTCCAAACATTCTCTCTCAGTGTCATACAGGCCGTAAACTTTATATTGCTATTCCACAATTCCGACCACCTTTCAAAGTCAATATTATAGCCAAAGTCAATTGCCCATTTAATCATCGCCTCCTTCACCTCCTCGTCTTTTGTATGCCACTCTAGTAACATATCATAGATTCTGGACAATATTTTGTTTTTACCTTCTATTATCTCTATGTTAAATTTCGATTTTTTATCTCCTAAACCTAGGTTCTTTTTATCCTCTTTTAACAAATCATTCACCTGGTGATATTGCAACCAACCAGTGAATGAACTTTTTATCTCTTCATAGGGTCTAAGTTTAGGCCCTTGTTCTGTTTTTCTTAGAAGTTCTTCATGGGTGGCATTCTTCTCCTCCGAATTTGTTTTCTTGATCGTTAAAACCTCTATTGGGGATATCCACCAGGGGGTCTTTTTTTCCAGGAGATTTTTATTCCTTTCCCATACCTGGTATATTGGTCCCCTGAAAATATGGTTCATAAAGCTCCTGTGGACCTTCACTTTCCCATACCAAAGGTACGAATGCCATCCGTACCAATTATTAAAACCCTCCAGGTCCAGTAAGTCTTTATTCTCCAGTTTTATCCAGTCTTTTAACCAAAGTATGCACGCCGCTTCATAATACAATGTGAGGGCGATCTGGCTGCGACATCTGTCACCCCATTGATCGCCAGGGTTGATTCGGCTGATCTGGCTGGCTAGGCGGGTGTCCCCTTCCTCCCTCACCGCTCCATGTGCGTCCCTCCCGAAGCTGCGCGCTCGGTGGAAGAGGACGACCATCCCAGATAGAAGGAGTGTACTGTTCTTCGGTCAAGGGTATACGATAGCTGCGCTCCCCTGCTAGAACCTCCAAACAAGCTCAAGGTCCATCTGAAGCAAAGTTCTTAACCTGAGGTACTATTTCTGGGTTAGCGGAGTCTGTAACCTGAAGCGTCTGTAACCTGAAGCGTCTGTAACCCGAGGTACCACTGTACTAGTCTTGCTCATAGTAGACCCGTTGACATTGACGGACAGGACTAACTTAGGTTCATTAATTTCAATAGAACTCCGAGCAGAATTTAGCTAGACACAATACAGCTCTGATCTCCCCACTTCAAGAAGCATTTTGTAGAGTTGGAAAGGTTTCGGAAAAGGGCAGCTACAATGATCAAGGCGATGGAACAACTTCACTATGAGGAAAGGTGGCAGCATTTGAGGGGGTTTTTGGTTTAGAGAAAAAGCGAGAAAGAGGTGACATGATAGAACTTTATAAAATTATAATGGCATGGAGAAAGTGAAGAGAGAAAAGTTTTTCTCCTACTAGCATAACACTAGAACTCAGGGACATGCAAGAAAGCTGAATGTTAGAAGAATCGTGACAGGTAAAGGAAAGTCCTTCTTTACATAGCCCATAGTTAAACTATTGAATTCACTCGCTCAGGAGGCAATGATGGCCACCAACATGGATGGTTTCAAAAGAGGATGAGCCACATCCGTGGAGGATAAGGCTGTTAACAGATACTAGCCACAGACCTTGCCAACAAAGGTCCGTATAGTAAAAGCTATGGTTTTCCCAGTAGTGATGTATGGAAGTGAGAGCTGGACCATAAAGAAGGCTGATCGCCAAAGAATTGATGCTTTTGAATTATGGTGCTGGAGGAGACTCTTGAGAGTCCCATGGACTGCAAGAAGATCAAACCGATCCATTCTGAAGGAAAATCAGCCCTGAGTGCTCACTGGAAGGACAGATTGTGAAGCTGAGACTCCAATTCTTTGGCCACCTCATGAGAAGAGAAGACTCCCTGGAAAAGACCCTGATGTTGGGAAAGATGGAGGGCACAAGGAGAAGGGGACGACAGAGATTGAGATGGCTGGACAGTGTTCTGGCGTGCTCTGGTCCATGGGGTCACGAAGAGTCGGACATGACTAAACGACTAAACAACAACAAAGCTACAATAGCTATGGTCTGCCTCCATCATCCATGGCAGTAGTGCAACTGAAAATCAGTTTCTGGGAACCATAGAAAGATAGAGTCCTCTTGGGCTCAGGTGCTGTGTGTTGGTTTTCAGCAGGCATGTGGATGAGAACAGGATACAGGATGCTGGATTAGATGGGTCATTGGTCTGATCCAGCAGGCTCTACTTACGTTCTGTTCTCAACCCACAGATTCTGCTGGTACCACAGATATTGTGGGGGGGGAGGGACGTACCTGAATGTACACACAGCACGTCCATCAGAGAATTTCTCTCTTTCTCTTCCCATTGTATCACTTCGTGGGAGTCCCTGTAGTCATTTAAACAGCTCTTTACCGGGTGGTAATTGTGAGGATGAGTTATTACACAATGAAATTGCATTGCCTAATTGTACATGGGGTGTAGAACGCTTAGCAAAACCTGTCACACTGTGTACCAAACTGCTTCCTGATGTAATTATAGCCAGGCTCTTGACAAAAGCCATTCCCCCCCCCCCCCCCCGCTACCTTCCTATTGTTCTCCCCTTTTCTTACAGTATTTTGTGTCTCACAGTGACTGGTAATTCTCTCCTCACCCCCCTCCGATTGTGTAGTCCTTATAGCTCATCAACGCTCTTGAAGCAACAACTGGCTTTCTTCTTCTTGGATTCTCTCTCTTCCCCTCTCCCCCCTTCCCCCCTCTCATTCTCAATTTCTTCTTTTCTCCCATTTTAACTAAACCAACCAGCTGGTATTCAAGCTCTATGTCTGAATTTTTCATTAGCAATGTCAAAGTCGCCATTTGAAATATGAACCATGGTAATTTGCCTTCAATATGAGGTGAGGATTATGGACCCCCAAATTATTTTCTATCTTTGAATTTAATCCAAACTGTAGAACTCCTTCCAAACCCACCCACCCAACAGATGGCAGCAGTGCTGGTTGTTGTGGTGGCAGGGAGAAAAATCTCTGATTCTATCTCTCTCTTCCAAGCACATATACAGTGGTACCTCGGGTTAAGAACTTAATTTATTCTGGAGGTCTGTTCTTAACCTGAAACTGTTCTTAACCTGAAGCACCACTTTAGCTAATGGGGCCTCCTGCTGCCGCCGCCGCACCGCCAGAGCACGATTTCTGTTCTCATCCTGAAGCAAAGTTCTTAACCCGAGGTAATATTTCTGGGTTAGTGGAGTCTGTAACCTGAAGCGTATGTAACCTGAAGTGTATGTAACCCAAGGTACCACTGTAATTCTTCTTCTTCTTCTTCTTCTTCTTCTTCTTCTTCTTCTTACATATTTATTTATTTATACCCTGCCCATCTGGCTGGGCTTCCCCAGCCACTCTGGGCGGCTTCCAACAAAATATTAAAATACAGTAATGCATCAAACATTAAAAGCTTCCCTAAACAGGGCTGCCTTCAGATGTCTTCTAAAAGTCTGGTAGTTGTTGTTCTTACATACACACAGAGACATACCGCAACATTGCTGCAGTAGCATTCCAGATATTTTTTTATCACGTTCCTAATGATAGTGTAGATTTTTAAGGTAAATTTCCCAGGGCTCCTGCTGTTTGGGATACTACTACCAGAGCAGCATTCATTCCAGGCACCAGGGAGTGGTAGAAGGAGGGTGAGGCAGGGAAAGAGAGAGGGGTGGAAGGAGGAGTGGAGAGAGAAAGAGATCTCCTTCCTTCCACTGCTACCACTGATGGAGGAAGAGGCAGAGGGGATGAATTGTGCAACCTGGATTGGAGGGGCGGGGGGAACTTTCCTTTCCCCCCTGACTTCAGTTGGTTTGTAAGGGGGAGCAGGGATGCCAGATTTCTGCCCTGATCCTTTTGTGGAGCAGAGAGCCTCAGCTGAGACTGCCAAGCATTTTGATCATCCATAGGAAGAGGCTGAACAAAGTGTGCAAAACACAAGTGGAAAACATGATGCAGCTGCTGCTACTTAAGGGTCACCTGTGTCTTCAGTTTCTAAAAGAGCTCTACCAGCCACTCACAAATTTCTCCATGTATAGGTAAGGATGGGTGAATATGTCAGTTTGGATTTCTCTCGGTTTCTCATCTTTCTACCCTTCAGTTCTCCACGTTTCCACATCTGTTGGTTTTTAAAAAGAGAAATCTTCATTCAAATTTATTAGTTTTCCAGTGAAATTTCTCACATTCCCCCCCCCCCATGCAGTTTCCCCTAATATATACATTTTGGAAAGCAATTTCCCCTAATACAATGCATTACTACTAATATATGCCCCTCTATGCACATTTGTTGTTGTTGTTTAGTCGTTTAGTTGTGTCCGACTCTTCGTGACCCCATGGACCAGAGCACGCCAGGCACTCCTGTCTTCCACTGCCTCCCACAGTTTGGTCAAACTCATGTTAGCAGCTTCGAGAACCATCTCGTCCTCTGTCGTCCCCTTCTCCTTGTGCCCTCAATCTTTCCCAACATCGGGGTCTTTTCCAGGGAGTCTTCTCTTCTCATGAGGTGGCCAAAGTATTAGAGCCTCAGCTTCATGATCTGTCCTTCCAGTGAGCACTCAGGGCTGATTTCCTTCAGAATGGATCGGTTTGATCTTCTTGCAGTCCATGGGACTCTCAAGAGTCTCCTCCATAATTCAAAAGCATCAATTCTTTGGCGATTAGCCTTCTTTATGGTCCAGCTCTCACTTCCATACACCACTACTGGGAAAACCATAGCTTTATATGGACCTTTGATGGCAAGGTGACGTCTCTGCTTTTTAAGGTGCTGTCTAGGTTTGTCATTGCACACTTAACCCCGGTATATTTTTGCACACATTCATTGACTAGAGAACTTCATTACAAAATTCAGAGAAGTGCAAATTATTTTTTTTATAGAATATTTATTAAGGTTTTTTGAAATATTACAATAAAAATGAAAAAGAAAATAACAAAAATACAAAATAAAAATAGTTAAAAACATACAGATTTTCCATTGCTAATTTTCCTTTAGCTTATTTCCCGGACCTCCTCATACCTCCCTTTTTTGTATTCCACTTCAAATTGTTGGTTCAGCAAATCCTTACCATTAAGTTTTTACCTGTTTATAACCCCTTTTTCATATTATCTTAAAGCATTACAGCTGGAAACTGCTTAATTTCTATCCAACATCATTCTAACATTCATTAATTTTACAATATTTCTGTAAGTAGTCTTTAAATGTCTTCCAATCTTCTTCCACCAACTCTTCTCCCTGGTCACGGATTCTGCCATTCATCTCTGCCAATCCCATATAGTCCATCACCTTCGTCTGCCATTCTTCCCAAGTGGGTAGATCTTGTGTCTTCCAATACTTTGCAATGAGTATTCTTGCTGCTGTGGTAGCGTACATAAAAAAAGTTCTGTCCTTCTTTAACACCAATTGGCCGACCATGCCCAGAAGAAAGGCCTCTGGTTTCTTCAAAAAGGTATATTTAAATACCTTTTTCATTTTGTTATAGATCATTTCCCAGAAAGCCTTGATCCTTGGGCACGTCCACCAAAGGTGAAAGAATGTACCTTCAGTTTCCTTACATTTCCAACATTTATTATCGGGCAAATGATAGATTTTTGCAAGCTTGACAGAGAAGTGCAAATTTTGAGAAGGGGCTGCCTTTCAGTTTGTGTATTGTAATTCATTCCCCAACCCCAGCACCAGGTGAAACTCACTTCAGAAAATGCAAACCAGTCTAGAATCATTAGGAGTTGCTTCCTTGGAATAATTTGATGATCCAGACTCTCTCCTAAGCCAGTGCCTTCTATTTCCATACCTTTGATCAGAGAAGGAGTCTCAGGCCCTTGATTTCTTGCAAAGATACTTGTGTCGCTAAGTATTACTCACATGCAAGACTTACGTTCTTCAAGCAACGCAAAACCTCTGGAGCTCACTTTCATCAACCTTATGATCAAACAAGTTCAAGCCATCCACTAGACAAGCACGTAGCTATCCTGTTTCACAAGTCATTTGCCTTATATGAATTCAAGATGCCCATGAAAAGAGCAGTGGAAATTGTAGGGAAACTAGTGATAAGAGAAAAGGCCAGATAGGGAATAGATATAAAGATCTTCCAAATGGATGTTAAGTGGTGGTTTCTTGCAAACACAGCAGAACACAAGAGACTGGCTGAGATCTGGCCAATGGGCCATTTAGTCCAGCATCCGGTTTTCACCGTGGCCAACCCATGGGAAGCCGCAAAGCAGGTCCTAAGTGCAACAGCATTCTCCTTACTTGTGATTCCCGGCAACTGGCAATCAGAGGCCTCTTGCTTCCGACAGCAGGGGGAAGTGAGAAAGTGACAGAAACTGAAATCGACACATTTGCCCATCCCTACCACTGCCAATCACAGAAGACAATACTGTGCTGGATAGACAAATTATCTGGCCTGGTATAAAGCAATTTCCAGTAAGTTTGTACGCTGAGCTTATTTATTTTATTCTACAGTGGTACCTCGGGCTACAGATGGTTCAGGTTACAGACGCTTCAAGTTACAGATCCCGCTAACCCAAAAATAGTACCTCAGGTTAAGAACTTTGCTTCAGGATGAGAACAGAAATTGCACCACGGCAGTGGAAGGCCCCATTAGCTAAAGTGGTACCTCAGGTTAAGAAGAAGAAGAAGAAGAGTTTGGATTTGATATCCCGCCTTTCACTCCCTTTAAGGAGTCTCAAAGCGGCTAACATTCTCCTTTCCCTTCCTCCCCCACAACAAACACTCTGTGAGGTGAGCGGGGCTGAGAGACTTCAGAGAAGTGTGACTGGCCCAAGGTCACCCAGCAGCTGCATGTGGAGGAGCGGAGACGCGAACCCGGTTCCCCAGATTATGAGGCTACCGCTCTTAACCACTACACCACACTGGCTCTAAGCCACACTAAGAACAGTTTCAGGTAAAGAACAGACCTCCAGAACGAATTAAGTTCTTAACCCGAGGTACCACTGTATTAATTTACTGAATTGCACCTTAACAGAAACTTTGGACATCATTGTTCTAGAATTACAGCTTGTTTATTGCTGCTCCAGAGGTAGGACTCAAACTAATGGATTCAAAGAAAAGAGATTCCAACTAAAGACTAAGAAGAACTTTCTGACAGTAAGTGTTGTGCAAGAATGGAGTGGATGACTTGGGAAAGTGGTGGGCTCCCCCTCACTGGAGGTTTTCAAACAAAGTGTAGGTGGACATCTGTCAGGGATTCTGTAGCAGGAGTTGGACTAGATAACCCTTGGAACTCTACATGATTCTATGACATTCCACACCACCATCCAACATGAGACAATTCCCATAGGCATGTTCCATTTTTAAATACATGAGCCTATTTGTCTGCATGCATAATAGTCACCACCTATGCAGATACTCTCTCCAGATTACCATCTTCCAGTGCTGTGGCCCTCTAAAAGCAATCTGCATGCATTATTCATTCCTACAATACTTTTGAGCATGTACATATTCATGAACATAACTCGCGGGAGTCTTCTTCTGTCTGAAAAAGTTAATTCAAGAAGCAGCCATGAGTTGACAAAGTCGCCTTGGTATTATTTATGTGTTTTCAGACTTCAGCACTTAACCAGTATTTGTTAAACAGATTCTCCACACAGATACCCACCCACCCAAAAAGTGTGGGGCGGATAATAATGCTATCATTTTCATTGCCAGGGGAAAACAGTGCTCCTGCGCTGGCCAATAGCCAATCTATCCAAAATTTTCCCCTTCTTCCTCATCTCTTTCCTGCCAGGATATGACAGGAACAAATGCTGGTGTAAGAAACCTAGTGGAATCTGAATCTATATTTATGTATATTTATGTATTCCCGCATTGCAGAAGGTTGGATAAGATAAGCAGCAGGGTCCCTTCCAGCTCTACAGTTCTGTGATTCTATCCTATATGGGGTGGAGAGGATCTGGAATTCTAAAAGTCTGAGCAAAATCTATGCAACTGGACATATTCTCACACCCTTGTTATTATTGTTCATGATGTTTTGACTCAGTTTGGTGACTATTAACTCTATGAATGCAGGGACATGTAGAGAGCCCTGTGGTGTTCTGATGTATGTGTAAATGAAAGAGGAAATTATTATTATTATTATTATTATTATTATTATTAGTATCCCGCCCATCTGGCTGGGTTTCTCCAGCCACTCTGGGCGGCTTCCAACAAAGATTAAAAATACATTAAAATGTCACACATTAAAAACTTCCCTGAACAGGGCTGCCTTCAGATGTCTTCTGAATGTCAGGTAGTTGTTTATCTCTTTGACATCTGGTGGGAGGGCGTTCCACAGGGCGGGCGCCACTACCGAGAAGGCCCTCTGCTTGGTTCCCTGTAGCTTTGCTTCTTGCAATGAGGGAACCACCAGAAAGCCCTCGGCGCTGGACCTCAGCATCCGGGCAGAACGATGGGGGTGGAGACGCAGTAAATGTGTATATGAAAGTGTGCATTGTGCTAAATGTGTAGGTAAATGTATATGAATTAGAATAAGAATCAGCTTGGCTTAGTGGTTAGAGTGTTGGACTAGGGATTGGGAGACCATGGTTCAAATCCCTGCTCAGCCATGGAACACACTGGGTGACTTTAGGCCACTCACAGTCTCTCAGCCTTGACTACCTCACAGGTTTGTTTTGATGATAAATTTGAGATGAAGAGAACTATGTATGCCACCATCAAATCCTTGGAGTAAAGGTGGGATGCAAATGCATCATGCTATTAGTTCTGTCCAGTACTGATGTATGGAAGTGAGAGCTGGACCATAAAGAAGGCTGATCGCCGAAGAATTGCTGCTTTTGAATTCTGGTGCTGGAGGAGACTCTTGAGAGTCCCATGGACTGCAAGAAGATCAAACCTATCCATTCTGAAGGAAACCAGCCCTGAGTGCTCACTTGAAGGACAGATCCTGAAGCTGAGGCTCCAATACTTTGGCCACCTCATGAGAAGAGAAGACTCCGTGGAAAAGACCCCAATGTTGGGAAAGATGGAGGGCACAAGGAGAAGGGGACGACAGAGGATGAGATGGTTGGACAGTGTTCTCGAAGCTACCAGCATGAGTTTGACCAAACTGTGGGAGGCAGTGGAAGACTGGAGTGCCTGGCGTGCTCTGGTCCATGGGGTCACAAAGAGTCGGACATGACTAAGCGATTAAACAACAACATTAGTTCTGTTCTGCAAGTATATGAGCAACCTGCTCCATGTCCCCCCACACTTCATGAACCATTTCGCATTAAAGCTGTTTTCTTTACGCATCCTTGGCACGATACTTTTCAAGTCCCCCAGTCAAGGAGACAGACCAAGGTAAAGTAGATGTATCCATTTTAAATAATCAGCCACTGTTGTGGATCTCCAGACATTTGCAGTTGGATGTGCATTTTAAAACCAGTTTACTTGAAACAAAAGAGAACACTCAGGCATTGATTGCCACTACTCTTTTGCCTCCTGAAGGCTTTCTAGAATGTGTCAGCCTCAGGCAAAACTTGAAGGGCTCATTTTTTTCTGGTGGGCAATAAAAATATGTCTCGGGACTCCTGCAAAACAAAAGCACAGCTTCAAACCCTGTGTTACTTGGGAAGGGAAAAGGAAGGAAGAATACACAGCAACACAGTTGTACCCTGACACCAGCTTTTATACCATTTCACTGGAGTGGAGTCTGGTCCTTTGGGGCCAATGGGGCACTGCCCTACCAACCTCAGTCTGACTTCAGCTAACCCCCATATCACACCCCACAAGTGCCTAAGGAAAAAAAGGGACATCACAATTTCTTGCTTAAGAGCATGACAGCCATTTTGGATACCGTGATCTCATGCGATTACATGCTGATATCTCACACCCAAAATAGGGATTTCTCCCCCAAATAAAGCACTTTTTCGGGGGCAGCAATTTTGTGTGATGCCCCAAAACACATTTTGGAAGACTAGGTGAGCAAGGCCTGTAAAAGAGCATGTATTTTAGGCTCCATGATCTTGTGCGGGTCACGTGACTTGTGCAGGACAAGAGGTGGGAAGGTGCACATCCCAGTTTGGGGTCACAAGATGTTGGAGGGTATACCACCTGCCTTTCTTCTTTTCACAAGCAGTCCTGAAGGTTGCCCCGGCTGTCACTTTCCTCCTCCTTAGTCTTAGTGTTTTCCTTGTAAAACTCAGCAGGAAGGAGGATGGGGACAAAACTAGAATTAGTTGGTTCTGGCTCCACCTACTGTTGGCCTCCCTGCTTTCTGTCCTACCAGTTTAAGCCACTTCCGAACTTGAGAGGAGGTGGAGTTGCAGGCTCCACGTGCGCGGGGGCTGGCTCTCAGCCTCCTTGTGATTAAGGGAATCCCCAGTTGCATGATCCCCAGGTCAGCCAATCAGCTGGCCTGGGGTGTGTGGCTTACACTATAATATACTGGCGCGGCCCTCTTTTGCTGCCTCAGCTCATCGGGTTTCCCACCCCCCTCCATTTAGGTTTTTCAGTCTGACCTTGCTATGGACCTCAGTTGGTCGCCGTTAAGGGGCCTGGTAGGAATTTTTTCCACTTGGCAAATTGGCACCAGCCACTTGGTTTTCCGCTTACCTCATAGCAAATCGTCACAACTTCCTTGGCATTGGCGGTTAGGCACTGATAGGAGTATTGTTATGTAGATGAAGAGGGGGAGGAAGCTCCATCACCTCCCCCATATGTTGAATGGTAGTCTGGTAAAGGATTCCAGGGGGCGTGGCCCTGTCCGAAACCTATGGAGGTGAGGGCCCAAGGCACGCCCCCAAGTGGTGACCCCAGGGGAGTCCCTAGTTGATGGGCATCAGCAGGTCTCCCCTACCGGTGGTTAACCCTTCCCGGACTTCAAGCAAACATGCTGAAGCTGGATAGTCAATTAGGATCAATGCCTAAGCCAATACCACTCATTACCTGTAACCAATGAAGTTGTGGCTATTTTAGCCCATTAACCTTAAATGATTGTGTCTTGTGTCTTTATTTCCACCGGGGGGAGGAAGAAACTCGCCACGTAAATGAACACTATAATGATCATTATAGAATGATTTGTCATTCTTTCTTTATCTCTTTGCTAAATGACCTCTTCATAATCAATGCCAGATGTTTCAGAGCTTCAGTTAGTGTGGAATGTGACTTCTCAGCTGTTGACAGGTTTGAGGCAATCATACCATATAATAAGATCCATAATTGAGAAGATCCATTTGGGGGTGCCAAATTTTGGCCTCGTCCAGGGCACCATATTATAGAAGATAACCAAAGTCTCTCTGTGCAGAAAAGGAACAGGAAAACTTGGAACTGACTTTACTTAATGATACCAGGAGAGGTGCCAACTCCCTGGATTGTGAACAGAGAATTGTAGAGTGTGTAGGGTTACCAAGGAGAGATGTTTTGATGCATCGTTTTGCAAACAACCCCTGTATTGAGAGCAGTCCTGAACTTTCTAGTTCAGGAATAAGGGGTTTAGCAGCACCACTCAATTAATTATGAAGGGTCTTGGGACTCTGAGGGTCCTTTCAGCTGGGAGGGTATATTCACCCATGCGCCTTCTAGAAGAGGTGAGGTCAATTCTAACATTTAGGATGGTAAAATTCTCCCTGAACTATACAGCTTCAGGTTGAAGGTGTGGAGAGTCATCTATTTTATTTTTTCTCTAAGAAAATAAAATAAGTCACCATACATACATACATACATACATACTGTACATTTAAGTTACCAACACGTTTTGTAGAACATGAATTCAGCACTCAAAGTTCGACAGGCAATGCACAAGGTGTTACTTCTGGTTTACATCTAGGCTTGCCATATGTCAAGAAAATTCCTGACATGTCCTTGTTTTCATGCGTAAAAATGGCTTCGGGGGGATTTTGCCAAACTGGCAAAATGTCAGGGAAAACCCGGATGTATGGCAACACAGTGGAAAAAGCAGGATAAACAGCTCCAAAGACTTAAAACCACTATTTTGGGGTCTCCCCTCAAAAGCTCAACAATTAGGGTTTGCTCCCCAAAAAAGCTGAAATATGGCAACCCAACAGAATCTCATGTGCATACGTTGCTGCTGCACTTCTAGAAGCATGCATGATCAGTGCCTTTCTGATCCAGTTTTAAACTTTTGCTGGGAACCTTTTATTTATTTTATTTTTATGAGCTCCTTTTAAATCTTCTGTGGCTTCAGTGCAAGGAACGATTCATTCCCCCACCACCTCCGGTCAGAAGTGGTACTCTGCCATCTCAGCTGCTATGCAGCTGCCTGGTTGAGTGTACATACCTTCAGGGAGTCGTGTTCATGTGTTCCAAAAAAAGATGATGCACCACAGGGACGAATGGACTGTGCATCATTAATGGACCTGCTTTCATTTCGACTATTAATTACAGAATGTTATTCATTTCTGATGGCATGTGGGGGGTGGGGTGGACAAGTGGAGCTTTGGAACTTCAAGGGGACCCATGAAGGTCAAGCTCAACAGGACAGGAGGGGAAACAGCTGGCATTTGCTATGGAGCCCATAGAACAGATTGGCAGGAATCTAGCAGGGCCCCAGCCAAGAAGCAGCTGGGCCTCTTCTTCGGCAGGTTCTGTAATTGCACATTATAAGTTTATTGGTCCTCAGTTTCATATTGTGGGCATAATATAAAGCAGAGAGAAGTGCGCTCACCGCCGTAATATTAAATATTAAGATGCTAGCCATTTTGATTCCTTGAAAAATGGAAGACAATCTGCATTTAAATTGCTTCATCAAAATTATGGGGTTCCTGTTCTCTGCCTGGTGGGAGGGCACCTGCCCCACTAAAATGAAAAAGAAAAACCCTTTTTAAATGTAAAAGCTGTTCTTATGATCTGGGCTGAAATCTGGTGTATTTACTTTTTTCTGAATAACTGTTTCTTTGCCCAGTCATTTAAGACAGGAATGGGGAGCCTGTGGAAACCCAGATGTTGTTGGACTCTAAATCTCTCATAAGCCACGGTTAGGGGTGGATGGATTTCTCCACCACAAGTTCCCACTGTTTCTTATTTTTCCAGTCCATTTCTCCACATTTCTGCATTAGGTCACCAACTTTCTTGTTGGAGAAAATTCACCAGCATTTTCATGCTAATTTCTCCTAATATGCTCCTCTTTGTGTGCAATTTTTCCTAATACACTAGGTGGCTTGTATCCAAGGTCAGCCATTCTCAGAGGAGACCCCTTTGAAATGAATAGACACGCCTAACTCAGATCCATAAACGTTAATAGGTCTGCAGCCTTGTGTTAATTTCACAGATATATGCATATTTATGCACAGTCTGCCAAAACATACACACTTTTGTTCTCATCTTTTGATTGGAAAACTGTGTTGCAAAATTCAGAAAAGTGTGAATTTCAAAGGCTAAGCTGTGTTTTGGTTCATATACGGTTTTGGAAAGTGTGCGGAAGATAGGTAAAGGTAAAGGGACCCCTGACCATTAGGTCCAGTCGTGGCCGACTCTGGGGTTGCAGCGTTCATCTCGCTTTAGTGGCCGAGGGAGCCGGCATACAGCTTCCAGGTCATGTGGCCAGCATGACTAAGCTGCTTCTGGTGAACCAGAGCAGCGCACGGTTTACCAGAGCAGTTTACCTTCCCGCCAGAGTGGTACCTATTTATCTGCTTGCACTTTGATGTGCTTTCGAACGGCTAGGTTGGCAGGAGCAGGGACCGAGCAACGGGAGCTCACCCTGTCACGGGGATTCGAACCACTGACCTGCTGATCGGCAAGCCCTAGGCTCAGTGGTTTACACCACAGAGCCACCCACATCCCTTAGGCTCACTTACCTATGAGTAAATGCCACTGAACCCGTTGGAGCTTAATTTGATTCTGAGCAGAGATGTATAATAGGTTTGGTCTTGATTTGGCTTTCCAGACCAGCCCCATCTGGCCCTCATTTCTCTCTACAGCATGTGCAGAATCCATCTTTGTCACTGTTGAAGTACACTCAATCTGCCAGAGCCAGTCATCACACGCAGGGGAAGCCCCTAACTCACTGAGGGTTTGAGACCTATTGGCTACCCTCACATGGTTTAGCCAGCCAGTTGAAACCATTTCCCAAGTTGTGACCACCACATACTGACAGCTTCTAGGAGCCACAGGTGATAGCTGAGTGCAGGGTGAGGACCAAAGGTGGACAAACTACCCCAGAAGGAGCACAACATTTTCCCCACCAGATGTAGTATCCATACACCCCAGTCAGATAACCAGTACTAATAGGAAGCCCAAGCACATTTCAAAGAGTCAAGAACCATACAACTGGAAGACACCCAAATGGGCCCTTCAACCTACCCTATAACATGGTTGTTTTATTTGAGACCCTTTGGAGACCCTTCTGAATTTGATAGGCAGGGTAGAGATTGAAATAAGCAAATATAAAAACAAATTGTGAGAGTACAATTTCTCAGGGCTTTCCCCCCTCCCTCCCTCTTGCCTGCTAGAGAGTAAAATCTCTCTGTAGGAAGAGGAGAGGGTGCATCTGGTGCAGTATGTTGTTGTTGTTTAGTCGATTAGTCGTGTCCGACTCTTCATGACCCCATGGACCACAGCCCGCCAGGCACTCCTGTTTTCCACTGCCTCCTGCAGTTTCGTCAAATTCAAATTCATGGATCTTTGTCAACAAGGTAATGTCTCTGCTTTTTGAGATGCTGTTTAGGTTTATCATCACTTTTCTCCCAAGAAGCAGGAGTCTTTTAATTTCATGACTGCTGTCACCATCTGCTGTCACCATCTCCATTTCTTCCCCTTCTGTTTGCCAGGAGGTGATGGTCCCTCTGTCCCTTCGAAATCCAGCTTGTACTTCTGGGAGTTCTCAGTCCACATACTGCTTTAGCCTGCCTTGTGGCACTTTGAGCATAACCTTGCTAGTGGGTGAAATGAGCGCAGTTGTGTGGTAGCTGGAGCATTCTTTGGCACTGCCCTTTTTGGGGTCTCTAGCATGCATACGTGTAAATGCTTGCACATCATTGCTAAGGGCAGAGCAAAATCAGCAGCACTCCACAAGCTTCAGTTAGCAAGGTTCATTTCAAATGGTCGATAACAGAGCATGGAATGATTGTGTGTAGTTTTTAACAAGAGCAAGCTCTCTTGCTTTCAAGACAGCTGATTGCAGGGTAAATGGATACCATCAGGTGGAGAGGAGCCTTTGGCGATGTGTAATGGAGTTGGGGCGGGGGGCGGAGGACGTGGAAGATCAGCAGTTATCCTTGGTGTGAGAATAGGAGTGTGGCAAGTAGATAAAAGTGTCACGGCTCTAATCTGTGAAATATCAGAGTGCTTTTAAAAGGCTGCATTTTTCTGTGGCAGAGCATTTGTGCTGAGCACTTTCGTTGGCTTCTCACAAACAGAGGGCGATATAGTTACCAGGATTGTGAGAACAATATCCCTTTAAGTGGGTCATGTTTAAGGGAACTAGATGAGGCTGGAAGGGGCCTCTGGGTAAAGGAATGATTGAGCAAGAGAGAAGCTATGACTTCCTTAAACAGAGACTCTTCACTCTGTAATTAGCTAATAATGTTTATCTTATGTTTATGGACATCCTGGATTCTGAAAGTTATTAATACAAGAACAACACAAGGCTGTCCTCAAGTGGAAGGTGACAGTCATAGGGCTGAGCCCAGAGAAGGGAAGATTAAGGGGAGACATAGCAGCCTCCCAAAATCTGGAGTGCTTGCCATAGAGAAAGCGGGGCAGATTTCTTCTCCATTGCGCCAAAGGGCAGAACTAGAATTTGTGGGTGGAAATTGCAGAGTGGTTTGCCATCCAATCCATCGTCCCAGGACACTGTGGGAACTGCACGTCTGTGCAGGGCATGGGGTCTCCTAGAAATTCTCAGCACCCTTAAGCTAACAGCTATTCCCAAGATTCTCTGGGTGAAGCCGTGAAGTGGTTTGCTTCTCCTTTAAATGGATAGGGCAGATGGGTCCTCAGTGTTTTACAAACAGCAGTACTTGAGGGTAGATTTTGGAAAACCCAGACTCCAAATCGAAGGCATAAGAGTGCTTCAAATGTATGGTGCAGATGTGCCATAGGTAGCCATCTGTCAGGTGTGTTGTGGTTGCATCCTGCATTGAGCAGGGGGTTGGATGAGATGACCTACAGTGCTACCTCTAAACTTTCATTTCCCTATGATTCTAAGTGTCTTGGAAGACAGTGTAATATTCCAGAATGCACTTGACCATATGCACTGAAAATGCACTTGACCGTGACTAGTGTGAACCAAACATGTACTTTAGCAATGCATGCTTTGGTAGTTTGTTTTGCAGGCTAACCCTACCCAGCTCTTTCACAAGACTCACAAGCAGTAGAGGCTGGTCCTTCAGGGCAAATAGGAACCCCCCCCCCCGCCACTTCAGCATGCCCTCAGTCACCCCCCACTTTTATCCAATCCAGGTGGTGTCTCTGGCTGTCAGGCTCCTCCTCCTTAGCCTCAGTGTCACATTTTTAGAAATCAAAAGGAAGGATGATGGGAATAAAAGTAGAAATAATTGGCAGGGGATATTGACACCAGCCTCTTGTCATGAAGAGATCACTTTCTGTTGAGATTTAGGCTTTCAGCCCCTTTTCCACTCTGCAGAGGTGGTCCACCCTCAGAGGCTGATGGATGCAATAGGTTTCCAGATGGTTAAGGGGGATTTTCTGGCTGATATGACCAGCCCTCCTGTCGAAGCCTTGGTTGATATCTGGAATATCCAAATGGCTTGGGCCATTGACATGGTCGGCCCTGAATGCCCTCTCCCGCTTCATGGATCCCACTTGGCTCCCTGGTACACTCCAGAGTTTAGGGTGAGGAAGAAAGCTGGGAGATGTCTCAAATGCAAGTGGAGAAAAACTAGTTGAATGCAATTAAACACTGGTGAGGGCTCATCACCAAGCCTACATTGTGGCTGAGAAGGCATCAAAGAAGGCATACTCTGCTGGCTTACTGCATCCTCACTGTGCCATCCAGCAGAGCTTTTGCCGGGTAGCGCAAGGCCTTTTTACAGCCTGGCCCAAAGGAGAACCAATGGCAGCTCACTGTGACTAGTTTGCAAAGCATTTTCAGGGTAAAACGGCTTGCATCCACTGGGACCTTGACTCCACTCTTAAGTCAGGTGAATCTCAAGAGGTGTCCAAATGAATGGCTATCAGATCATCTCTCAGCCTGCTTTTCTCTAGACCCAACTCTCCCACCTGCTTAATCATCCTATGTCCAGAACAGATATCAATCTTGTGAATATGATCTGCATTCACTGTTGTTGCTTTCAGTCCTAAAAACGACACGTTGTCCCCCATATGCCTTGTCGTTCCTTTCCTTTGTACTGAAATGAATGGGGTGGAAGAATGTGATGACAACTTAATTTCACCACAGCAGAATAATGTCATTTTTGGCAGAAGTCAAACTGCAGCACAGAAACGCTGCTGCAGAAAAGAAAACAGAAGAGGGCAGAACAGAAAACATTCCATAGTCACTGTTGACAATCATCATATTCATTCTCTCTCTGCTCAGCCACTGCGCACCTTTATTTTGGCCAGACCAATATTTCCTGCACAAATTTCCCTGGGAAAGTTTCGAGTTGCATTTATGAGCAATGAAGCACTGCTTAGAATGTCAGAGTGTCCTTTCCTGGGATTGGTGCACCGCCTCATCTTGCTTTGCAATGTTTTATCTTTATTATACACACATCGACATTACGTGGCCTCGTGGAAAATTCATTTCACTCCATCCCAAGCAGGTATACTGTAATACCTCAGAGACTGGCAGGTTCACATATGATTCTCCCCTCCCCATCCCTTTGTGACCAGGCAAAAGTATGCTGTGTGTTTCAAAATGCTTTCAAATATTTAAATCTGTGATTCTTAGTGGGTAAAAGTGGGTCTCCATTCAAAGGGTCAGGCAGTTGCTAAATTGGGTCCTCCCTTATTGCGGTGAGACCTGGAAACCTACACCCTGTGTTGTGGGTGGGTAAGGTTGGTCAGCCACAACAATTTATTGGTGGGTCCCTCGTAGCTGGGTGCAATCTGGCTGATGGGACGCAGTCCAAACGGTTTGAGGGACCTATTTATACCCATGCATGTGACCCAGAGCTTCCTCTTTTGGCACGTGCATTCGGAACACCAGCCCACCTCTCCCTACTTTTAGGGCTTGTTGCGCTTGACCTTGCTATGCCGTCGTGTGTTGTCTGTCATTTAGACAGGGTCACGGCAGGAATTTCCCCCACTTGGCTGATTGGCTGGTGCCATTTGGGTTTCACCTGCCACATAGCAAATCGTCACAACTTGTAAGGTTGCGGATAGGCTTTGGTTCAGGTGATAGGGATGGGAGAATGCTCTCATCATCCCTATGTGAAGGGTATTCCGTTAAAGGAATCCAGGGACTCGATGGTTTGGTCAACCCCTGAGAGGAGGTTGTGCCCGTGCCTGAGTCCAGGGAGACATTTGGAAGGTGGAGTTAGCCTGTTCCCAGCGTTCCACTTATCCAGGTGTTCACTCTTGGCTGACCTATGCTGGTGCCCTGGGTCAGTGCTACCTACATGGCAGGGAGCTAGTCGAACCAGAGCCTATGCAACCAGTCACTTTCTGTAATCAATAAAGTTTGGCCTAAATTCTGCCAAAAACCAAACCAAAAATTTGAGTCAAGTGTGAATTTATTTAGGGGGGAGGTTTCTGGGTCTGAACACGCAAAAAGAATAACTCCACCTGCATGTACAGTTTAAAATGCCACAGATTGTTTAATTAGCCAAAGGCCTCTGAGAAGAGAGATGTTTTTGCCTTGCTCCTAAAGATATGTATCAAAGGCGCCAGAGGAGCCTCCCTTGGGAGAGCATTCCACAAACAGGGGGCCACCACAGAAAAAGCCGACTGTTATATTGCTGCCCTCTAGACCTCTCATGGAAGAGGCACAAGAAGAAGGGCTCAGATGATGACTGAAGCGTGCATATGGGGGTGCAATCTGTGGTAATTGAGGTATTGCGGTCCAGAGCCATTTAAGGCTTAATAGGCCAAAACCAACACTTTGAATTGGGCCTGGAAACTAACTGGCAGCCATTGCAGTTGGGTGGGCCAGAATTGGTGTTACATGCTCAAATAGTCTTGACCCAGTCAGCAACCCAGCAGCTTATTTTCTGCTACTCCAAAGTTTCCTTATAAAATTAGGCTACTCATGACTTCCTGCAATGCATGGGGCTGAACCTTTTTGGATCCCTTCCAACTCAACTATTCTATGAATCTTTGAAATTGACCTATGAAAATTCACCTTTTAGTGTGAATTTCTCCTAAATACACATCTTATATTCAGTTTTGCCTAATATACATATTTTTTTGCAACATGGTTTTCATATTATAACATGTTTTTGTATCTTATGTTCACTAACATATGCATTTATATGCACACATCGCCCTGGTTTATGCATATTTGTACGTGATGCTTTGCTGTAAAGCTACATTGCAATATTCAAGAAAGTGCAAATTTTGAAGGATGTGCTGTGCTTTGCTTTGCATATTGCTTTGCAATGTGTGAATTAGGTAAGTTCACATTTAAATGTGAATGGAAACAAATTTATCCCTCATCTTTACAAAACACGAATGAAATTTGATATGTGCAAGGCAATGGATGTAGAAAGAATATCAATAGATTTCAAGAGAAGCCAAAGCGGGAATTATACTTTGCCATCTGCTCCTAATTTGTGTGGTGCGCAGAAAGAAATTAGTTACCTTTTCAGTAATGGGGGGAAAGTCATCATTTTAAACAGTAGGATATCAGAATTTCAGTGGGTCTTCTGGGTCTTCTACTAAAAGAAGAACCAGCCTCTCAATGGGCTCCTTCTACAAATTGCCATATAAAAGAGTATGAGCCGCACAGATTCTGAAAAGTCTTCTTGCAGACTGCAAATATGAAATGCAGCATTCTGAGAAAACAGCATATGGGAACCGGAATTAAGAAAAATCAGTAAAATTTCCATAATATCTCAATAACACAAACTGTGCATTCTCTCCAGTGGTTAAACTTACAGTGCAATCTTACAGATTCAGGCGAGGAACCAGATCTGGATGTTTGTCCAGTTAGGCATATCCCCCGCCAAACACTGTGGGCCAAAACAGCTGATTGCTAGCCTTTTGGAAAGCAATCTACGGGCCTCAAAGGCATAGCCATAGCCATCATAGCTAGTAGCCATGGATAGTCTACAAAAGTTTGTCCAACTTTTTTAAATCTTCCAAGCTGGCCATCACTGACTCCTGTGGGAGTTAATTCCAAAACCAAACCATGGATTCAGGACACACAAAATGCAAGTACATCATCCCAGAGGCGGAGCAAGGTGTGAAGTAAATGAGGTCCAGTACACTTCTGCTGGGACGCGGGTGGCGCTGTGGGTTAAAGCACAGAGCCTAGGACTTGCCGATCAGAAGGTCGGCGGTTCAAATCCCTGTGATAGGGTGAGCTCCCGTTGCTCGGTCCCTGCTCCTGCCAACCTAGCAGTTCGAAAGCACGTCAAAGTGCAAGTAGATAAATAGATACCACTCCAGCGGGAAGGTAAATGGTGTTTCCGTGCGCTGCTCTGGTTCGCCAGAAGCAGCTTAGTCATGCTGGCCACATGACCCGGAAGCTGTATGCTGGCTCCCTCGGCCAATAAAGCGAGATGAGCGCCGCAACCCCAGAGTTGTCCGTGATTGGACCTAATGGTCAGGGGTCCCTTTACCTTTACCTTACACTTCTGCTGCCACTCAGCTTTTCCAAACTTGTAGCAGAGTAAACAGTGTGTGCTTCTGTATGTATGCATGCCGAAAACAGAATCTGTGCACAGCTTCTTTTCTAATCTCTAAGAAGCTTTCTTTTACAGTGGCAATAAATCAACATCTCCGGGAGCAACCGGCATGGTGACTCCCTTCGTCTCGGTCAAAACCAAAAGCAGACTCACACAGAACAAAGAACAAGTTCCTGGATGTGGGAACTCCTCCCCAGTGGGCAGGACGCTGTACTCTGAGCTGTTTAACCCTGTAAGCTCTGATTTCCCTCACACAAGGTGGGGGCGGCCTGCCACGGATGTCATCCCTGAGGGGGGTGACATTGCTGCGGGCGACACCCCCCCCCCGGACGCTTCCCACTGCCGGCACAACCCCTGGGATGCTTGCCACCACCGGAGCACCCCCGTGGTGGCTAGCCCCACCCCTGTGGGCGGCTAGCCCCAGCCCCACAGGCCACTCCAGGTGCCAGAACAGCTAGCTCCACTTCTGCGTCCTCCAGCATTCAGCTTCATTGGCTGTCTATGAGTTCCAATGCTATGAGAAAGGGAGAAACACTTTTCTCTACCCATCCTCTCTATGTCGTGTATAATCTTATGCACTTCTATCATGCCACATCTTCCTCCCCATTTTTGAAAACTGAAATGGCTGCAACCTTTCATCCAAGGGGAGTTCCAACTCTGCAACATTCTTTCTGAGGTGAGCTGCAGCCCCACATGGGACATCCTGGCAAAGGGGAGTAGATTTGCCAGAATGCCTTGGCAGGCCAAAGGAGAAGGTCTGTAAAGCCAAATCAAGCCCAAACCTATTATACATCTCTGCTCAGAATCATGAGCCCCAATGGGTTCAGTGGCATTTACTCATAGGTAAGTGAGCCTAAGGGATGCGGGTGGCACTGTGGTGTAAACCATAGAGCCTAGGGCTTGCCGACTGGAAGGTCTGCGGTTTGAATCCCCACAACAGGGTAAGCTCCCGTTGCTTGGTCCCTGCTCCTGCCAACCTAGCAGTTCAAAAGCATGTCCAAGTGCAAGTAGATAAATAGGTACCACCCTGGCGGGAATGTAAACGGCATTTCCGTGCACTGCTCTGGTTTGCCAGAAGTGGCTTAGTCATGCTGGCCACATGACTGGGAAAAACTGTCTGCAGACAAACACCGGCTCCCTCAGCCAGTAAAGCAAGATGAGAGCCGCAACCCCAGAGTCGTTCGCAACTGGACTTAACTGTCAGGGGTCCTTTAAGTGAGCCCAGGGTTGCAGTTTTATCTATTTTTTTTATCACAGCATGTAAACCCGTTGCTTATCTGCACTACAGTAATGGGTATCTAGCGGAACTTGGTGGAACATCTGCAAAGGTTGCTTATCCCTCAAAATCCTCCACTATGACACAGGTTTCCCCATCCTCATTAAAAAAAAAAAGTATTGAGGCTGAGGAAGTACTTGAAAACTTGTGCTTGAAAGTACAACTGCTGTGAAGAAAGAAAGCACGATCTGAAGCGGCTTCTTCCAGGTGACTGTGCTGGAAGTAAAAAAGCAGAGGCGTAATTGCTACATAAGGGACCACGGGGTGGAGATTTACTGTAGGCATCTTTGGACTTCAGGAGCATACAAGATGCCCTCAGCCAGGCCTCCTGTTAAACTAACAGGGCTTGCTGTGAAATAATTTACAAGAAGACCCACATCTCAGCCTATTATGCTCCCAGACACCATTGGTTGGGGGACTAAAGTTCTTTTCCTTTCACCGTACTTCTGAACTGCATAGATTTAAAGAGACTTATTTTCAGGGTTTTTCTCCACATGATTAGAATAGTACAAGGGGGGGAAGGGGGTGCACTGGTCACCCGCTTCCCTTATGTCACATTCCAATGCCCCTCCCCACTCCCCATACATCTTGGAGGACAAATGTCTGCAATGTGGAGCTCACAATAATCGCACAGACTTTCTGTGCAACTTATTTTATTATTACATTGATATCCCAACTTTCTTCCAAGAAAGCCCAAGGTGTGTATGATTGGTTCCCTCACTCCCTGTTTTATCCTCACAACAACCCCACAAGGGAAGTTAGGCTGAGAGACAGTGACTGGCTCAAGGTGAGTTTCCTGGCCAAGTGGGTCTAAAGGGACGTGGGTGGCGCTGTGGGTTAAACCACAGAGCTTAGGACTTGCTGATCAGAAGGTCGGCGGTTCGAATCCCCGCGACAAGGTGAGCTCCCATTGCTTGGTCCCTGCTCCTGCCCACCTAGCAGTTCGAAAGCATGTCAAAGTGCAAGTAGATAAATAGGTACCGCTCCGGCAGGAAGGTAAACGGCATTTCCGTGCGCTGCTCTGCTTCACCAGAAGCGGCTTAGTCATGCTGACCACATGACCGGGAAGCTGTACGCCGGCTCCCTCAGCCAATAAAGTGAGATGAGCGCCACAACCCCAGTCAGTCACGACTGGACCTAATGGTCAGGGGTCCCTTTACCTTTCCAACACTCTAAATACTATGCAATGCTGCCCCATATTACAACAATGATTGAGCAAAACAACAAAAAATATCACCACTGTTGGGGACAGTGACATACTGGGGTGGGTGGGGGAAGCCTATACATCTCTGCTCTCTGGAACTGCAGGGAGCAAACTATGCGTATACAATTTAAGGTAGCAAAATGACCCAACAAGCAGAATTCGTACCTTATTTTAATGCCCTAGTAGTTTAACCCCCTGCTCTCCTTAACTGCAGGGAGGAAACCAACACCTGAATAAGGCTTAGGTGTCAATATCAGGTTTGGATTGAAAAGTACTAATTCGACTAAAGAACTATGGCAAGAGAAACTGATGGACTACGCAGAATTGGCAAAACTGACGCACAAACTACATGACAAGGATAACTGTGATTTTAAAGATTAATGGGAACCCTGTACAAAGTAGTTAAAGAAGCAACAAAATGAACTGGACTCCTTGGCAGGTTTTGAATAAACACCCACAAACTTTTTATTGATAACATTTAGATAGGTAAGCTAAGGATCTGTACACTTTTGTAACATGCAGAAAACAACATATGTCGATAAACCATAGAGAGGAGCTGAGGGAAGTCTGGGGGGAGAGGGGAGGGGGAGTCAGATTTTTCTTGGGGAGGGGAAAAATAAGGGGGGGATTCAAGGATGATATGTTTTCTGATAAAATGTTATGTTGAAATTACTAATAAAAATATTATTTCAAAAAAGAAGAAAAGTACTAATGCAAGGCCATGAGGAGGAAGAAACAGGGGATGTGGAAGATGGGAACCTGGTATGTAGGGAAGTGAATCTCTCCTCTCTGCCGTGACTTCAGAGGGGGCAGCAAGAATGCTAACTCTCCCCCCCTCCCAACTTTCCTGCAGAGCAGAGAGCTTTGGTGGAGGCCAGTGAGGGCTTGGAGCAGCTTAGCAAGGGGGTGGAACTAGAAGTGGCAGTGTTTTAACAGGAACCCAAACAGGAGGGTGAGGTCTTGTCACCTAGAACCAGGCACTGCCTTTGCAGATAGGACCAAACCTGCACACCCTGGAGGAGTGTGTGTTTGCAATCCTGACATTCCTGCAAAGCAAGGGAGTCTCATGAGTAACTGCGCCATTCCTCGTCCATGAAAGCTAAGTGGGTGGAGCAAGGAAACGGTTGCAATATCTACATTGCTGCTGTCCAGTTCTGTACTTCTGGCCTTCCTCTTGAACACCTGAACCATGGCTCCCAAGCCTTGTGTCTGCTGCTGAATAGATTTCTACTCCTTTCTTCCAAATACAATCCTCTGCCTGTATGTTTTGGAGTGTGAGGAAGGACATTAAAATGAGGAACAGCTGGGAATCACTGCCTCCCTCATTTTCCAGTTCACATTAGCAATGCATGCTCCTACCCAAACACCTACACTTCATTTTAATATCCACCATTCATTGATATTTTTATTATCCATGGCCATGACAATAATGGAAATAACAGGCAACATTTCTATATATATTATTAGAATGGATGCTTTTGGAAAGCACATGCACAAACACACACAAGATATACCGTATTTTTCGCTCCATAAGACACACTTTTTCCCTGCTAAAAAATAAGGGGAAATGTGTGTGCATCTTATGGAGCGAATGCAGGGGGGAGGCAGGCAGGAAAGGCCCCCAAGAGCCGCACACAAGCTCCGCGCGGCTCTTGCGGGCTTTTTCCCAGGAGGGAGAAGGGATTGACGCAGCCAATCAGTCCCTTCTCCCTCCTCGTAGAAAAGCCCGCAGGAGCCATGCGCTCCTTAAAGGGTGTGCAGCTCCTGTGGGCTTTTGCGGGATGTGGGGGAATTGCTCGCGGCTAAAGAGGACGCCAAGACAGCCAGCGGGATGGATCGCGCTCACTGTCTTGGCTTCTTTAGCCTTGCGCAGCCTCTCCCAGCTGGAGAGGTTGCACGCGGCTTCATCCTGGGAGCAGAACTCTGAACTGAGCCAGTAGCTGAGAACCAGGAGCAATGGAACTAGCCAGGAGTCAAGAGTGCCAGGGATGGAACTGGTGTTGTCTGTATGCAAAGCAGATTCTCCAACAATGAGCTATAGCATTTCTCCGAAGCCTGTTACAGGCTCGTGCCATCAATTTAGATATAAGAATGGCTAGCAATAAATTGACTCCAAAAGGAAGCTCAAATGTGACCTTAGCAAACATATTTCTCTTCTGTTCTTTTATTTTAATTTTTATCCCTGTTTCATTTATAATGAGAGAGAGGCAAGTATATCAAGGTGGCTTTAAATAAAATAACTTTATCTATTGAATTCCCTTTATTCTCCTTATCTTTCTTAGGAGCTGTAAATATTACATGCTGACCTTTATCATTTAGGTTCTTTTTCTTTTCTTTTTAAAGGGGTGGGGGGTGGGGTGGAATTCTTATATATGAGCTTTATCCATTAATCTTGTTTATGCACTTCCCACCTGGCGAGATTTTAAAAAACCTTAATTCATCTCTGACTCGTTTTTTTGGAACAAGGTGCTCAAATTTAATATGCTATAACTTTAACCGACAACCATGAACTGTAATGTGCAATGTGCAAGGCATTTAGAAGGCATTAATTGCCAATAAATGCATTCGGTGGTATTACATCTTCATTCAATTCCATAAAGTTAGCAAAATTAGATGCTGAGAAATTCTTCTTTGAGCTGTTTTGAAGCAAAGCAGTGTTCAACTGAAATGTTGCATGCACGTGCAACTCAAAGTGGCTGGCCAGCTGTGGCCATTCCTGGACAAGGCATAAGCTGGCCATGGTGATCTGTACCCTAGCAACCCCCCTTTAAACCAAGGCCAAGTAATCAATCACAAATGCATTGCTCTCTGTATGGCCCTCGTAACTCTCTCCAGTCCTCGCCATGCTTTGCACCCTGAGTGTTTCTGCTTGGCTGGAATTCAAGTTTGAACTCTGTTAATGTCTACAGTGGTACCTTGGTTCTCAAACTTAATCCATTCTGGAAGTCCATTCCAAAACCAAAACGTTCCAAAACCAACGCATACTTTCCCATAGTAAGTAATGCAAAATGGATTAATCCATTCCAGACTTTTAAAAACAACAATTTAACATGAATTTTGCTATCTAATGAGAACATTGATCCATAAAATGAAAGGAAATAAACAAGGTACTGCAGTCACACAATCAATCAGTAGCTGAACTGGGTTCCACACAGTCACAAAAACAAAATAAAAAGAGCCGCAAAAACAAAAAAGCAAAATAAATCGCAAAAACAGACAGACCTCAAAATGGAAGTGTGGCACTCAAATTGGAAGCGTAACACTCAAAATGGAGCACGTTCAGCTTCCAAAAAAAGTTCGCAAACCGGAACACTTCTGGGTTTGCAGTGTTTGGATTCCAAGTTGTTTGAGTACCAAGGCGTTTGAGAACCAAGGTACCACTGTATTGCTTGTCAGGTCCATTGTGAGCCTGATGGCTCCAGCATCTCTGGCTCCCCACCTTGTGCCCTGTCAGCTCTATATAGAATCTTAGAGTTAGAAGCGACCCTGAGGATCATCCAGTCCTCTGCAAGGCAGGAATATGCAGCTGTCCCTTACAGGGATCGAACCTGCAACCTTGGCATTATCAGCAAATAACATCTGGAAAATTGAGCTAGCTCTCAATGGATGATGTCAGAAAAGGAGTCAAGCCAAGGCGGCAAAAATGGTTCATCTGACATTGTTGTGTCAGATGATTGGCAGGTCAGTGCCCCCCACCCACCTGTCAATCTTGGCCCATGGGGAATCCATTATCCCTGGTCTCCAGGAACAGCACTGCCTGTATTTACAAAATACTGCCCTAATTTAGTCTAATGAATGGCCTAGAGCTCTCCGTAACCTATCGGCATCGGTTTTTGCCTCTCCAGTAAGATTTCTCTTGCTCCATCTAAAGAGTTCTTCTGTTGTGGCTGGACAATCTTATACAATCCCCCCCCCAATATTATGCCCTTTCACTCAATGCCACACATATAAGCTTTGAAAACCACACAGTCTCATTATCCGCCTGCTGAGCCACAGGTAATAGCCACTAACAGCAGCTTGACCAATTGTTTTGTAGAACACAAATTATCTCTGTGTGGAATAATGTGACTGTTCTCTCACATCAAGTGGGGAATTACTGAGGCTTTTTTTCTATTTTGTGTTGCTCACTGGAACCGCCTCACCTTAATTTAAATGTAAATGAACAGCCCCTAATATTTGTGTTTGTAGGACAAAAGAGAATCTGGGGTGTTGATCAGCATCCTTCATTTGCTGGAACCTGAGAGCACAAATATATTTTTGAGAGTCTTACCTTAACATTATTTACTTGTGCCTAAAGCTTTACTCACTATAGCAAAGGATGAAAGGACCGTCACTTCAATTTCTTGTTTTCCTGCTGTTCATTCTGCCCCGTGTTCCCTTTTCTATTTATGAGCATTCTTTGGGTGTTCAATCTAAGCATGTGGGGGCAAAAAAGTATGCAGCAGGGTGGAGGAAAGTACCATATTTTTTGCTCTATAAGACGCGCCAGACCACAAGACACACCTAGTTTTTGGAGGAGGAAAACAAGAAAAAAAAATATTCTGAATCTCAGAAGCCAGAACAGCAAGAGGGATCGCTGTGCAGTGAAAGCAGCAATCCCTCTTGCTGTTCTGGTTTCTGTGATAGCTGCGCAGCCTGCATTCGCTCCATAAGATGCACACACATTTCCCCTTACTTTTTAAGAGGGAAAAAGTGAGTCTTATAGAGCAAAAAATACGGTATGTTGGCCCTGCCCAATGTCACCATATATTATTATCCCACCCCACTGCGTGTTGATATTTTCACCCCCTCCCATTGCAAGAATCTCCTGATCTGATGTTTTGAGAAAGGAGGGAGCGGAAACTGCTCTTCTCTTCTTCCGCTCCTGACTGACTGACTCACTCTGTGTGTGGAGAGAGTCTTATTTATGTAGTGACTAGATAGCTGAGTGGGAGCTGTAACACTCATACAAGCCAGTAGTTCCTCAGTTTGTAGTAGCTGTTAGAAATAAAAGAAGTTATGCTTCACAGCTAGCTTCCGCGTTTAATAATAATAATAATAATAATAATAATAATAATAATAATAATTTATTTATACCCTGCTCATCTGGCTGGGTTTCCCCAGCCATTCTGGGAGACTTCCAACACAATATTAAAATACAGTAATGCATCAAACATTGAAAGCTTCCCTAAACAGGGCTGCCTTCAGATGTCATCTAAAAGTCTTGTAGTTGTTGTTCTCTTTGACATCTGGTGGGAGGGCGTTCCACAGGGCGGGTGCCACTACCGAGAAGGCCCTCTGCCTGGTTCCCTGTAACTTGGCTTCTCGCAGTGAGGGAACCGCCAGAAGGCCCTCAGGGCTGGACCTCAGTGTCCGGGCAGAACGATGGGGGTGGAGACACTCCTTCAGATATACTGGGCCGAGGATGTTATTTATACTCTGCTGAGTCTGGTGCTCACAATGCACAGTTGTGAGTCCAGGGCACTGAGACCTGCTTTCCAGGATTGGAAGGTCTCTGAAAGTGCTCCAGTCACCTAGCCCAGTCGGGGCAGAACCAGTTATTGAGCCCAGTCACTGACATTGGTTGAGAAGGCGTACTGACACTGAGTTCTCACATTGGCCAACCAGATACCTGTGGGAAACATGCAAGCAGGATCTGAGCACAGGACCACTCTTCCCTCCTGTGGTCTCCAGCAACTGGTATTCAGAACCATTGCTGCCTCCAACTGTGGAGACAGAGTATAGCCATCAAGGCCAATAGTCCTCAACAGCCCTTGTCCAATTGTATTTTGAAGTCCTCTAGATTGGTGGCCACCAATACCTTCTGTGAGAGCCAGTTGCATAGTATAAATGTGTGGTCCTACACTTCGTTGAAGGGAAACCCCACCAGAGTAGAAATCATATATCAAACAGATGGAAATCTCTTTAATCAGTGCAGGCTGAAAGCAAAGAGTAAGATTACCATAACTTCGGTCAAAGAGCTTCAGTTTGCTGATGGCAACGTAGTGTGTGCACACTTAGAGGGTGACCTCCAAACCATCCTAAATATCTTCGCAGAAGTTTACGAAAAGCTTGGCCTATCACTACTCTATTCCAAACTTAAAAATGGAAACTGCAATGCTGGTGGTAAACAAAAGAGGTTTAAAGACTCTCTCAAGGCAATTTTTTTAAAAAAAATCTAGTATGAATACTGACAACTGGGAAACATTGGCCTGTGAGTGCTCCAACTGGAGAACAGCCTTTACCGAAGGTGTCATGGACTTTGAAGACGCTCAAACTCAGGACAAAAGGGAGAAACATGCTAAGAGGAAGGCACGTTTGGCAAACCCTCACCATGATCAACTCCCGTCTGGAAACATATGTTCCCACTGTGGATCCAGAATTGGCCTCCACAGCCACTTATGGACTCACTGTTAAGACTGTGTTCATGGAAGACAATCTTACTCAGCTACGAGTGATTGCCAAAGAAGAAGTGAATAAGTCTCCTAAGTCTTTTAGCTCTCCTGATTCTTTTGACTTTTGGCTTCATTGGGTGTCCATGAGTTCTAGTGTTATGAAAGAGGAGTAAAAACTTTTCTCTAGCTGCTTTCTCCCTTACATGCATAGTTTTATAAATTTCCATCATATTGCTTCTTACTCGCCTTTTCTTTAAACTAGCTCCTCAATATTGCTACAGCTCAGTAATCTTGCACTTACCTTTACTCTGTGTGGTACATTCCAGCTACAGCCTGAGGCCATTCCTGAGTGCATTTGGCTAAGCTGTTCGCTTTGTAATGATTTTCTTTCCATGCTCCCCAAGACCTTTCATGCAATTAAGACAGTTTCCACTCATGCTGAAGGTTTATGAGCTGAACTTCTGAGGGTGTTGCTAATTTTTTTTTTGTGTGTGTGTGTGTCCAAACTAAGCAAACAAGAAAACACCTGGAATTTAAAGCTAGCAATCCCCTTAAGTGGCCTTATTGATTTTAGTTTCTCTCTGGCAGCTTCTTTCTAAATCCACATTATAGTATCTTTTTTAAAGACATTTAGCCACAGAAGAAACCACTCTCCACCTCTTCCCAAAGTAGGTTTGCCCCTCTTGAAGAAGCAACTCACAGATCACTTTTGCTAGTGAAACTCTGTTGGAAAAACCAAGTCTTCATTGAAATTGAAATTTAAGAGGTTAAAACACCTCTTACGCTTCTCATTCTATTGATTCTTTTCTCCCTCACACCCCACACCCAGGTTAGATTTTTTTTTTTCTCCTTTAGGAGGCTCAGATGAATGTGAAAGAAAATCAATTTTTAGCTTTGCCAGCAGTATTTGCCTTTCACCTTACCGCATCAAATTGTCAAGAATTTTTCACCTGAGAGTGTGTATGTGTGTGTGTGTGTGTTTGTTTGCTTGCTTGTGTGTGTGTGTTTGTCTGTGTGTTTCCTGTCTAATGACCTGTAAATAACTGAGACAGGTAGTTTCTCTAGCTAAACAAGATCTGGAAATCTGAACAAAAACTTTCAAAGCAAAGGGCCCACTGAACAATGGCTGTCAGGAGGAAAATTGGTGAAGAAAACCCCCAGTTAAATAAAAGATAAAGAAGACACTCTTGATCCAACAGTTACTCGCAGAATGCCATGCAACCTGGGGCACTACCAAAACCAAGTGGCTGTGGATTTCATTCACAGAGGTATGGTTGTCACTTAAACATCTCCAAATAAAAGTAAATTCCTCACCCCAAAATAGGACACTGGTTTGCATGTTTAATTTCTCTATCAAAATCTGCATACATCATAACTATAAACACCTCCATGGCTCCTCAACATGTATAACATTATCAACAACCATAAAACAACTTCTATACATTAAGCCCCTTTACCTGGAAGAATATCTCACTGACATCAATGGAAATAAGGTAATGACAATGTAATTTATGTAACCCATTATGTAAATTGTGTAAGATTTCACTACAGCAGACAGTGAGATAAAGCACCTAGTTTGGGGCAGGTGTCGAACTGCAGCAGAACAGAAACAGTGCTGTGTGTGACCAATGCAGGACACAAAGAAGAAGAGGAGGAGGAGTTTGGATTTGATATCCCGCTTTATCACTACCCGAAGGAGACTCAAAGCGGCTAACATTCTCCTTTCCCTTCCTCCCCCACAACAAACACTCTGTGAGGTGAGTGGGGCTGAGAGACTTCAAAGAAGTGTGACTGGCCCAAGGTCACCCAGCAGCTGCATGTGGAGGAGCGGAGACGCGAACCCGGTTCCCCAGATTACAAGACTACCGCTCTTAACCACTACCCCACAAGGTAAACAAAGCCTTCCTACATCCCTAGTCTCAGGCAATATTCTTGCATCCTGAGCAAGGCGCTAGGTTTCTTGTTCCCTGCCTTATATTCTGAAAGCAGGCCTGGCCTTCTCAGGCTAGCAAGATAAAAAAAGACAAGTGTGTTTATGAACTGCACACTGTACCTTGGAGCCTAGTTAGTTACAACAAATGTTAGGTTTCCCAGGTGTTTTTCTCCCCCACCTCAATTTCTCTCTCCTGCACTTTCCTCCCTGTTCTTTTTTCCCTGCATTGAAATATAGAGGCTGCCCATGAGGTGAGCCTCTCTGCATTTCAATCAGGCCTTTAACTTTCATAGACATTTGCTGTCTCTGCTCTGGACTTCAAAGCAAACCATCCAGGAGCAAGGCCCTCGCCTTCCCAAAGCAAATGGGGAGCGGTGCAGAATCTGGAGTGGGCAATTCTTGTAGCTGTTATTGAGAATTTAATGCTTTGACTCAAAACAGGGAAGAGAAGTGTCCGTGTGTTTTAGATCTATGCAGCAACAGACCACAAGAGTTTATGGCCCCTGCTCTGTGGTGGTGGTGGGGAATGGGCTCCCCACTCCTAGTCTCCTACCTCCCTTCCCCCAAAGCCTTTCCTCCTAGGGATTTATGTGTTAGGGACTAGCAAATCTGCCAATTTTGGTGCCAGCATTTCCCCCCTTTTCCAATCGTGGGTTCAGTTCACTACATTTCAACATGAGATTACTTTTTTTCCAAAAAAGAAAATAAATAAATCTGCAAGACAATTTATACATTTCTCCTAATATACATTTTAAAACACATTTTTGTTTAATTGGTACATTTTGGAAATCAGTGCTGCCTAATGCAGCATATAATTTTTGTGCATGGCTTTTTGTTTCACATATGTGTGAATTCGTCTGCATTTTTCACTGCAGAATTTGTCTGCATTTTTTGCTTGGAGAACCATATCACTACAAAATCAGGAGCAGTGTGAATTTAAAGTTATAGCTTTGTTTTATTTAAGCAAGTGTGAATTAGGCAGTTTTGAATTCAATTGCAGAACTGAATGCAAATTCCTCCCTATTCTCTAGTATTATGTATTATGTGTTCTACATATTTTTATATCACCCTTCAATCGTATTCACAGGATGCATGTCACATGCAAAAGTGAAGTGGACCAGAAGCGCACTGATTTATCTTCCCTACTGAAGGCATCTTGTCCAACTGCCACACAGAACCTGAACTTGGGCGCCACATCTTCCAGTTCCTCCAGGAGCCACATGCCAGTGGCAGGTGTGGTCACAAAGGGGATGTGGCCAGCCATAGCTGGAATACACATGCATGCCTAGACATAGTAGAGATGGGGGTGAAATCCAACTTGGTTCACAATTTAAGGCAAATCTGCTTTCAGAAACAATGCAAACATTGAAACACAGCTAGTCTTTGAAATTCACACTTCTTTGAATTAACTAGCACGCATTAGTGAAAGTAGCATACAAAATGCATTATATAAGGAGAAAATGCTTTTTTTAAAAAATTGCATATAATATTCAAAATGGCATACAAATATGTGTGTATTAGAAGATATTTGCATTAAAATGCTGGTGAATTTTCAGGATGACTCTTCTTAAATAAAAGTCCCAAACTGATGTGATGTTGTGGATAAATTAACAAGAGATACAGTGGTACCTCTGGTTGCGAATGGGATCCATTCCCTAGGCCCGTTCGCAATGTGAAAAGCCAGAAACCTGAAGCGCCGTATCTGCGCAGGTGTGTGGCGCGATTTAGCGCTACTGCGCATGCATGAGCAGCAAAACCCGGAAGTAACCCTTTCCGGTACTTCCAGGTCGCCATGGGACGCAACCTGAAAAAATGTAACATGAAGCAAACGTAACATGAGGTATGACACATACACTCCAGTGTGTGTGTTTGTGTGTGTGTGTGTGTGTGTGTGCATTCAAGAGCAATGGTAAAAGGAACAGCACTGTGCAATGGGGGGTCATACTCCTCTTTTTCAAGTACTTTTTTCTAGAAATGCTTCTTCACATATTGATTGTTGAAATAATAGCTCAGTGACTCTGCTCCTTGGAATTCAATCTGCTTGCTCTTGCAGCCTACACATCACTGTTAACCTTGTGATTGAAACCTGATGAGTGATCTGTGCAGACCAACACTTGCTTTCCACCAAAGGTTTACATCATCGCCATCAGGGACCTGCTCGGGTGGCCTGCCTATGCCAGTGTCAGCTCTCAGCGTTATAAACGTGAGTAATCACTCCCAAAGAAACTACCTTACAGCAGGTCTTATCTCCCTCCCTTTTTCTTTGCTGCTTCCACAGTTCTGCAATTCCACATAGGGGTGATGAAAAGCTACCCACCCCCGGAGATAGCCAGAAATTCATCTTGGTAGTGGCTTATTCCAGTGGACAGCCTTGCCCAGGAGTAAGTGCATCTCTGTGTGCAGATGCTAGTCAGGGATGAGCAATCTGCAGCCTTGGGGTGGAATGTGGCCTTCAACCTGATTTCTAAAGCTCTCTGCAAGTGGTGAGCCCAGACCTATACCATTATTAAAGGTAAAGGTAAAGGTACCCCGGACCGTTAGGTCTAGTCGCGTACGACTCTGGGGTTGTGGCGCTCATCTCGCTTTATTGGCCGAGGGAGCCAGCGTACAGCTTCCAGGTCATGACTAAGCCACTTCTGGCGAACCTGAGCAGCACACGGAAACGCCATTTACCTTCCCGTCGGAATGGTCCCTATTTATCTACTTGTACTTTTTGGCATCCTTTCGAACTGCTAGGTTGGCAGGAGCTTGGACCGAGCAACGGGAGCTCACTCGTTTATTTGTGATTTGTTGTAAACCACTTAGAGAATTTCTTTCAAATAGGAAGCAACACCTAAATAAACTAAATAAATCCACCTTTGCCAACCTAGCGTCCTCCAGCTACTTTGAACTAGTAAATAAGTAAGTAAATTTTTATTTATACACCACCCTCCCCGGCCAATACCGGGCTCAGGGCAGCTAACATCAAATATCAAATACATTAAAACACAATCAAACAATTGATTAAAATACAGCTTGAAACTTAGAATCAGGATAAAATTAAATAACTGCCCACGAATTACAACCATAGGGGTTAGGAACCTCAAGTATTCATCAGGGCCAGCTATCCATGTTGGTCCCACATGAGCCAATAAAAGGGCCAAAGAGGTAACTTGCAGGGTCCCAGAGACGGGGGTCAAACTGGGACCAGACCGAAGGCCAGGCAGAACAGCTCCATCTTGCAGGCCCTGCGGAAGGATGTCAAGTCCTGCAAGGCCCTGGTCTCCTGCGATAGAGCGTTCCACCAGGCTGGGGCCAAAGCCAAAAAGGCCTTGGCCCTGGTTGAGGCCAGTTTAACCTCCGTGAACTAGAACTCCCATCATTGTCAGCCAGCAGTATGGGTGTTGTAGTCCAAAACAGCCGGACACCAGATTGTGGAAAGCTGAAGTAAATGGTGAGAGAGGGAGGTAGTTGAGTTAGGCAATGGCATTGCCTCAGCACCAGTAGCCTGAATATCTCCACATGCTTCAACAGCAGTGAACAATCCTTGGCTCCTTGCCTGGACATCCTGGGCTGGCTTCCAGTGCAGCCAGTTCATGTGCCTTTGCTGGGATAATGAGACTGAGGCGCATTGTATTCAATCCACTTTGCATAAGAAACGAGGTAAAGCTGCTCAACATGATCTGATTAGGGAGACACAAATATCAGAAATAGTATCTTGTCCTACCTCACTATGAGACAGAGATGTGCATTCTCATTTTAGCACTGCTGTAGAGCAGGTCATTTATTCGTAGCCAACTAGTCTGCTAAGGTGGGGTGTGAGGGGAAATTAGCTTCACTGGGGCAGATTAGCTAGCAGACAGTCTGTTAGGGGAATGCTCTTGCTTCCACAATAAGTCAATAGCAAAATTAGTTTTTGTTCAGGCTCTGGCAAGCTTGAGCTATAAGGGGCAAGGAGCACAACCTTTGCTTCAAACGTGGCAAACTTATTTGCACTGGGATGCTGTTGCTTCAGTAACAAAGACCAGTTGCCTGAGATATGTTCTTTGTGTTATGGGTCATTGTTGTTGGTGGTGTTTTTAGTTTACCTTTTTCTTTAAAAAAATAATGAAGAAAAGCTCAACACAGCTGTCAGAGCTGCCTCTAGGTCCCAGCTCACAGAGGACCAACGCTAGGCTGTAGTTATGTACAAAAGTCTTTATTGAGGTTCAGTTTCCATTTCAAAGCCGTAGCGCGCAGCTCTACGTCTTAAAGCCTAGACCGGCGAAGTACCGTCTGAGTCTCCTCCCCTATGACACCAGTTTAAGATCCTAGCCCTGCTCCACCTTTTACGCTGCTCTCTCCTCCTCTGGGTCCTCCTGCCCGCTGGGGCATTGCCCTTTCTGGACTCTTCCGACGCTGAGTCGCTTAGCTCCTCCCCCTCCCTCCGGCGGGCTTTAGGACCCGGTTCCCAATCCTCATTCTCTGCTGTCCCGCGCTCCTGTACATTTGAACTTGCCTCTCGCGCCAACCCAGTGACCTTCCTCCTGACCGTTACACTACTTCTGTCACTGCTTCCCTCTTCCGGTACACTGGCCGGATCTGACCTCCCCTCCGTTGTCTGACTCTCCGATGGAGGTGTGGTCAGCCCTGCCTTATCTTCTCTCCCTGGTGGGGAATGCACTGGCCCTGATCCTTGGGACTCTTCCCCCCCACTCTGCTCTGGTGGGGAAGCTGGTCCTGATTTCCAACTACTGCTCTGGGAGTCCCTGCTGTCCCCTTGCTCCTGGGACGTTCCCCTTGGGAACCCCCTACCCCTGGCCACTGGCGCCCCCTTCTGTGAATCTTCCGATTCGCTGGAGAGGCTCATGGAATCCCTCGGTTCACTGTCCTCTTCTCCTATGCTCCCCTCGGATTCCTCCCCCTCGCTCTCCATCTCCTCTCCTCCCTGTGCCTCTGCTCCTGAACCCCTGACAACAGCTAAGGAGAAGTTCATTTCCCCAGCAGACAGATAGAAGGAATCTTGCTGTTGTTTCTTCTGCCAGCTGTTGGTTCAATGTCAGCCTCTGCAAGTAAGCCCTGGCTTCATATGAACACAGAAAGCTGCTTATAAGCAGAACGTTTCTCCATCTAGTGTAGCCTTATTAGACTCTACCGACTGGTGGGGTCTGCATTGCTCCCGGGAGGGAGAAAGGAGGTCAAATGACACTGAGGTTGATTCAGAGAAAAAGTTTATTCTGCTCTCCGGATAGCAGAAGGCACTTGCGTGGTCAGTTCACAGCAAGTCCAAAGAAATGAGAAATTTCATGCAGTATATATATTCTCCAGGCACCCTCTCCCCCCTTCCCCAGGAATCCAACCATGTCAGCTCATACACGCAAGCTGACATCCATGACCATAAACAGATATTCCTGTTCCGGTACTCTTGACCATAAAAGGTTGTTCCTGTTCCTATACTCTTATCTTGGGGCAGGAGGTCACCAACTCTATGAACACTCCTGGCACCATTCCCGGGTCTCTTGTCAGACCTGTCAAGGTCTGTGCGTCTTTTTGTGGTCAGGATGCAAGATAAGACCCAGACGTGTCATCCCTGCTCCACGGAACTGGCAATTGCCATCACAGACTGATAAAGGAGAGGGCTTTGAGCACTTGTTTATACAGCTGGCTTTCTGTTTATACATTGACTCAAGAGCTCAAGTTAATGCATTTTAGAAATTCTCCCTTGGAGGAGGAAAAATGTGGATTTTGGGTCCCATTTCAGACTGACTGCACAGAAACCCATTCCTTCACTAGCTCAGTAGTTCCTACACTGACTGGCAGCCACTTTCAAGCATTTCAGGCAGAGTGTCTCCCCTAGCCCTACCTGGAGATGCTGGAGGTTGAGCCTAGAACCCTTCGCATGCACAGCAGATGCTCTGCTGCTGAGCCACAGCCCTGTCAGTGCTGCAGAAAGAGCAAGGATGCAAGCAGGATTGTCAAATGACCACATGGATGAAGGCTTGGCTTGCTCTTGTGCTTCTACCAGCAGTGGTACAGCCCAGGGTGTGAGGCATGTGATCCTGCTGAGTGCGTAAGATGGCCCTAATACTCTGCACTGTGGTCTGAATGCCCCGAAAGAAATATGCTGGGTTATATCCAGCCAAGTTCCACACACAGTAGGACCTTTGAGATTAATGGACCTAAGTTAAGGCATATGTATTAATTTTAACGGGCCTATTCTGAGTAGGACTAACATTGGTTAGAACTCTCATTCTTTAGGCTAATTTGAAGTTTTGAGGCTCACAGAAAATGAACAGCTCACAGCAGCAGAAGGCTCTCGTGTCACTTATTTACTTCCAGATTGCTACGAGAATCCCTGGTTCATTCATTATGGGGAGTGAGAGGGGAGCAGAGTAGCATGGCACTTGAAAATAATTCGCATCGGGTGTTTCAGATCACAATATGAAACCAGGGAGAGAGACAGAAATCATGTGCGTTTACTTTTCTATTTGGGCTCTTTTCCATATTTCCCAGTTTTTCTTCTTTGGGTTGAAAAGAATGGTTTCCAATTATGTGTCTCTTTCTCCAAAACACTGTGTGTGAATATTCATCTTTCAAAAAAAATATATCCCCGTTTAGTGCCATTGCATCCCCCACCACAACAGCTGTTGCTTTAAAGCTGTTTACTCCTCTGGTTGTTCTTCTGCTGGCCCAGGTGCGCAGCCTGGGAGTAATTTTGGACTCACAGCTGTCCATGGAGGCGCAGGTTAATTCTGTGTCCAGGGCGGCTGTCTGCCAGCTCCACCTGGTACACAGGCTGAGACCCTACCTGCCCACAGACTGTCTCACCAGAGTGGTGCATGCTCTAGTTATCTCCCACTTGGACTACTGCAATGCACTCTATGTGGGGCTACCTTTGAAGGTGACCCGGAAACTGCAATTAATCCAGAATGCAGCAGCTAGACTGGTGACTGGGAGTGGCCGCTGGGACCACATAACACTGGTTCTGAGAGATCTGCATTGGCTCCCAGTATGTTTCCGAGCACAATTCGACCTTTAAAGCCCTGAATGGCCTCAGTCCAGTATACCTGAAGGAGCGTCTCCACCACCATCATTCAATCCAGACACTGAGATCCAGCGCCAAGGGCCTTCTGGCGGTTCCCTCATTGCAAGAAGTGAGGTTACAGGGAACCAGAGAGAAGGCCTTCTCAATAGTGGTGCCCGCCCTGTGGAATACCCTCCCTCCAGATGTGAAGGAAATAAGCAGCTATCTTATCTTTAAAAGACATCTGAAGGCAGCCCTGTTTAGGGAAGTTTTTAATATTTAATGCTGTATTGTTTTTAACACTCAATTGGGAGCCACCCAGAGTGGCTGGGGAAGCTCAGCCAGATGGGTGGGGTATAAATTATTATTATTATTATTATTATTATTATTATTATTAGTCATAGGAGTCAACCCATCCTATACAACCAGTGATCACATAGTTAACATAATAGCCTTGAAATATTATGTAGCCAATAGGGATGCTGGAGAATTCCGATGAAAACAGAAACGGGAGTGGAAATTACCAATGGTCACTTTTTGCATTCCATGTTCAGAATGGAAAGCAATCCAGCAACTCTTATGGGTATTCACTGTTGCTGTTGCTTTTTGTGTGCAAATGATAAGTGACTGATTACATTTCTCTCCCATCTGCACTGTGTTTCCTTTGCATTGGAATGAATGGAGTTGAGTAACGTGATGGCAACACAATTTATGTAATTTATGTAGTTAATTGTGTACATTGCATAATTTCATAACTGCAGACATCCAGGACAAATAATGCACCATTTGGCAGAAGATGAACTGCAGCAGAATGACAACAGTGCTGCATGTGATGAATACAGAGAGAAAGGAAAACAGCACCAATCAGATTTATTAAGGCGATGCATATCACTGGGAGCGAATGTGGTGACCCAGTGTGTATTGGTTTGTTTGCTTCATCTGCCTCAAAGGGTAGTTGCCAAAAGGGCAAGGGGGTCATGTACCCAATCTTTATGGAAGAGTAGGGTTAAAAGTGTAATAAATTAAACCATTAAAAAAAACAAAGTCAGTAGTATGAGGACAGTGTTTTCTGGTTGTGTGGTGGATCCTAGACAATCTGTGATCACATGCAGAATGCAAGGGTATCACTAGGCGATGCTGCTAATTGGATGACATCACTGAGGACGAGTGTAGACAGAGTGGGATGATGCAATACAAGGAAACAGGTAAACACTTCTGCAAAAACAAAATCATTAGCAGTTGGTCATAGTGCTACAATGCAGACAATGTCTTGGAGAAACCACTGGAAGTTTCAGCTCAAACCTCCTTTTAATGTGAACTATTTCTCTCTCCCCATTCATTGCCATTTGGTTGTAGTTCTCTCCTTCACACAAGAATTCACACTTCATTGGTCGGTTTGTGCAAAGGCAACTGCTTTCAAAAAGTTGTCCGATTGAAGCAGAAATGAAATGTGCTGTTGCTATGAAAGTGGAACTGATCCGATTACAGAGAGTGGGAGGAGATGTGAGGAGAAGATTGTGTATCCAAATTCAGCATCTTTGATTCTGTTTATCTTTGATCAACAATTCGGTTTCTTTGATTTGTTTTCATGACGATGATAATGAAATGTAATATTTATAAAGCTCTTCAGAATATCAGGAGCCCATTTACTGTTCATGTACACACAGCTTTCACCAGGACAAATATTTGCGAAAAAGAGGATGTTTGGCCTCCAATCGCTTAGATTTCCATCAACAGCGACATTCTAAATGGGTTGTGATAGTCCTATAAATCATTTAATCATTGGGGGAGGTTGAGAGAATACAGCTTGTAAATTATACAGGAACCAGCTCAGCACAAACAGCAGTTTTGCTGCATCCATTGATGCATTTGCAATTCATGCTATTAGACTACGGTACTTAATTGGCTTGCTCCAGAGCAATCCTATCGACTTCTGTGTCACCACTGCAAAGTAAGCGGCTGGAAGGCTCTGGAATTAATACGATGCTCAAGCTGTTTTTACCATCTTATTCCTTGTCATGAAAATGCTATGGAAGTGTAGGGACTGCCGCGCTTGGTCTGAGCAAAAGTCTAGCTAGCCTAGTGATCTGTCTCAAACCACTGCTGACTAGATGCCTCTGGGAGGCCACAAATAGGGCACCGCCATTATCATCACCACCACCTGCACCATTGTTTATTACCAGAAGGTTCTAGGGCAGGTTAAAGGTAAAGGTAAAGGGACCCCTGACCATTAGGTCCAGTTGTGGCCAACTATGGGGTTGTGGCGCTCATCTCACTTTATTGGCCAAGGGAGCCGGCGTACAGCTTCCGGGTCATGTGGCCAGCATGACTAAGCCACTTCTGGCGAACCAGAGCAGCGCACGGAAACACTGTTTACCTTCCTGCCGGAGTGGTACCTATTTGTCTACTTGCACTTCATGCTTTGGAACTGCTAGGTTGGCAGGAGCAGGGACTGAGCAACGGGAGCTCACCCCGTTGCGGGGATTCGAACCGCCGACCTTCTGATCGGCAAGTCCTAGGCTCTGTGGTTTAACCCACAGCATTTAAAACTAAAAACTAAAAACAGATAAGACAGATGACAAGTCACAGGAATAGGGTGGGCTCACAACTCTAAGTGTTAGGCCAAAGAGGGGCATCCTCAGCATTTGCTGAAAGTTGCATAGTGGAAAAATCCACCCATACCTCTATAGGCAGGGGATTCCTCAGCTTACAGACCCTCCAGACAGGGGCAGAGGAGGGGGGTGCGGTGGGGCCAAACCACCCTGGGTGGACCACTGAGGGGGGTGACAAAATGCTGGGTGGCACTCACTGAGGGACCTGCAGTGCGCCCAAGCCATATGTCTCTTCTGGCAGTGATGCAGTGGTTTGGGTGGTCGCAGGTTCCATTCTGCCTCAAATGGTCCGCCTGTCACCTCCCCCTCCCTCAGCTGTAGGGTGGCTGAGTGGGAGGAGGCAGGCACACTCCTCAGAGGCCGCATGGAGCATCCTGTCCTGGCTGGCCCTGCCCCCACGGGTGGCTGGCCCCGCTCCTGGGAGCAGGGCACGCACACTGCCCCAGATGCCCAATCGGCTTGCTCCCCCACTGCCTCCAGGTGACCTTATTTTCCAGGGGAAGTTTCAGATTTACAGAAGCTGTCCCGGTTTCTGAATTGATGCTGGAATGTCCCACTTTTCCTTAAAAGGTAAAGGTAAAGAGACCCCTGACCATTAGGTCCAGTCGTGACCGACTCTGGGGTTGCGGCGCTCATCTCACTTTATTGGCCAAGGGAGCTACAGTTTCCGGGTCATGTGGCCAGCAGGACTAAGCCGCTTCTGGCGAACCAGAGCAGCGCACAGAAACGCCGTTTACCTTCCCGCCGGAGTGGTACCTATTTATCTACTTGCAGTTTGACGTGCTTTAGAACTGCTAGGTTGGCAGGAGCAGGGACTGAGCAACGGGAGCTCACCCCGTCGCAGGGATTCAAACCGCCGACCGGCAAGTCCTAGGCTCTGTGGTTTAACCCACAGCGCCACCTGCGTCCCTCCACTTTTCCTTAGAACGTCCCTATTTTCATTGTAGAAATGTTGGACGGTATGGAGTTATCCAACCTCCAAGCTAAGGAAATAAGTAACTATACAACCTTCAGAAAAGAGTTCCAAGGGCCAGATAAGGAGGCATTTGGCCTCTGAGCCTAAGGTCCCCCCTCCTCGTTCCCTGCAATAGAGGCATGGACTTTGGACCATGAGAATCTGCTTTCTGTAATACAACTTATCATGTCAAAGAAAGCATCTATGCCCTATCAGATTTGCAATCTTTAAGAAGGTTGCATTTTCAGATGGAGCTTTTTCTACTATTTAAAACCCTTAATGCAGTTTTAGCATATTTAAAAATAAATAAATCTATGTCTTTTAGAGTAATTGAAATATAAATTTCAGTAACGGAAGAATAACACACAGAGAGGCCTATAGCTGTGGGGAGGGCAGAGCAGGTAGTGGAGAAGTCAGATTCCAATCAAAAGGGCAAGTGGAACTGTGTTATCTTAATAGGAAAAAATATGTAGGCTTTAATTTTTTATAAAAATCTAAGGCATCTTTTTAACAGGCTAGGTGCTCTGTAGGAGTTGAGCGATTATCTCATTTGGCCTGGGAAGCTTCCATGGACTTCATTACTTTTTCTTGATTAAATCTTCTCTAATGATTTCTGTGCAAGGCAGAAGAAAGGAGCATTCACAAATCATTGCTCCTAGCAGCATCTGACAAGCGGTGATATCTGATTCAGACACATCCAAGAGGAAAAGAAAGTGGACAGTTGGGGGGAGGGGGAGAGGGAAGGGGGAGGGAGATGCGGACCTTGACTTTGCAGCCCTCTTGAGTCTAAAAGGCAGGCTCACCGTTCACAACCAGAAGGCTTGTGTACTGTATCCAACGTTCTCTGTCTGCAAGTGCAAGGACTGTGTGAGTTTCAACGTTGCACGCAGACAGATCCAATGCAAAAGCTGCACTAGCAGAAACCCATGTGATCTATTGTGCATCAAAGTTACCAGCAAACTGTTCGATACGATAATCTTTATTGTCATTGTCCCATACAGAACAACAAAATTGAAAAATCTACATAAGACATTCAAAACCCAACAAGCCTGCTATCCCAGCTATCCCAACCTGGTTAGCCCCCTAAAAACTCTGATACCCCATTTTTAAGTACCATATACTCCCATACAGACTCCTTACAATGCGTTTAAAACCAAAATCGCATTTGGGTAGAAACTGTTTCTCAGGTGGCTAGTTCCTGCATACTCTTGTGCAACAACGTTCCCCAGGCACAAAATATTTTCCAGTAGAAAAAACAACAACTGTTATTTATGCTACAGTACTTCAGTACCACCCATACAGGGTGCAACAATGAATGTGCAACCTGTAGAAACTTAAAAGTTCAAAGTGATATGATGATCTCCAGGATTTTAGAAAATGTTTTCTCCCCTGGAGTTGCCAGGGGTTGAACCTGAGACCTTCTGCAGACAAAGAAGATGTAAGCCACACTGAGAGCTCCTCCTTTTCTTTTTTACTAAAGGGCAGAGTACAAATGTTGCAAGTAAATGACTTATTATATATCTCTTGTCGAGCATATCTTCCAGTGATAGCGAAGCTCCAGTTTGTGTGCCTAGTTAGGTGAGGCCATTTCCCCCAAAGGTTTTAGCCAGGGATGGCAAGATTGAATGTGTGCTCTACTAGTAAAGAAGGTCAAGGACCCCTGGACGGTTAAGTCCAGTCAAAGGCGACTATGGGGCTGCAGCGCTCATCTCGCTTTCAGGCCGAGGGAGCTGGTGTTTGTCCACAGACAGCTTTCCGGGTCATGTGGCCAGCATGACTAAACCACTTCTGGCGCAACGGAACACCGTGACGAAAACCAAAGCACACAGAAACGCTGTTTACCTTCCTGCCACAGCAATACCTATTTATCTACTTGCACTGGTGTGTTTTCGAACTGCTAGATTGGCAGGAGCTGGGACAGAGCAACGGGAGCTCACCCCGTCGTGGGGATTTGAACCGCCGACCTTCTGATCAGCAAGCCCAAGAGGCTCAGTGGTTTAGACCACAGCACCACCCGCGTCCCTGGCTGTGCTCTACTGCTGAGCTATAGCAACATTCCTTTCTAAGGAAGTAGAACTTGGCTAGTTATTCTGTGGATATGTTCTAACCAGCCATGCTTGTTCTTGCAGAAATGTCAAGGGACTCTTGAGCTTTCTATGCCTGTGGCTTGCTTTGTTGATGGGCATCAGAGTGCCGTCTCACCTTGTGCTGAGTCACACCATTGGCTAATCTACTTCCATTTTGTCTACACTGTCTGGCAGTGACTATTTGGGGTTTCGGGCAAGGAGTCTCTTCCAACTCTACTTCCCCCGAAATCAGGCTTTGGGGAATCAGATCCTTCCCCTGGTGGCAGGAATTAAGCAGATCAAACGAAAAGAGCATTCTTACCGGGTAAGTTCTTTAATCATCACAGTGAGAGACAAAGGAAGGCATAGCACGCAAAAAAATGGCGTTGCTCCCAGTAAAGGTTTACCCACTCCGTCCCCATTAATCTACGTCACTCCTACGTTAGGTAATCTGAGCTTGTTGCTGTTGTGCTTTCTGTTCCATCATTTCCAAGCCCATCTAGTCTTAAGGGAAGGGGGGGCTTGAGGAATGCTGTCCAAGGACACTGAATCTGGCAGCTGTGTCACTCCTAGTGTCTGTCTCTTTCTCTCTTCTAGCTGTTCCTCACCCAGTATTTCCCAGCTTTTCCCCTCTGGACTATGCTATTCTGCAAATCACTGTTCTAAATCAATTCTGTCCTTCTGCCCTTGGGAAGGTTAATAAAAGGGGGGAGCTCCCACCTTTCCTCCTCAGTCCAGTCCCTGACACCTGGAGATGCTGAGGGTTGAACCTGAGATCCACTCTGCTCAGAAAAGATGTCCTCCCGCAGTCCTATGGCCCTTTCCTTTGGTCCATATATTAGTAAAACGAACTTGGAAAGCAGTTATGATGCAATTGTGTATACGATCAGATAAAGATCACTTTTTTTGCAGAGTGCTTTCTTTGCAAATGTGTGCATCAGATATGCTGGGAAGATGCAAACAAACCAAAGGTTGCAGAAAAAAATCTTCACCAACTGGCACCTCTTCAGTTTCATGATAAATTTAAATAATAATAATAATAATAATAATAATAATAATAATAATAATAATAAATTTGTATAATAATAATAATAATAGACAAATGCATGCAGAAGAAAATTATCTCCCAGTACAGTGTCAGTGGTGGTTAGGAGACAATATCTGTCATTAATATTTTTTATGGTGCTTGCAAAGCCAAGAGGGTATCCAGGGATAATTTTTGTAAAATAAAGAGCAACGTGTAATCGAGTCAACGGCATGAATGGGAGAACAAGAATGGTAAAGAGATGTGATTACCATGAACAAAAGGCCACCCGGCTGTGGTTTACACTGCAGACAAATACTATTCAATTTATAATTGATTTTACTGTATGTAAAATAACACCATCTGTGGATGGCAAAAAGCAGAAGGCAGAGTCATTGTTAGCCTCGCCTTGCCATTGTGAGAAATGGCTCCTATCAAACTAGGATATAAATACAGAAGCAAAAGAACCATCTGGGAATGTGAATATAAACAGGAGCTGGAGGCCTGGCAAAGACTTGCTGAGCTACAGGCCCTTTGCCCAGAAACACAAAACCATGCTGACAAAGTCCTCCTTCGCACCTATCTATGAGAGCTGGTGTGGCTAGGGTGTTGGGCTCTAGGAACTGGCAGATCAGGGTTCAAATCCCCACTTGGCCCATGAGGCTCACTGGGTGATCTTGGGTCAGTCACTGCCTTTCAGACTAACCTATCTCACAGGATTGTTTGGGGATTAAATGAGGAGAGGGAAAGCAATGTGTGCCACCTTTACCTCCTTGAAGGAAGTATAGAACCAGTATAAACCTGCTTCTTGGGAGAAAAGCAATGACAAACCTAGACAGCATCTTAAAACGCAGAGACATCACCTTGCCCACAAAGGTCTGTATAGTAAAAGCTATGGTTTTCCCAGTAGTGATGTATGGAAGTGAGAGCCAGACCATAAAGAAGGCTGATCACTGAAGAATTGATGCTTTTGAATTATGGTGCTGGAGGAGACTCTTGAGAGTCCCATGGACTGCAAAAAGATCAAATCTATCCATTCCTAAGGAAGTCAGCCCTGAGTGCTCACTGGAAGGACAGATCCTGAAGCTGAGGCTCCAATACTTTGGCCATCTCATGAGAAGAGAAGACTCCCTGGAAAAGACCCTGGAAAGATGGAGGGCACAAGGAGAAGGGGACGGCAGAGGACGAGATGGCTGGATAGTGTTCTCGAAGCAACCAGCATGAGTTTGACCAAACTGCAGGAGGCAGTGGAAGACAGGAGTGCCTGGCGTGCTCTGGTCCATGGGGTCACGAAGAGTCGGACACGACTAAACGACTAAACAACAACAACAATAATCCATACATTAAAATTCACAATGGAATGATTCCACCAAGACATCTCCCCACTCCTAATTGCAATTCCTTATTGTCCTAGGTTCCTTTTTTATCTCAGGATGGATGTATTGTGGATGGACAAACCTGTCGATTTTGGTTCCTTGGTTTTCCCCACCTTAAGTTCTATTCATCACTTTTGCATACCGTTTTGCCATTCAAAAAATCCTCACAGTACATCATCCGGGGGGTGCAGCATTGGCAAACCCTGTTCAGAGAAATGGTTGGCCACAAGAGCAGCCGATATCACAAGCGTGGGACAACAATGTATTCATTTTATTTTTCCACATGTGGTGGACTTATCCAAAAGTCTGTTTATTGTGGGGAAAAGTTGTTTGTGAAATAAGTACTATAACTAAACAATAGGTATATTTCAACCCCAAAATGTATTTATTATCTACATTTGAAGGACATGATAAAGAATTTTCATCTAAAAAGCTTATATTGCAAATAATAACAGCTGCTCCCTTGGCTATTGCCAGAAACAGAATAACTCTAAATATTGACTTTATTAAATGTGGCTGAATCAAATTTGGGACATGACACGAATGGATAAACTGACCAGAAATCTAGGTGAATGAAGAATAAACAAGGACACTTTGCAAAACACAGGTCAACTTTATTGCATAAAGGTAAAGGTACCTACTTTATTGCATATGCTTATACAAAAGAGCCTGGCTACTGACCACTAGTGACTCATGGAAAATTATGGAAACATACGTTTCTTTCACATCTCATAGTAGGGTGACATTCAAACTACAGTGGTACCTCGGGTTACATACGCTTCAGGTTACAGACTCCGCTAACCCAGAAATATTACCTTGGGTTAAGAACTTTGCTTCAGGATGAGAACAGAAATTGTGCAGTGGTGGGGCAGCGGCAGCAGGAGGCCCCATTAGCTAAAGTGGTCTTCAGGTTAAGAACAGACCTCCAGAATGAATTAAGTTCTTAACCTGGAGTACCACTGTATAGTTTTTTCTATATCTCATGTAAATAAATAAGCAGAAAGAAAGAAATGAAGAAAGAAAGAAAGAACCACTGTGGAAATAAATAAAAAAAAAGTATTCATTTTAGGCAAGCAAATTTCCATTCCCATCCCAATGTCTGAAACCATAAATAAGGAGTGACAGCTATGGTGTTGGTGTTGGGAAATGAGTCCTTCTGATTCTATTACAACCAACAGAGAGTTGGTTATACATATGTTTTATTCTGAATGTGTGTACATTTCTTTCTCCCCCTCCAGCTTAAATCGCAGGTGCAAACGCAAAGCTCAGAACTCGGAGTGGATTTGCAAGGCTCCCCAGAGGACTGCAAGCCCTGGAAATCAATAACTGGATTATGTTGCTCCATAAATGTTCATTATTGTTTTCTACGCTTTCTCTCCCTCCTGTAGCTGAGATATACTGATAATCGCTCTTTGTGGCCCTGAACCATTTCTAATAAAGAGGTCAGCAGAGGAAGGAAGATTCTTATAGAAAGTATGAAGGCAGAATGATTTGCCAGCAAGGGAAAAGCTAACAAGGTGGGGTTTTGTGACCTCTGTAGGGTAAGCCAAAACCTGCAGCAGAGATGGGAAACCTCTTGCTCAGAGGTCTAATTCAGCCCACCAGGCTCCCCTTTTCGCCTACAAGTCTGGTTTGGTCAAGCTACCCTCAACTGTAGGTCATGTATGACATCAGGTATAGGGCACACAAAGGTGCGCTTGGCAGGCACTGCTGATGGGCATTTGGGAATCCCTGTACTTGGGGGTTTCAAAACGCTGAGCACAAGGCTTGCAACTGGTATTCAGAAGCCCACAACCTCTGCTACAGTCCATAGACTCTATGATAAGTACCCATTAACAGTCTCCTCTGTGAATTTTTCGAAAAAGGTTGATTGATTGATTGGTTTATTACGGCCATTGGCCCATATCTAAAAACAATACATCAAAATTTATCCATAAACTATACAATTTAAACAGTTCCAAGTTAAAACACCCCTATAAAACCAATTTTACTTCAATTAAGTAAACTATACACAATAAGGTCCCTCTATGTCAACAGCAATTCAAATCCCTCAGATTTTGGGGGATATGCGTCTTAGTTCTGGCACTTATTGATGGTTCTTAAGTTTGGCTAAGCTGTCAGAGTCATACAGTGATCCATTTCTCCTCTTATGAAATAAGACATTAATCAGGTATCTAGCGACTGCAAGGGATCTACTTGAGTCTTCGTCGTTTAATAAGTATATTATTTGGGCTTCCTGAGGTCTGTCAGCTATTCTCGATAAATATGGGGCCAAAAACTTGGACCGTGAAGCCGAATGTATAGGACAACAGAAGATTATATGATATAACGATTCTATAGATCCACTTTTACAGTCACAGAGGAGTGAGATCTGTCCGTTGGACAGTCTGTTACCCAACACATTTGATGGGAAAACATTGAATCTAGCCTTTATAAAGGCATACCTGTGCATCACCACAGATAAGGTAGTTAAATAAGAAGGAAGCTTCGTTGGTGGTGTTAAGCCAAGGTTTATCGGCGAACAGGTGCCACCACCTGTCGCAATATTAAATTGTAAATCCATCTCCTCTAATTTGTGAGTTATAATTCTCTTGGCAGAAATTAAATCCAATTTTAGTAGTTCAGATGGAGATAGTCCTAAGGACACAAGTTTCCCATGTATTATTTTTGCCCAAGGGCTAGGGAAGTCGTCTCTCCAGAGACACTGTATCAAGTGGAGATTTGGAAGTTTATGCCATAATGCCAACCAGTAACAGAGGATGCATTTCCATAATGTGGTTTCTAGAGATGTAACATTTAGTTCGAGACGTATAGCAGTATTGCCTACACACCTGGGTAATTTTAGCAACCTTCTTAGCAGCTGGTTTTGGATTACCTCCAATTGGGTTAGATTAACAAAGGACCCCCATATTGGGATTGCATATGCTATTGTTGCAATCACCTTTGCCTTGAAAACTTTTAACACTGATGGAATATGGAAAGCCCCATCTGAAAAGAAAAAACGCAGTAGCACAAAGGAAAGGGCTTTAGCTCTATTTAATACATATGCCAGATGGACCTTCCAGCCCATGTTGTGTTGGAGAAGGACTCCCAAGTATTGAAATTTAAAGACTTGGTCAATGGCTTTTCCGTCTATTTTCGAAAAAGGTAAAAGTAAAGGACCCCTGACAGTTAAGTCCAGTTGCGAACAACTCTGGGGTTGTGGTGCTCATCTCACTTTACTGGCCGAGGGAGCCGGCGTTTGTCCAAAGACAGTTTTTCCAGGTCATGTGGCCAGCATGACTAAGCCGCTTCTGGTGAAACCAGAGCAGCTCACAGAAACGCCGTTTACCTTCTTGCCGGAGCGGCAGCTATTTATCTACTTGCAATTTTTGGCGCGCTTTTGAACTGCTAGGTTGGCAGGAGCTGGGACCGAACAATGGGAACTCACGCCGTCGCAGAGATTCAAACCGCCGACCTTCTGATTGGCAAGCCCAAGGCTCAGTGGTTTACACCACAGCGCCACCCACTGTTTCTCTACTCCCCTTTTAAAACCATCCAAGTTGGTGGCCATCACTACATTTTGGAGGAGCAAATTCTGCAGTTTGTAGGTGAAGAAGTGTCTCCTATTGTTCCTCTTGAGTTGTTGCATATTCAGGTTCGTTTATGAGTGGGGGGGACCCACCCCATGCGAAACTTTATACACCTCTACCATGTTCCCCCTTACTTGACTTTTTAAAAACGACAACAGCCACCGACCTGTGAGATACTGCCTGATTCAATGAACATCAAGGCCGTAGGCTGGTGTGTGTTGAATCCAGATTCTCCCATCCTAGCCAAGCATACTAATCTGGCCTTTATAACCTGGAACCCCCACCACCGCCACAATGCTGTTGCGAATGCTGGAAGGAAGACCTTCTCCCTGCTGCATGGCCCATTTCTACCTGGCCTAGGGGCGGGGCCCGGACTCACCTTGAACAGCTAAAAGAGGCTCCTGGGAGGCCGCAGGGAGATTGCTGGAACAACTGTTGGGTTGGGGCAACTGGCTAAAATGTTTTAAAATGTTTTAAACGGTTCTTTTTTCCAAATTATTTTTCCAAATTATTACAAATCAAACCAAATTAAATTAACTTAATACAATTTCTTGAAATCAGGTTTCCCGCTCCTATTCCAAACATAGGATCATCATCGTTTCCTCGCATACCCGCATCATTTCTTATTTAGAGTTCAGTTAACATCCTTCGCTTGCTGTTAACGTATTCTTCCAGCTGGTTCTACTTTTGGTTCCTCTGCTTCATTTTTGATGGGTTGGTGTTGGTTAAATGTTTAGTTGGGGTTGGTGGTTATTTTAATTTGGGTATAACTACAAGCTGTTTGTTTTTATTGTTGCTGTTGTTGTGATTGGTTTCTATTGATTTGTTTGTTGCTTGTATTGGATATTTTGTTTTATAAAGTTTGATGTTTTGCTGTGTTTTTATATATGTTGTAAGCTGCCCAGAGTGGCTGGGGAAATGCAGCCATATGGGCAGGATATAAATTGAAAAATTACAATTATTATTATTAGTTGGTAAGGGACGCGGGTGGCGCTGTGGGTTAAACCACAGAGCCTAGGACTTGCTGATCAGAAGGTCAGTGGTTTGAATCCAAGCAACGAGGTGAGCTCCTCGGTCCCTGCTCCTGCCAACCTAGCAGTTTGAAAGCACATTAAAGTGCAAGTAGATAAATAGGTACCACACTGGCGGGAAAGTAAACGGTGTTTCCATGCGCTGCTCTGGTTCACCAGAAGCGGCTTAGTCATGCTGGCCACATGACCCGGAAGCTGTCTGCGGACAAATGCCGGCTCCTTTGGCCAATAAAGTGAGATGAGCGCCGCAACCCCAGAGTCGGTCACGACTGGACCTAATGGTCAGGGGTCCCTTTACCTTTACCTTTTAGTTGGTAAACTCCAACTCCCATCAGCCCTGGACAGCATGGCCCAATGCTCAAGGATGATGAGTGCTGTAGACCAACAAGTCATGCCCTAGCTATATGTAACTCCAGGCAATCTTTATGCAGGAGGCCTCAAATTCGACCCCTGGAATCTCCAGCCAGGGCTGGGGAAGGATGCTGCCTGAAATCCTGGAGAGCTGCTGCCAGCCAGTGCAGGAAATCCTGAGCTAGATGAACCAATTGTCTCACTACATTCTGCATTCTTGTGTTTGTTCATGAAGTCCATCACATCACATTCTTAAACTTCTAGGCTGTGCACCTGGGGGTGGGGCTAGCCACCCCCGAGAGCAGGACGAGCGTCCCAGGGGTGCGGGGCGGCGATGTCACCCCCCCTCAAGGATGACACCCAGGGTGGCCTGCACCTACCGCACCCCCTTCCTCTGCCAGTGCTTCTAGATGTTCTTAATAGTTTGTCTTAAGACGCATTTTGTTTCAGAAAGCCACTCCCGACATACAGCCTCGCAGGGCTGGCTGCAGCCCCGTGGGACTTGGGAATCCCGGGATTCATCATTCACCATGCCAGCCAATTGGCTGGCGGAAGGGGCGGGCTTAGAAGAGTTAATTGAAGATCGGGGCAGCCCGTGCTCGCCCCTTTCTTTTCTTTCAGCAAGCTGCGGTTTCCCACCCACCCACCCTCTAGGTTTTCATTTGGATTTTGCTATGGACCTCGGTTGGTCGCCACAAGGGGCCTGGTAGGAGTTTTTCCACTTGGCTAATTGGCATTATTTTGGAAGCCACTTGGTTTTTTCCCCTACCTTGTAGCAAAACGTCACAACATCTTTGGTTTGGGCGGTTAGGCATTGGCAGGGGTATTATTATGCAAATGAGTTGGGGGAGGAACGCCATCACCTCCCCCAAATGTTGAAGGGTAGTCCGTTTCTATGCCGGTTAGTCTGATAGGGCCAATGCCTAAAACCTGTAATCAATAAAATTGTGGCCATTTTTCGCCCATTAACCTAAATTCTGGTGTCCAGTGTCTATATTTATTCCGTCTGTGGGAGGGGGCGGGAATCGCCACGCAAAGGGTTTTGTCAAAGGTTACTGGTGTAGGATTTTTAAAAACAAAACAAAACACCGCACCTATTTTTAACTTCTTCATTTATTTTAATTCTTAGCTCGGTGACTAATGAGGGTGCAACATTTTTGCCAATCCGTCCGTTCCTGGCTATTTTCCCTGCTGCCTTCAAACTGGGCAGCTGGGCCCGTGACACATGATACAATTGGCCTCCCTTTCAGGGGAGAGAGTCTCTTTTCTCCTTTGCCTGCTGGAGCTCCTATGGAAATAGAAAACCTGCTTTTGTGTGTGCTTTGCCCTGTGCAGATAAGCTAATCAGAGACATTATGAAAAGCTGCTGTTTCACGCTGGTTACCTACACCGTTGGAATTAATGAATAATGAAAGAAATGTATTTCAGCCACTTACTGCGTAGACTCTTTCCTCTTTCTGACCTGCTTTCCCCACCACTGCTGCCTCTTAGTGTTAATCAAACCCCATCAATATTATTATTCATTAGGTTGTGTGTGGAATTGTTTTCCATATAGTGATTTGGGGAATAATAAGGTATGCTTGCAGTTTGGTTTTGGAGAGTGATGCCGGGTGATGTGCCGCATATTAAACGCTGCATTTAACAGCTGGTCTTACAAAGGCAGAATATCAAGCCCCCGTCTTCATTTCTGGCTTCTGAAATATAATCCCACAAATCAAATGGAACAGAATGAATCCAAAAGGGATCTTTCAGGAGATGACTGTCACTGGGAGACCCGATTTAGCAGTTAACATCAGATTTTAACAGGCTGTAGCAGCAGAACGAAAAAGCTCTCGGACCCGCACTAAGAAATCAATACAGAATGTGATCAAAATACAGATCAAGCTTAAGTGTGGGTGAGCCTTTGGTTGTCCCTGGCACCTGATACTCACAGGGTATACTGCTTTTGCACATGGAGGTTGTGGGGTGAAAGTGCTTTCTGCAGCCGATTCAGAGTGAGGCCAGGGAGTGTTGCCCTCACTCTGAACTGGCTGCACAATGCTATCATTGTCTTCAAAAGATCGTCATGTTGGCTATGTGCTGCTTGATTGGCTAGGGTCAGTATACCAAGGGAAGAAGATGCTAAAAACCTAATGTGGTTAAAGTAGTTGCTGAGATGAGCAGCAAAGAACAGAGAAAACGGGGGGGGGGGGGAGAGAAAGTGCATTGGGAGACATTTCAGCCCCTTAGATAAGCTCACTTGTCACCCATCAGTGTTGCAGCCCTAATAATTTGTTTGCAGCTCATAGGGACACAGAAAGTTTCCTTATACTGAGATCCATTGAGATCACATTACGTGTCCAGGCGGAGACCCCCCCAACCCCAGGCAACACCTGGGTGGAATAATGACATCTAACAACATATTATAGGATTAAAATTGGCCACAACTTTATTAAACTTTCAGATGTAGGAAGACCTTGGCTTAGGCATTGGGCGTTTATTCCTCCCAGTCCCCGGCCGGGGATCTGGGGCACATCAGGGTTGACCAATCGTTCTAGGGATTGGGCTGGCTCTGGAAGATGTATGTCTAAGCAGAGAGCCCCTCCCCCATTTCTCTGCAACTGTGCTGGTCCCGAGGGTCAACCGTGCAGCGAGGTCCGAGTCCAGTCTGAGGTTGAGGGTGCGGTATGGAGGCTATCTGTCAAAGCTGAAGCTGGGTCCAAGGCAGGGAGTCAGGTGAGGTCAGGAACTCTGGCAGAAGAGCAGGACAGGGTGCAGGCAGGAACAGGCTACCAACAATGTTGCTTCCGCAACCTGGGACTGGGCTGGCTGGCTTTTATCTGCCCCGAGGCATAGGGCGGCCCCGGTCCACAGGTGACTCGCCTCTCCTGGCCTGGAGGCGAGCACTCCTCCTGTGGGAACTTAGTTCCCTCCACCTCTCTGCCCTGAGCCTCTGCAACTCAGGAGAGGCTGGAGGGTTACCGGACCCAGAGGCAACCTCAGCTTCCCCTGACGGGGCTGAGAGTGGAGCACCTGCAGGCAATGGGTCCTCCATCACCTCAGGAGCCAGAGCAGACTCAGCTGGTGCCTGCACCTGAGGATCCAGCACAGGTGAGGACCCTTCAGGCTCAAGCCCCAGCCCCGGCTCAGCTGGTTCTGGAGGCGGGGACTCCTGTGCAGGCTGGGATTCCTCAGGTTCAGCCTCCGAGTCCGAATCCCAGGCCATCACAGCAACACAGGGGAGTGCATTGACAACCTTTCAGAGTATGGCCAGTGACTCCCTTCAACACAACCCCTTTAAAGGCAAACCCTGGGATTGGCGCCACGGGGGAGGGGGGCATGTGTCACCGCATCACGCCCCTCCCCCCATTTAGGGAAGATAGACTAAAGGATTCCGCCCAAGGCCTTAAACCGCCACTCGAGACCGCAAGACCACCTACATCTGAAAAAACTGTTAACAGTCCAACAACCATTCCATGAGGCCATGTCTGATGTCGTCCAACCAGCGTTCATTTCCTGTGGTCCGCTCGCCTGGTTCCACCTCCCCAGTCGCGATTGGTTATTTGAACTGTGGTTTGGCGGGAACCTCAAGGTTCGCAACTTTGGCAGGAGGTCCAGGAGCGTGCAGACACGCAAAGGCGCCCTCCATTTGATGTGGAGAGCGGTCATTTTCTACACTCAGTGGCAGAAGCTTTCCAGGGTTTCAGGATATGACTCTTTCTCACTGGCTCCCGGTATGTTCCCAAGCTCAATTCAAAGTCTTGGTGCTGACCTTTGAAGCCTTAAATGGCATCTCCACCCCCATCATTCAGCCCAGACACTGAGGTCCAACGCTGAAGGCCTTCTGGCAGTTCCCTTGCTGTGAGAAGCCAAGTTACAGGGAACCAGGCAGAGGGCCTTCTCAGTGGTGGCACCCGCCCTGTGGAACGCCCTCCCACCAGATGTCAAAGAGAAAAACAACGACCAGACTTTTAGAAGACATCTGAAGGCAGCCCTGTTTAGGGAAGCTTTTAATGTTTAATAGGTTATTGTATTGTAATATTCTGTTGGAAGCTGCCCAGAGGGGCTGGGGAAACCCAGCCACATGGGCGGGGTATAAATAAATTATTATTATTATTATTATTATTATTATTATTATTATTATTATTATCTCAGCCCTGCCAGGGATTTGAACCTGGGACCTTCTGCCTGCCATGACTATGCCCTTCCTTACAGTTTGCCCAGACGCTCTCACCTATACTGTCTTGTACACTGTGGAATAGTCTTTATTTTCCATCTCCAAGTTCCCCCTGAGGGTGGAACAAGATATTGAAATGGATCAATGTGGGTCTTTTCCACTCGCTCTTGATTTCAGGGCTTCCCATTATGAGGTTTGTCCAAGCCCAGGGATGACTCCTTCAGGCTATTGCACTTCTCAGTGTCTCTTTTTATATACATTCGTTCATTCACTCATTCTTCATCCTTCATCTGTCAGGATCCCACGCTATTTAAAATATCCACAATTCAAAAATAATAAAACTAATCATAAAGCTTCAATAGAGCCATATGATTCAACACAACTATATTTCCCCAAATAATGGCATTTTGGACTGCTGCAATAAATGAAATTGACATTACAACAGAATAAGGCATATTAGTCATCCTCTTAGTTATCCAGTTATTTTTGAAAGACCTAGACATAACAGACAATGTTATCTGTTTGCTTTGTAACAGAAAACCCCCCAATAAAAAGTAATAAAAAAGAAAAGAAATCATGATCCATTTATTAACAGCTGCTTATATAATGGTAATTGGGGGGGATCATGAAGCCCCATATTAGATTGGATTCTTAAGGTTGGAGAATAACTCATATGGTTAAACTAATTAATATAGTGAGGGTAAGGAAAGATCCCTTCATGGATCACTGCCTTGCCGTGGCGAAGGGGCTTGAAGAACTCAGAGAAGCTATGAACTATGCCGAGCAGGGCACCCAAGATGAACAGGTCATAGTGGAGAGTTTTGACCAAACGTGATCCACCTGGAGGAGGAACCGGCAAGCCACTCCAGTATCCCTGCCAAGAAAACTCCATGGACAAAGACAACAGGCATATAAAAGTTATGACGCTGGAAGATGAGCCCCTCAGGTCGGAAGGCGTCCAACATGCTACTGGGGAAGAGCGGAGGGCAAGTACAAGTAGATCCAGAGCTGATGAAGTGGCTGGGCCAAAGCCGAAAGGACGCTCAGTTACGGATATGCCTGGAAGCGAAAGGAAAGTCCAATGCTGTAAAGAAAAATATTGCATAGGAACCTGGAATGTAAGAACCATGAACATGGGTAAGTTGGAGGTGGTCAAAAATGAGATGGCAAGAATAAATATTGACATCCTGGGCATCAGTGAACTAAAATGGACGGGAATGGGTGAATTCAGTTCGGATGACCATCATATCTACTACTGTGGGCAAGAAACCCGTAAAAGAAATGGAGTGGCCCTCATAGTCAACAAAAGAGTGGCAAAAGCTGTACTGGGATGCAATCTCAAAAATGATAGAATGATCTCGATACGAATCCAAGGCAGACCTTTTAACATCACAGTAATCCAAGTTTATGCACCAACTACTGGTGCTGAAGAAACTGAAATTGACCAATTCTATGAAGACTTACAACACCTTATAGAAGTGACACCAAAGAAGGATGTTCTTCTCATTATAGGGGATTGGAATGCTAAAGTAGGGAGTCAAGAGATAAAAGGAACAACTGGCAAGTTTGGCCTTGGAGATCAAAACGAAGCAGGGCAAAGGCTAATAGAGTTCTGTCAAGAGAACAAGCTGGTCATCACAAACACGCTTTTCCAACAACACAAGAGACGACTCTACACATGGACATCACCAGATGGGCAGCATCAAAATCAGATTGATTATATTCTCTGCAGCCAAAGATGGAGAAGCTCTATACAGTCAGCAAAAACAAGACCTGGAGCTGACTGTGGCTCAGATCATCAGCTTCTTATAGCAAAATTCAAGCTTAAACTGAAGAAAGTAGGAAAAACCACTGGGCCGGTAAGATACAATCTAAGTCAAATCCCTTATGAATACACAGTGGAAGTGAGGAACAGGTTTAAGGATTTAGATTTGGTGGACAGAGTGCCTGAAGAACTATGGATGGAGGCTCATAACATTATACAGGAGGCAGCAACGAAAACCATCCCAATGAAAAGGAAATGCAAGAAAGCAAAGTGGCTGTCCAATGAGGCCTTACAAATAGCGGGGGAGAGAAGGCAAGCAAAATGCAAGGGAGATCGTGAAACATACAGGAAATTGAATACAGATTTCCAAAGAATAGCAAGGAGAGACAAGAAGACCTTCTTAAACAAGCAATGCAAAGAAATAGAGGAAAGCAATAGAATGGGAAGAACCAGAGATCTGTTCAAGAAAATTGGAGATATGAAAGGAAAATTTCGTACAAAGATTTCCATAATAAAGGACAAAAGTGGAAAGGACCTAACAGAAGCAGAAGACATCAAGAAGAGGTGGCAAGAATACACAGAGGAATTATACCAGAAAGAAACGGATGTCTCATATACCCCAGGTAGTGTGGTTGCTGACCTTGAGCCAGACATCCTGGAGAGTGAAGTCAAATGGGCCTTAGAAAGCACTGCAAATAACAAAGCCAGTGGAAGTGATGGTATTCCAGCTGAACTATTTAAAATTTTAAAAGATGATGCTGTTAAGGTGCTACACTCAATATGCCAGCAAGTTTGGAAAACTCAGCAGTGGCCAGAAGATTGGAGAAGATCAGTCTACATCCCAATCCCAAAGAAGGGCAGTGCCAAAGAATGCTCCAACTATCACACAATTGCACTAATTTCTCACGCTAGCAAGGTTATGCTTAAAATTCTACAAGGAAGGCTCAAGCAGTATGTGGACCGAGAACTACCAGAAGTGCAAGCTGGATTTAGAAGAGGCAGAGGAACCAGAGACCAAATTGCAAACATGCGCTGGATTATGGAGAAAGCTAGAGAGTTCCAGAAAGACATTTACTTCTGCTTCATTGAGTATGCAAAAGCCTTTGACTGTGTCGACCATGGCAAACTATGGCAAGTTCTTAAAGAAATGGGAGTGCCTGATCACCTCATCTGTCTCCTGAGAAATCTCTATGTGGGACAAGAAGCTACAGTTAGAACTGGATATGGAACAACTGACTGGTTCAAAATTGGGAAAGGAGTACGACAAGGCTGCATTTTGTCTCCCTGCTTATTTAACTTATATGCAGAATTCATCATGCGAAAGGCTGGGCTGGATGAATCCCTAGCCGGAATTAAGATTGCCAGAAGAAATATCAACAACCTCAGATATGCAGATGACACAACCTTGATGGCAGAAAGTGAGGAGGAATTAAAGAACCTTTTATTGAGGGTGAAAGAGGAGAGTGCAAAATATGGTCTGAAGCTCAACATCAAAAAACGAAGATCATGGCTACTGGTCCCATCACCTCCTGGCAAATAGAAGGGGAAGAAATGGAGGCAGTGAGAGATTTTACTTTCTTGGGCTCCATGATCACTGCAGATGGTGACAGCAGCCACGAAATTAAAAGACGCCTGCTTCTTGGGAGAAGGGCAATGACAGGCCTAGACAGCATCTTGAGAAGTAGAGACATCACCTTGCCAACAAAGGTCCGTATAGTTAAAGCTATGGTTTTCCCAGTAGTGATGTATGGAAGTGAGAGCTGGACCATAAAGAAGGCTGATCGCCGAAGAATTGATGTTTTTGAATTATGGTGCTGGAGGAGACTCTTGAGAGTCCCATGGACTGCAAGAAGATCAAACCTCTCCATTCTGAAGGAAATCAGCCCTGAGTGCTCACTGGAAGGACAGATTGTGAAGCTGAGGCTCCAGTACTTTGGCCACCTCATGAGAAGAGAAGACTCCCTGGAGAAGACCCTGATGTTGGGAAAGATGGAGGGCACAAGGAGAAGGGGGCGACAGAGGATGAGATGGTTGGATAGTGTTTTCGAGGTTACCAGCATGAGTCTGACCAAGCTGCGGGGGGCAGTGGAGGACAGGAGTGCCTGGCGTTCTCTGGTCCATGGGGTCATGAAGAGTCGGACACGACTAAACGACTAAACAACAACAACAACAAAGGAAAGATAGAAAACCTAGTAATTTATTTATAAGTTTCTTTTGCATGTGTGCTATAGGACACAGGAAAACATTCATCCATATATATTATTAAGAACTAGGTAAAACATTGTGGAATTATTCCCTTCCCCAATCATTTATGGATATTCTTCTTTATTATTTATTGTTAATTTGCGTTTCAGCAGCAAATTTAACATTTCAGTTTCAACCAACCCCAAGCAACTTAATTTTCATTAAAGACCTGGAGGAAACCATCAATTAATGAAGGTGCTTCATTCATCTCCAAGGGGAGGGAATACCATAAATAAGGTGCTACTACAGAGAAAGCCAGCATCTTAAAAAGCAGAGACATCACCTTGCCAACAAAGGTCCGTATATTTAAAGCTGTGGTTTTCCCAGTACAGTGGTGCCCTGCAAGACGAATGCCTCGCAAGACGGAAAACCCGCTAGACGAAAGGGTTTTCCGTTTTGGAGGCGCTTCGCAAAACAAATTTCCCTATGGGCTTGCTTCGCAAGACAAAAATGTCTTGCGAGTTCCTGCGGGGTTTTTTTTCCTTTTTCCTAAGCCCTAAGCCGCTTATCAGCTGATCCGCTAAAAGCCGCTAAACCGCTAATAGCGCTAATCCGCTAAGCTGTCAATGGGCTTGCTTTGCAAGACGAAAAAACCGCTATACGAAGAGCCTCACGGAACGGATTAATTTCGTCTTGCCAGGCACCACTGTAGTGATGTACGGAAGTGAGAGCTGGACCATAAAGAAGGCTGATCGCCAAAGAATGGATGCTTTGGAATTCTGGTGCTGGAGGAGACTCTTGAGAGTCCCATGGACTGCAAGATGATCAAACCTAACCATTCTGAAGGAAACCAGCCCTGATTGCTCACTGGAAGGACAGATCCTGAAGCTGAGACTCCAATACTTTGGCCACCTCATGAGAAGAGAAGACTCCTTGAAAGAGACCCTGATGTTGGGAAAGATGGAGGGCACAAGGAGAAGGGGACAGCAGAGAACAAGATGGCTGGATAGTGTTCTCAAAGCTACTAGCATGTGTTTGACCAAACTGCGGGAGGCAGTGGAAGACAGGAGTGCCTGGCATGCTCTGGTCCATGGGGTCACAAAGAGGCGGACACAACTAAATGACTAAACAACAACACAGAGAAAGCCCTGTCCCATGTCACTGCTTGTTCAGTTAATTGTGCCCTGCATTGCTTGAGGATTAATCAGAGCTGTTATAATATACACTGGTACCTCTGGTTACAAATTTAATTCATTCTGGAGATCCATTCTTAACCTGAAACCGTTCTTAACCTGAGGTACTACTTTAGCTAATGGGGTCTCCCACTACTGCCATGCTGCTGGCATGAGATTTCTGTTTTCATCCTGAGGTAAAGTTCTTAACCCGAGGTACTACTTCCGGGTTAGCGGAGTCTGTAACCAGAAGTGTTTGTAACCCGAGGTGTTTGTAACCTGAGGTACCACTGTATAGTTACTGACTCAAACCTCGGTGCACGAAAGGGTTAAGCTGAGGACCTGAGCTCAGATTATCAGAGTAGATGTGATTTTGCAGGCTCTCAGCAGCCTCTGCTTCTCCACCCCCGCCCCCCTTTTCTCTTTGTGCTTCCTGGAACATGCAAGGAGCCATGTAGCCAATGGCTCCCAACTGCAATAAAAAAATAATGAACTGAATCTCTCCAAAAGGTATTTGCTAACCCCAAGATTGCATGATCCTTTTTGTAAAGAAACCAAGTACTTTTCTTTTTAAGTTGTTTGGAAACTTTTTCTTCTTTGTTGTATTGCCAGCAGATGGAGACTTGTTTGCTATAACTTCTGGAAAGTCTGTGAATGAAATCTTCACTTATTTGGAAACCTAAGTGTCTGTGATTTATTCTAGCCAAAGTATTTTTGCAGGGAACATTTGTTTAAAAGTGGATGAGGGCAGGTGTAAAATCTAATCAAGTTTTAATGTGCTTGGAGCAATTGCCTTTGTGCTTAACTCTGCCACGAAAGAATAAAGATCTCTCTTCCAAACCTCTCTCTCCAGCATGCTCTGTCCCCAGTTCAATCCTGATTCTGGTGTGTCCTCCCATTTTGCAAGCATCATTCCCATCATGCTGTCCATGGGCAAAATTCTTCTTAAAAAAATGTGACTAGCCAACTCTTTCTTAGCCAACTCTTGAGCAACAGGGTCTCTTCTGTGGAGGGGCACCTCAAACCATGCTTCAGTAAAGCCTCCAACATTAAACAACAATAACACAATATCACTCAAACATCCCAAAGGCAAAAATGCATTCCTGAGCTAATTCACATCTTACTTCTAACACAGTAAAAATTACCCAATGATTTTTCACCCCATTAATTTTATCTAGGGATATATCTTAGGAATGTGTCAGCTCATGGTGACAGGTGATGTTTGTCATGCTGGGTAGGAAATTAATGGGCCCAATGAAGTGGAAAATGCCATAATGCACATTGCAAAAGGCTTCAGATTGCAGGTGTTGGGGACAGCCTCTTGAATGATCTATGAAATAAAAACAATCCTTGCATGTAGTAAGCTAGAGTGTCAGGGAGAGGCTGACACTAGGACTTGTAGAATTGGAAGGGACTCCAAGAGTCATCTAGTCTGCAATGCAGAAATCGCAGCTAAAGAATCCTTTACAGATGGCTAATCCTCTCTTGCAACCATCAGAGTTGGTGGTCATCACAGCTTCTTGTTTTGTATGACTTTGCTTTCAGTTCATTGTCAAGCCCATGTTCTAGTCAGGTAGTTTGAATTTCAGCCAATTGGCTAACTTTGAGATGGAAGCAACGTTGCCAGTGCCAAGGGTACTTTTTATGGGAATTGACATACATGTCAAAGAGACAAAAAAAGGAGAGCATTAAATAAAGATGCAGAAAGTCCTGCCATTCCCTGAACCTGCCAAGCCAAATGAATATTTTAAACATGTTTTAATAATTGATCTTGATTAGACACCGAGGGATGGTCTTCCTAGGAGAACTGTCATCTGGGGAGCAAAGGTCTGTCTCAATTAAATAGAAACCTCTAAGACCATGATTCACCACTGGGCTAAATCACTTTTATCTTCATAAAGTCCTGAGTACTGGGTTTTCTCTTGAGTTCCAGTTGCACCACCATCCCCCAACCTTGTGCTCCCTGGATGTTTTGCATTGTAGCTCCTATCAGCCCAAATGAGGATTGGAGCTGCAGTCCAAAGTATCTGGAGACACCATTTTAGGGGAGACTTGTTTCATCAAATTGTTTATTGTGTCATTAAAAACTGTCCCTGGGCTGTACCATTTCAGACTGGAGGCAGATGGGGTTGTATGGTCGAGCGCTCTCTCTAGGGGGCTCTGTGCATAGCTGTCAACTTACAGATTTGAAAATAAGGACCACCAGCCTCGAAAATAAGGGATCAGCAGCCAAAATAAGGGATTTTCCAAGCACAGGTATGTTCAACCTCTGAGCCCCTCCGAGCCAAAGACAGAAAGCCCAGCCAGCAGCCAAACAAAGCCTCAAGTGGTGGTTCCCACAGCACAGCAACCCGGCAAAGGGGATACAGCAAGGGAAACCACCGTCACCTCTCCACTGGGAAGCGCTGAGCAAAGGCGAGTCCCCAGGCAACATGACCAATTTGATCAGCACAAGGCATGCAAGCTTCACCCCCCAGTCGTTCTTAGACTCCTTATTGGGTGAGCAACGCAGCCAAGCAACACAGTTGGAGCCTCCCTCCTCCGTGGCCGGCAGGGAGGGAGGGAGAGGAGCTGCTTCCTTTGAAACCTGGAAAATTTAAGGGACATCATCAATAAGGGACAGCAGCGGGACACAGAGCTGGGATAAGGGACTTTCCCGCCAAATAAGGGACAGTTGACAGCTATGGCTCTGTGCAGTGATGGGCAAATTCCTCTCCACTCAATTTAGAATTGGCTTGATATATTTATGAGCCTTTGCCCAGGACTCCTTGCACTGCCCCCTAACTCCATGAGTTCTGTTCCAACATTAACAACTATCTGTTGGCAGTGTCACATGTTCCCCAACCTGGTGCTCTCCAGATATTTTGGAGGACAACTCTAACCACCTCCAGCCAGTGGCTATGTATTATGGGAGTTGTCATCTAAAATACCTGCAGAATGAAATGAGAGAATTTCTCCACAATCTGCTCCTCATTGTCTACATCTAATAAGCTGATGCTCCCTACAGTTTCAGACAATGGCAATTCCTTCCAACTCTTTTGCTTGTATGATTCCATAGTGTTTAGTTGTGATTCCTGCATTACAGGAGTTTGGAGCACATTACACTGGGGTCTCGACTCTATGGGATTACCATGGCAAACTGCTGTCTCCTTCTTTACAAAAAGAGCCCTCTTCATACTACTAGTAGTGTTACTACTGCTAGTAGTAATAGTAGTGGGAGTGGGCTGCCTCACGTGACCAAGTGCTTTCAGCTTCAGGGAGGAAAGGGCATCAGTCTTGCTTTCTGAGCATCATCACTGTCTGCAGTGAACTATGGGATATATTCAGATGGTGGAGGGGGACCTCAAATGAACAGTGCTGCTGTGAACACCTCTGTTTCTGCCAGCAGCACATAAATGCCTCCTGATCACACAGCAGGTACACAGGAAGCTGTGTCTTTCTGCATGAAAAATAGATGTTCTACCTCGTAGCTAGGACTTCCCTCTAAGACAGGTGGATGTTGACTGTGTACACACAAAAAATTCCCACCCCCCTACTATTTCCACTGTGAGCTTTTCAGTCCAATTCATAGCTTATTTAATTCCATGCCCCAGATTTCTGGACCTCGTTCAGATCCTGCCGTGACCCCACAATGTCATTAGGAAGACCACATTGTCCAACCCTTTCTCCAGTCCCACCGATGGCCAACCAGTTACTCACCTGCTCATCTCATTCTACCACCACCTCACTTTTCCTCAAAGTAGCAGGGCTACAGATCTCCCTCCTCGCTCCTCTCTCTGCTGCTTAGCATGTTGCTACAAATGCAAATCTGGCACGAAGAGCACTTGGAAATGTGGTTGTCCCAGGGCTGTTGATGTACAGGTTTAAGGCAAGGGTGATGAACACTTTTCAGCATTGCCTTCCAAGCAAGGGCCAACTACCCTTCTGACAATGGTGGGCAGGGCCAGAGGCAAAAATAGGCAGAGCAATGAACCTAACTTTTACCTTGTGTTTAGTTTATAAAAAAGGTAAAGGTAAAGGGGACCCCTGACCATTACGTCCAGTTGTGGCCGCCTCTGGGGTTGCGGCGCTCATCTCGCTTTACTGGCCGAGGGAGCTGGCGTACAGCTTCTGAGTCATGTGGCCAGCATGACTAAGCTGCTTCTGGCAAACCAGAGCAGCGCACGGAAACGCCATTTACCTTCCCGCTGGAATGGTACTTATTTATCTACTTGCACATTGATGTGCTTTTGAACTACTAGGTGGGCAGGAGCTGGGACCAAATAATGGGAGCTCACCCCATCATGGGGATTCGAACCACCAACCTTCTGATTGGCAAGTCCTAGGCTCTGTGGTTTAACCCACAGCGCCACCCGCTCCCTTTAGTTTATACACACGCTCAAACACTCCTCTCTATTCTAATGCAAGCAAGTAGCACTGTGGCCCCATCTGCATTATGCACTGAAAGCAGTATCATATCACTTTAAACTGGCACAGCTACCCACAAAGAATCCTGGGAGCTGTAGTTTGTTAAGGGTGCTGGGAGTTGTTAGGACATCCTCATTCCACCTCGCAGAGCTACAATTCCTGGAGTGTTTTAACACTAAATTTCTCTTGCCAGGGATCTTTGGGGATTATAGGACTGCCAGGGGAACAGGGGTCTCCTAACAACTCTGAGCATCCATAGCAAACTACATTTCCCAGGATTCTTTGTTTAAAGCAGTACGATACTGCTTTGAATGTATACAGCAACTGGGACAATGATAAGAGTTTAAGGACACGTTCCAAGCAGGAAAGTGTGAAGTAAAGGTAACTGATGTCGGCTGAAGAGAGTCGCAAGGGCCAGAGAGAGAGAGGGAGAGGGAGAGAGTTTCCAGAAGTCCACATTTGTCCCATGGGCCTGAGGTTCCTTATCCAAGTTTAAGGGCAGAGAGGCAGGCAAGGCATGTTTGCTGCAATCCATATTTCTGAGCCTAGCAAAGTACATCAGAGCTAGCTAAGCCACAACTTATAAGGATCCCTTGGCAAAAACAAAAGCAAACAAAATTTCTATGAGTCACATTTGTGCCCATTAAATCTACCAGTGTTTGTGGCATAGTTAGCATTGTAGCTGACAAGACAGAGAGTGTTGCCCCAATTCCAGGCATGAACGAGATTATTGAAGAAGAAAATTGGCTGAATGGGGGCAATTACTTTGCAATAACCACCCATGGTGTAAACAGCGGTGGGCCTTCCAAGAAAAACTGTGGACGTAATAAAAAAATACCTTATAGGGAAATATGCTTTAAATGAGAGATGCTGTCATAATGTGATTGTAATGTCCAGAAGAACAAAAGATGCATTGAAAAGAAAGCAACTTTCCAAAAATGGGAAGAAAATATACCTTTTTTTGATATCAACATGGAACAGAAGTTTATATCTCAGTTCCTGCTGAGCCATTTTTGTCACTTACTTAAATAATAAAGTTTTCATTAAAACTACCATTGATATAATCACTCTATGCTCATTCATGCAATGAACACAGTGGTGGGAACTGAGTTAGTGGGACATCAATTGTTCCAGATCCATCTTTAACCTTGGAGCTGCAAAGACAGCTGTATGAGAGAGATGGTTATTTCAGCCACTTGCTGAGGTATTTGACTCAAGAGGTATTTCTCATCTGGATTGATTTTGTTCCTTATTCAAAATAATCTCAGGGAATGAGAGGTGAGGGAATCTCCCAAGATGTGATGGCAAATGACTCTCCTCAACTGCTTCATGGACAGCTGGGGGTGTGCAATTCCACTTAGCTACTTGCCTGTGGCGAGGGAGAATTGCTTTGCAGTGAAAGCTGAGTAGGAAATCGCTTCCGGCAATTACTGAGAGCTAAGAAGCGCCTGCTGGATCATGCCAGCATCCCATTCTCACAGTGTCCTCTGCGTAGCCTGCAAGCTGGACAGCATCATTCTGCCCACCTGTGATTCTCAGCCACTGTTATTCAGAGGTGCAATGCCTATGACAGTGGAGGTAGAACATAACCATCATAGCTAGTGGCTGTCGATAGCTTGATCCTCCTTTAATTTGTCTAATCCTGTTTCAAAGCCAACCAAGTTGGGGGCCATCACAACCTCTGGTAGAAGCAAGTTCCATGAAGAAGAACTTTCTTTTATCTGACCTGACCCTTCCAATATTCTGTTTTATAGGAGGTTCATGAGGTCTAGTGCTATGACACGGGGGGGGGGGGACTTTTCCCTGTTCACTTTCTGCATAGAGCGCATAATTTTATAAACTTCTATCATGTCACCACTTACTCCCTTTTCCTATAAACTAAAAAGTCCCAAATGTTTCAGAGCTGGCTGACCTGACTGGAAGAATCCGCAACCAGAAAGAGGAGGAAACACAAGAAGACTGGAAGAAATTTAAAGAATATTTAGTGAGATATTGTAATATAAGATAATTAAGAAATTCCTAGAAGTAAAAGATTAGGCTAAGGGATAGAAGAAGATTAATAACAAAGGTAATTATGGATTACAATTGGAAGTAAGGTTAAGAAGTTTGTAATGAAAGAAGATACTGATGTTATAAATATGAAATTGGGAACTGCTAAATATGTGATATGATGAAATCCAGATTGGAGGGTGTCGAGGAAGTCTTTTAGCAATGTATATATACCAGGGAACAAGAACAAAAAATTCTTCTTTTATTTTGTGTGTTTTTATTGTTGTTAAGTTTTTATGTTGTGTCAAATGTAATGTTTTTCTTTTGTGTTTTTTGTTAGAATTCAGTGCCGGTCAGTGGTATGTGCCTATCTCTCCAGGCACCGGCTGAATTCTTTCGACCTCCCTCCGGCGACTCCCGGCAGGAAAAACACACGAGGTCCGTTCCGGCGATTTTCCTCAGGCTGTGAGAAAAACACACCAACTGCTTCCCTTCCTCCCTGCTCTCCAGCATATCCCCAGGGAGGGGAATCAGACACAGACAGAAATGTATCTACATTGCTTTTATTCCTGTCTTTCACTTCAGTACAGAGAAAACATGTCTGCTCTCTTCAACAAACAGAGAGAAACTCCAAACTCCACCCATGTACATCCTGTACAGGTCATATGACACACACACTGAGCTCACATCCTGTGCTCAATAAGGAGAATGGACTGCCCTTTTGTTTCCATGGCAACAGTCACAAACATCCTGTCTGGCTTTGCAGCCACAAGCAGCTGACTGAGCTGCTAGTGCCTTTGCTTGCTGCAGCATTGCTGCTTTAGAATAACATACTCCCCCTAAAGCATCAATGCGTGCTGCGAGCAAAGCGTCATCCAGAGAAGAAAACAAACAGTTGTTATACTTATAACACTCCCCTGTTGTTTCAGTTCCACCCTTGGAACTACCCGCCACTGGTTTTACCAATGTACCTCTCTGGTTGTGTGACTTCCAAGGAATGAGTGCTTCTGCATTACCTTGGTTAGCAACTCTCTGTTGTGCCTTTGTCTCTGACTCAGACACAGCTTCAATTTGACTTTGGTCGTTTACAACAGCAACACATGCAATAGCTTGGTTGGCAAACTCCTTTGAATACCTCTTGGGTGGTACACCCTTCGTTGCTCTCTCAGACCTACGTAAGAGGTGCTGCTCCTCTTTGCTTTCTGGTTCAGCCTCTGAACTCTCTGGAGAACCAGTACTAAGCTTAATCAGTGGTTCATCCTCCTCTTCTGAGGGTCTAGTCATTGTGTGAGATTTCTTCTCAATGACTGTGACAACTGAGCTGTCTGAGCTATCGCTGTCATCATCAGTACTACTGAACTCAATAAGATCAAACTCATCATCATCATCATCAGAATCATCATCATCTCCTGTGGGAAATGTGTGAACAATCACTCTCTCCTGTTCAGGAGCACTCTCTAGAAACTTTGTGAGAATCACCTTACCAGATTCAGACAAAATTACTCTGTAGAGACCCTTTTCATAACCCACAAAAATGCTCCACCCGGAGCTTCTGTCCTCACATGAGACCCAAAAACCTTGAAATGGGCAACAGAAGGTTTTCTGTGGAACAGTTTCTCAAAAGGAGAACTTCCCAATTCTTTTGAAACCTTTCTCAACCACGTGTAACAAAATGACATTAGTGACTCAGCCCAGTACTCATGTGGCAGATGTGAACTAAGCAATTGCGCTTCCATTCCCTTTTGCAATTCTTTGTTCACCCTAACACAGACACATCTGTTCCAAGCTTCTTCGGAACTAGCAATTTTGTGTCTTATCCCTTTCTTCTTCAGGAACCTCTGGAAATCCTGTAAGAGAAAAATTGGCTTCTCATCTGTGCAAAGACAATCTATGTCAGCATCATGCATATTTTTAACCTTGTCACAAAACTCTTTAAACCTTTCTAAGGCTTCTTTCGGTCTCTCCAAAAGATAAATCCAGACAAAACCTGTAAAAGAATCAACACATATTAGGTAATACTTTGCATTGCCTTTAGATGGTGCTAAAGGACCAATCACATCAGCATACACCCGCTGAAATGCCCTGTCGACCCTTGAGGTGACCTGCTTGGCGTTCTTCTTGGCTACACCTGCAAAAGAAATCATGTTAGAATCACAAGAATTACATTCCATGTAATCACTTTGATCAAAAGTCAACAAATACAGTCCATCTTTCTCTTTGGCAGAAAGATACAACTCTCCATCTTTGTAGATCTCGCAGTGTTGATCATCATAGGACAGTTTTAGTCCCTTCTTGGCAATCTGCGAAACGCTGAGCAGATTGTACTTCAACTCTGGAACCAAATAAACATCATTTATAGTCAAGTTCAGACTTTTAAGATACACAGTCCCAATTCCGGTGGCTTCCAGCTCTTGACCGTTGGCTTGTTGTACAACGAAGCTTTGCTTCTTAAACGACGAAAACAAATCCCTACGATGGGTCATGTGAACCGTCGCTCCCGTGTCTAAAACGAAGGAATTCCCCACTTGTGGTGTGGCTTTTAGGGACATCAAAGCCTTTGCAGGCTTCGCCTGTGACTTGGCATGACTTCTGCCTGACGCCTCAGACTTCGTGGAGCTTCCCTTGGCTCCTTTGTTCTGACGTGGCTTCCTGCAGTACCACTGAAGATGCCCAGTCTGTCCACAATTGTGGCATCGGACAACGTTCAAAGCTACAGCATTTTCTCCAGTAGCAACAGCAGTGGGGGTGTTAGAACTCCGTTCTTCCCTCCCCCTGTCCTTGACCTCCAGGGCGGCAAGTCTGTCATGTTCACAAAGAACCACGGCAAAGACCCTGTCCGACGTTAGATCAGCTGCTGGGAGAGACCCCAGCTGACTGGCAACCGTTTTGTAAGTCCGATTCAGGCTGTTGATCACCATGAAGCAAAACACTTTCTCCTGCAGACGGAAATTGCGTTCCACCATCTGCTGACGCAGAAATTTCATTTCCGTCAGGTGCGCTTGAACATCTCCATCAGGCGCAAGCCTCAGGTTAGTCAGCTTTTCAAAATACAGCAACGCTGAAGAACCTGCATCTCTCTGATGTGTCCTTCTCAGCGTGTCCCAAACATCTTTCGCGTGCTGTAAATCTTGTATATGAATAAGCTGAGAATCTGACACGCACAGAATTATAGCGGTTCTGGCCTTCACATCCTGTGACTCCCAAGGACGCGTTGGTGCTGCAGGGATGGGGTTCTCAATCACCCCAAACAGTCTCTGATTCTGCAGCAAGGCCTTCATCTTAATAGACCAAGATGCATAATTGTCACTGGTCAAGAGGGGTGGAGAAGGCAGGCTTCCCTTCTTGACATCCATTTTGAGTCCTTGCATTGACTCTCAAACACAAGCCTCTAAAATCCAATAGCTGGCTTGTTTACACTCTGTGCACCTGGCAGCTCTAACACTGGCCGCTTGGAAAGTCCCCTTTCAACAGTTCCTTTGTAAGGGCCTAGTCTAAACACGAGCTGTTTTAGCCTCTCTGGGCACAGCCTGACTTCCAGCCCTTATCTTGAAACTGGCCTGCGTTGCTAAGCAACCACATTCCTTTCCTTGGACAGGAAAAACCACAGGAATGTTTGGAATGCAGACTCTTCTCTCTCGGAGCTGTTTTTCCCAAACGTTGCTCCCTTGAAGCAGAGAATTAATCCATCTGCATTCACACTCTTAAGCCCGAAAATCTCATACCTGGGCTCCGTAGCTTGGCTTTCAGCTTCCTCTGGTCAGCTTCTGGCTGCAGAGAATCAGCCTCCATCTCCATCTCAGGCCTCCATGGAGAGGGATGAATACCGTAGCTCTGCTACTCCTTGATGCAGACTCCCATGGATCGTAGCAACCGTCCTCTGCTACCAATGTCAGAATTCAGGCTCCGGTCAGAGGTATGTGCCTATCTCTCCAGGCACCGGCTGAATTCTTTCGACCTCCCTCCGGCGACTCCCGGCAGGAAAAACACACGAGGTCCGTTCCGGCGATTTTCCTCAGGCTGTGAGAAAAACACACCAACTGCTTCCCTTCCTCCCTGCTCTCCAGCATATCCCCAGGGAGGGGAATCAGACACAGACAGAAATGTATCTACATTGCTTTTATTCCTGTCTTTCACTTCAGTACAGAGAAAACATGTCTGCTCTCTTCAACAAACAGAGAGAAACTCCAAACTCCACCCATGTACATCCTGTACAGGTCATATGACACACACACTGAGCTCACATCCTGTGCTCAATAAGGAGAATGGACTGCCCTTTTGTTTCCATGGCAACAGTCACAAACATCCTGTCTGGCTTTGCAGCCACAAGCAGCTGACTGAGCTGCTAGTGCCTTTGCTTGCTGCAGCATTGCTGCTTTAGAATAACATTTTTGTTTGTGTGTTATAAGAGAAAACCAGTAATTATTTTTTTTTTGGGGGGGGGATAAAAAGTCCCAAATGCAAGAACGAAACAATACCTACAATAGCAGAGTGGTGAGCCCTAATGGTTGAATACCTCCCGCTGGCAAAGATGACAGGGAGAGTAAGAAGTCCTCCAAAACAGAGAGTCTATAAGTAATGGGGAATGTTTAAAGAATATTTAAAAAACTATTGTATAAACAAGAATCTCTTTGGCAGAATTAGAGTGATTTTTGTAAAATAAAAAGTGTAAATGACATTCTGTGTGGACCTATGAAGATAAAGGTAAAGGGTAAAGGGACCCCTGACCATTAGGTCCAGTCATGGCCAACTCTGGGGTTGCGGCGCTCATCTCGCTTTATTGGCCGAGGGAGCCGGTGTACAGCTTCTGGGTCATGTGGCCAGCATGACTAAGCCGCTGCTGGCGAACCAGAGCAGCGCACGGAAACGCCGTTTACCTTCCCGCTGGAGTGGTACCTATTTATCTACTTGCACTTTGATGTGCTTTTGAACTGCTAGGTTGGTAGGAGCAGGGACCGAGCAACGGGAGCTCACCCCGTCGCGGGGATTCGAAACGCCGACCTTCTGATCGGCAAGTGCTAGGCTCTGTGGTTTAACCCACAGCGCGAGATTGTGCGGTACAAAGGAAAGGACAGATATAGTAAATGGAAGTATCTGGAAGTCCTTTTTAGTTTATTTCTAGAAACCTTTTCTGTTCTTTTTGTGAGTTTGTATTTGTATGAATGTAAGTGTTAACATGTTATTGTATTTACATAGGAGAACTGTGTAATGCCTTATATCTCTTTCTTCTTTTTCCTTCTTCTCTTTCCTTTTTCTGTTTCTGTACTAAACGTTGTTATGTATCTATGTTTTTACTCTAAACCAATAAAGATTATGGAAGGGGTGGGGGAAGTCCCAAATGCCACAACCGTTCCTCTTGGCAAGTTGCTGCATCCCATTGATCACGTCTGTTGTACTTTCCTGAACCTTTTCCAACCCTGCAATGGCCTTTTTGAGTTGAGGCAACTAGAACTGTACCCAGGACTCCTAATGTGATTGCACCATAGAGCTGCGCAGCAACATTATGATATTGGTGGTTTTATCTTCAGTTCCATTCTTAATGACCCCTAGCATGGAATCTGTCTGCCTCACAGCTGCCTCATGCTGGATCAGCATCTGATTGAGCTACCCACTATGATTCCAAAGTCTGGCTCCTGGTCAGTCACCGCCAGTTCAGACCCTGTGAGCATACACATGAAATCTTATTTTCCCCTTTTGCCCTGGCATACCTCACTTTACACTTGCTTACATTTAATTGCATTTGCCATTTTATCGCCCATTCAGTTTGGGGAGGTCATTTTTGGAGCTGCATGGTCACTGTGGAATGTTGAGGAGCCCCGGCTCCCTCCTTGAAATTTTTTTGGGGGGTCCTCTGCCCTCTCCCCCCCCCCCCAGATGTTGCTCCTGCCTGGCCATTTGCCATGCTATCTGAAACAAGGCAGGGAGAAGAGTGTATCCAGTAGATTACTAAGTTAAAGTCACTTAGCTGTGTTCTGCTGGCAAAATGTTTTGCATCAGTGGAGTGTTTCTGTGCAAGAGAATACATGGGCAGGTTCCTCATAACCTCGTTGCACAATAGATTGCACAATGAGCTTCTCCTTGAGCAATTGTGACAGATTCCTCTCTTGTGCAACATCAAAACTCACCCATCGACTATTGGAAGAGCCCTTGCACTAACAGACAGAGAATGTTGGATACAGCCCTGAGATTTGGCCTAGGAAACAAAATGTCTTTAAACATCTGGCTTCTAACTTATTGACTGACTCCTGACTGCTAGCTTGTGCTTATGGCTGCCTAAGGCTCATGTCTGACATAACTTCACCTCAAACTTCACTTTTGGCTGATATCCAGTGTCAATTTCTTTGCATCCTGAAGTCTTGATTTGACTCTTTCCTTAGTGTTAAACTAATACTTGTGAGGTAATCAAATATTATGACAATGGGGGTCATAGGAGCACCTGGGATGAAAGCCAGAATCTCTGGCAGAGAACCATTTCCTCTGCTTGCTCTTCCACAGAAGGCAATGCTCTAACCCGACATGACATACAGGCAGCTAATGGTCATTTGACCACCTGGCTAATTGTCTGCTTTACAAGAAGTGGTCTCTGAACAGCTGCCTTGACAAACAGGCTCCCTGGTTGTGGGGAAAAGAACTTTATTCCCTAAGCAATCTCCGGATGTCACGCTAGAAAATTGTATCCTATAATTTGATCTCACCCTTAATGGGCCATCTGTTATCAGCTTTCCATTGTAAGGACAGCTCATCTGAGTTGGGAAACTTAAGGCATGTCTGCTGGTTGGTTTTTGGAGGAGATAGGATGCCCAACCCATCTAACCAGAACACAGTTACCTGATGAAATAGATGCAATGTTGCACTGGAGTACCCAAAATCAGCATCATATTGTTGGTCTTGTACTCAGTAAGGACCTGGTTCCATATTTGATAACAACATGATGCATATAGTTGCACATTGGCAGTGCTATGGCTTCTTCTGGCAAGATAGGGGACAGTATGGGTTCAGCTCATCCACTGAAAAACCCAGTGTCTACATCCTACCTTTCGTTCATGCACTCAAGGCAGCTAAGCTAACTTTGGTGTAGCCCCTGATGGAGGAAAGAGAAGGTTGTGAGACTAGTGCATGTAGAAACTAGTCTACAGTGGTACCTCGGGTTACATATGCTTCAGGTTACATTCACTTCAAGTTACAGACTCCGTTAACCCAGAAATAGTACCTTGGGTTAAGAACTTTGCTTCAGGATGAAAACAGAAATTGTGCTCCAGCGGCACGGCGGCAGTGGGAGGCCCCATTAGCTAAAGTGGTGCTTCAGGTTAAGAACAGTTTCAGGTTAAGAACGGACCTCCGGAATGAATTAAGTACTTAACCCAAGGTACCACTGTATTGTAAAAGGGTAAAATTTGCATTCCATTGTTGTGCCCACTTTTACTTCCGGCTTCATTGCACCACTGTCATGTGCCCATCTTCCTGCCCCCAAGATTTGCCCAGAAGAGAATGAAAAAGGGTATAGATGTTCAGATTGCCTGGGCTGCACCTTGTACTAAAACTCTTATTTGGTCCCTAGTGGCTGAATCCTTTGCTTCTTTTCCCAAGTGTCGATGTTCACAGCGCTACAACACCCCCCCAACCCCTGACATGCTCTTATAATCTACAATGACAGGGAGAAAAAATGAGCAAGCTCACATTCATCTTTATTAAGAAATTGAAAGTTGGTTGTTGTTGTTGTTTTTTCATTTTGAGAGGCAGCAGGGGGAGCAGTCATATCAACCATTTTATTACTTTCGAGGCAAAGTCATCATTGCTGCTACATAATCTATTTTTAACTCACATCTCATTCAATTAAGGTTCCATAATGGTGACAACACAGCGCTGTCTTGAAGACGTATCACAAAAGCCACATTATAGAGCCCATAAATAAATGGCAAGACTTTCATACTTTAGAAAAGGGCTGTGGAAGAAGAGGAGGAGGAAGAGATTTGCTAGAGCATTCCTTCTTTGGTACATTTATTGCACTCTGCAAAGCAGTGAGAAAATGCACAAGGTCCAGCATGAAGAACAGAAAAGGATGCAAAAGCAACATTTATGGCTTACTCATTTTCAGTGCTTATGTGCCCACAAAGGTGGCTGGTGCCCATTGGGATTGGTAAGGAGGAAGGCAGAGACAGAGTCAATGGCAGGTGTAGTTAGAACCCATCAAAGGCGCAGTCAACTAATTCTAGTTTTGTCTCCATTCTCCTCTGCAACACAAATGAAGGAGGAAGAAGCTAACAGGCAGTGGTTCTAAGTGAGAAGACAGGCAGGAGGGGATTAATGTGGGTGGGGATGGGCTCCTATTTGCCCTAATGGCCCAGCCTCCACAACATGCACACATACACACTACCCTGTGTGTCTGATCAGAAAGTGTGTCTGATCAAAGAAAAGAGGATTTTTAAAAATGAGTTTCAAAGAAACAGTTCATAATACAGTGTTTTCTAGCTCCAAAAACCACCACACATTAAAAAAGGTGTTGTTAAATATGTACATGCAAAGCATGGAAACTGAGTTACTTAACTTCACCATGCGATCATAAATAAAACAGCCATAAACTGGTACAGACGTAACAGCCACAATTTCCCATTGTTGAGAGCCCAGGACCATTGCACTGGCTTGCAGATTCCGCCCCCACTCCACTCTTCTGCGAAATATCCGCTTTCCCTTCCTTTTCAGAGCCAACCACAGCACATCATGCCTGCAACAACATTATGGACCTGAAAGAGTATCTCCACCCCCGTCATTCAGCCCGGACACTGAGGTCCAGCTCCGAGGTGGTTCTGGTGGTTTCCTCACTGCGAGAACCAGGCAGAACATCTTCTCGGAAGTGGCACCTACCCTGTGGAAAGCCCTCCCATCAGATGTCAAAGAGATAAAGAACTATACAACTTTAAGAAGACGTATGAAGGCAGCCCTGTTTAGGGAAGTTTTAAATGTTCAGTGTTTTATATATGTTGGAAGCCAGCCAGAGAAGTTGGGGCAACCCACCAGATGGGCTGTGTATGGATATTATAATTAGTAGTATTGATATTATTATTATTATTATTATTATTATTATTATTATTATTATATCACTGGATTATATTGCTTTTTTGTCTGGGCTCAGGAACAACCAGGCAGATGCAGAGCCCAGGGGGAAGCCCCAACCATTTCTCCTCCCGGGTGGAAGGTGTCCAGCAGCACCTCCTATTCATCAAGAGGCCGTTGTAGCAGCAGAATTAGGGATGGGCTGTCAAGAAGGCAGCAGATTGAACCTCCAAGGAGCGCACCACAGCCATCACTGCCACCGTGGCAGAAGCAGTGGGCAGTGCATTCCTTGGAGGCCAGATCTGTTGCCCCTGTGGATCCCACTGCCTGAAGTGGTCACTTCACCTTGACTCATGGATAGGTCGGCCCTGCTCACCACCATCCTTTACCAGATGGGAGTGCACCTAAAGTTATTCCATAGCTGTGTGATTCACAGGTAGACAGGAAGCTGGCTTATACCCATTCAAACCAATTATCTCAGTGTTTTCTAGTTGCCAGTCTGGGTAAATATCATCTACCGTATTTTTCGTCCCATAGGACGCTCCGTCCCATAGGACGCTCCGTCCCATAGGACGCACCTACTTTTTTTTGGGGGGGGGGGAAATAAAGGAATTTCCCCCCCCCTTTATTTCACCCCCAAAACCAGGTCGGGGAACAGTGGGATGGCGGTGCTGCGCCTCCCCGCTGTCCCCCGAGCTTGTGGGGCTGGCCGATGTCTGTCCGGCGCGCGGGGCGCTCTGCTTCAGGGCGTTCTGCGTGCTGGGCGGCAGGCTGCTATCCGCAAGGTGGGGAGCCCTGCGGGGAACTCCTGCAGGGCTCCCCACGCTGCGGATGTCTATCCGGCGCGCGGGGCGCTCTGCTTCAGGGCGCCCCGCCCGCCGGGCGGCAGGCTGCGACACCTGCGCGAAGCACGGGGCATCCTCCAAAGGGCGCCCCGTGCTCCACGCTGCCGGCTGCCGCCCGCAAGCCGTGCGCGCCTGGGGGGAGTTCCCCCGGGCGCACAAGGCTTGCGGACACCTGCGCGAAGCACGGGGCGTCCTCCAAAGGGCGCCCCGTGCTCTGCGCTGCCGCCTGCCGCCTGCAAGCCGTGCGCGCCCGGGGGGAGTTCCCCCGGGCACGCAAGGCTTGCGGATAGCTTCCTGGAGCCTGGAGAGTGAGAGGTGTTGGTGCGCACCGACGCCTCTCGCTCTCCAGGCTTCAGCGAAAGCCTGCATTCGCCCCATAGGACGCACACACATTTCCCCTTCATTTTTGGAGGGGGAAAAGTGCATCCTATAGGGCGAAAAATACGGTACATAGAATGGCAACCGCTCTCCAAGGTTTCAGATTGGGAGCCTTTCCCTGCCATAGAGGGAGATGGCAGAGATTGAAGCTGAGACCTTCTGCATGCAAAGCAGATGCTCTACCGCTGAACTCTAGTCTCAAGCATCCCCCATTCATTTTTTTTAAAAAATAATACTCAGGGCCAGACCAATCAGGAGGCAGAATGAAGCAGCTATGTCAAGCAGCTTGCTCCATTGGTTGCCTCATTCTTCACTGGTCCTGTTCTGCTCTGCTTGGGTTGCCATTCTCTCTCCAGCTCAAAAGAATGTTTCAGATAGCTCCTTCAATTGTTTTTGTTGTTTTTTTGCCAATGATTTTATTGTTTTATCCTTTCTGCAAACCACTTGGAGGGTTTGTTCGTTTTGTTTTACAGTCACGTGGTGTAGAAAGCTTATGAAATAAATAAATAAATAAGAAAGGCCCCCCACCCCGTCCTCTGGATCTGATGAGATCCTACACTTGAATCAAGATCATCTCTGCCCCCTCCCATGTTGCAGGCATGAAGAGCAAAAACGAAAAAAGCTGAAAGCTGCAGCTCTGCCACATTGGTGGTTTCTCCACCCTTCTCCTGTTATTCCTTACTTTGAGAATGATCCAAGGGGATTCTTCCTCAGAGCGAGGCAATCTGGGCAAAGCAGCCAGGAGAAAGAAGGCCTGCACCACCACCAAGGCAGCTAAACAGTTCCATTTAAACTTGGGAGCAGGGGGATGAATTTACATTAATATAATTGATTTTTTTAAAAAAATATTATTATTATTTACTGAGCACTTACCCACACTTCTCTTTTGCTCCACTTTTCCCAGGCTTTCTTTGCAAAAACCCACTCTTTAAAGCAGAAGCACAACAATTTGGGTTGTCCACAGATTGCTGTTTGGTCTGATTCAGCTTTAAAGAGTGGTTTTCCGCAGGGAAAGCTCTGGAACCACAACAACAAAAGATACCCAGGCACAGAATTTTAATGTGTGGACTGTGCCTGGAAAGGCAAATGGGGATAAGCCCTGAGCTTAAACGGGATTTCTAGCTGTTGTGGCAACGATATAGGCACTTTCCCAGCCACCTCTCACTGCAAGGAAGCAGTGCTGGGCAAGCGGGCAATGGTGGTGCTGGCCTGTTTAAGAAAAGCCATCTGCCAGCCCTTACGGCTGCAAAGGTGGCTTGAACTGAGGTCTATGCAATTCCTGGAACTGTATCAGAAAATAAACATAAGTTGCAAAGCCAATAAAGGCAAAAAATACATTTGTAGAATTAAAACAGGTGTTGCTTTCCCCTTCAAAAGACATTGCATCACTGCACTGCTGGAAAGACTAAAGGTTTGTCAGGAGATGAAATAAAATAAAATAACAACATCTGTGGATAATAACACAATCCCAGCTGACGACTTCACAGTAATTTTTCTTCTTGTTGTTGCTGGTTTGTATGAAAGCGTTTTCGTTTTGTTTTGCATTTCTTTGTGGGGAGAGGGTGCTCCTGTTTGGCATTCAGCATCCGATGCTGCCGGGCAAAGAAGACAGATAAACCCAAGAGTCAGCTCTGTTATGATTCCCAAAAGCATACAGGTTAATTCTGTCCGCAAAATCTATTCAGCAGACAGTCGTTGATTCTCATCTGAAAGACTGCAGGCACCTGACTCATACCAAAGGGTGTTTTGGCTGATGCAGACAGCACTCCAATAAAATAACCCTGCAGGTGGACAAAACAGTCACTGGAACTTACCATGGCAAAGCCCAAACAGATGTATAGGCCATGCACACTCAACATCTGCCATCATTGTTGGTCCCAAGGCCAATGTGCCACATGATACATTGTTTGATCCTGACTCTCTTCCCCTTCTGTCTTTGACTTCCATGCCACTTCCAGGTGAAATGTCTGTTGGCTGTTCTCTGGCTATGCTTCTCCTGGGTAATTGGACTGCTCATATTATTTAATGCAAATTGGGGTTGTAGCGCTAGACAGGAATGGCGTGGTTTTAATAATGCTACACACAAAAACACACATTTGCTTTGCAAGGCGGAAAAGCATGTCATGATCATCGTTCCTGAGGTGCCATTAAACGTCCGAAGTCCCATTACTGAGGGAGTGCAATCCATTTCCCCACACTTAGTGTCTCTGCTGCTGTTTACAAGACCATCCAGTGTATTTTGTCACTAGCTATTCCATAGCTATTCCTAATGGATGAGTGGCAGGCAGTATGCAATGCTAACAGAAGCTGGAAGGACTGACTTAATCCCAATGCAGCATGGGAAATTATCTCCCCAATTTAGCAGGTGGTGGTTAAAGGAGTGGTTCCTACTGGCACAAATTCTGAGAAAATACTGGACAGGCAGGCAGCATGTCGAAGATCCTGAGGATACGGTTTGGATATCAGGGAGGAGGGTCGTTAGGGTTTGCCGTCAAACTGCTGAGAGATCAATCTTGTTTGCTGAATTGGTACTCTTGTCCCAAGTGTTGAGTTTAGTGGGGGTTGTTCCTGGCCTGTTCCCAGTTATCTGGAGTGGGAAGGAGGGAGAGAAAGGAAGAAAATTGTGTAAGAACGTTTCCTGCTTCAAGCAAACTACCACTGACTCCCAGAGAAGTAAACTTGAACCCACTGGTTTTCCCTCAGGCAGCAACCCATGCCTAGATGTTGCTGGACTGCAGTTCCCATCATCCCTGTCCACTGGTCATGGCAGCTGGTGCTGATGGGAGTTGGAGTCCAACAACCTCTAGGGGGCCACAGGTTCCCCATCCCTGTCTCAGAACTCACATCATCAAAGAGAGTAGTTAATAAACAACATTAAACATACCTGCAAGTTTTATCTAGGCTCTATAAAAGTACCCCTTTCTGATTCCCAAAATGCAGTCTTGTCTGAGCAAAGAGATATGGAATTTAGGGCAGAACTAAGGCAAACAGTTGATTAACAAGAAGGTCCAGTGGTTCTCGAGTCTCCTGTTTGCAAGGGACCCTTTCCACAACCGTGTGCACATCTGCCGTGGTACTAATAGCGCTATGTATTCACCAAACAACATAACAAGACAAACACAGCTATTTTTTCAAGTCCTTTTTCGGTTGCATATGTGCCATTATGCCATGGGAAGAATCGTTTGGGCAAATCGTCTGTCCAGTAGGATAACGAAGCCTTAGGAATTCTAGGAATATACTTACAATGTCCGAGTTGAAAGGTTTCACATTGATGTTGCGGATCGAACTGCTGGTGAGCGACCACACCTTGGTTTTGTGTTTAAAGGCAGCTCTAACCTTGGCAGGGAGAAGAAAGACAAAACAGAAAGATTCAATCCTAAAACCACCCCTCTCCACACAAATCTTCTGTCTCCACACTCTCCTTCTCTGGAGCAGGAATGGCAGGTAAGGGGAAGGTTAGGTGATGGTGCTTGAAGATGGGTGTTTGCAGGATAGTCTATTTTTCTCCTCGCCAGCCCTTTGGGGTCCATCTGCATAGGAAGGAAATGTGAGTTGGTGCCTACAATTTTAAACTTCACCAGGAAGGGCAATGGACTCGTGGGCTCCCTTTATTAGAATTAGAGGTAGATGCTTTCTTCACCACAAATAAGTATTAAGGTTTGTTTCCAATGTAGCAATCAGTTAAAGTCTTTGCTTGATGTTCTGGCGCACTGCTGTTCCGCAAGTGAAAACAAAAGCATGTTACCGAAGATCATTGAGCAGCAAATTGTGCAACAAGAATGAGCAGTTGCAGAAGAATCAGCTGCTGCGCAAGATGAAACATATTATCAAATATGGTTGTGCATCAAGCTTCTGCCTTTGTTGTGCAACCTTTAAACTCTGCAATTCACTAGTGCAAGGGCACTAGTGGGCAGAGAATGTTGGATATGGCCCATAGTTTTCCCCCTCCTTGCAATAATAGCTGAAGCCATTATTTATTTCCCCTGTCAATTACTGTCTCTCACCCTCCCATGTTTCTATGGCAAACTACAAAAATCTAACGGGGAAAGATGAAATGCCATCTATAAGCCCAGCACAGCCAGCTCCTGAGGCAATCAAAACAGCTCCTTTTTTACAGCACACTTTCCCATCCAGCCCTTATGTTATTGCTTGTAAAAGTCAGGAAGAAATGGAATTTCAGCCTGATGTCATCAAGTCTGAATGCTGCAATAGAACTTACTTGTTCCTGTCAGAATTTCTTAACAACTGGGAAGGGTTCCTTCCCACCCTTAAATTATTAGTTTGCTTAACTCTCCTACTCCTGTAAAAAGCATTTTACTCATTGGGTATTAGGGTCACGTAGAGCACATGTAATACAAAGTCTAGAAGACACAATGAGATGTATTTGACAACAGCTTCAATTCAGAGTCAAAATAAACAAATACGCATGTCTATGATGGATTATTGTTTACAGGAACAACTGCAGGCGGTGATCATTTTGCAGGTGCCCAATTGATGCTCAATTGCTGATATGTGGATCCTTTAGGACCCAGATGAGGGCAGAACAGAGGCAAAACGTGGGTGGGGGGTGGAAAGGGGCCATAGTGAGTGTGTGTAGAATGTAATCTACAAGGACAGAATTTGCATTGGTTTTTGCACCCACTTTCCACTCTGGCCTAGCCCACCACTGAAATGTAGCCCTCAAAATGTGGCCCAAAGGAGAGAGTGGTCCTTGGACTGGAAAATGGTTTCCCATTCTAACAGCTGAGGTGGCTACTTCAGGTGGCAGGTGCTGGAGGTGTGGGGCAGTTGTGGTAGCCCCCGTGCTCCTGAGCTGCCTGCTCTATCCCGCTATTCCTCTCTGCTGGATAACAAAGCTACGAGTGCCACACGGAGCTGTGATTGTTAAGCCAGCCCATTGCCCTCAAGTGTGGTGGAGGACACAGTCCTGTGACCAGGGTTCAAAATTCAACTGCCATCCCTGTTGGTGGTGTGGTGCAACCTTGTCATTTCTCTCAGGCAGCAAAATGTCTTTGGGACACCCCCTCTCCCCATCTATTTAATGTATTCATACAGTGGTACCTCGGGTTACATACGCTTCAGGTTACATACGCCTCAGGTTACAGACTCCACTAACCCAGAAATAGTGCTTCAGGTTAAGAACTTTGCTTCAGGTTGAGAGCAGAAATCGTGCTCCGGTGGTGCGGCGGCAGCGGGAGGCCCCATTAGCTAAAGTGATGCTTTAGGTTAAGAACAGTTTTAGGTTAAGTACAGACCTCCGGAACAAATTAAGTACTTAACCCGAGATACCACTGTATGTCACCTTTCTCCAAAGCTGGTATTCACGGTGGCTTACCAAATTCAAAAAGATTGTAAAATACAAAGTCATAAAAGCGATCCAGTTAAAAACAATGGTACACAAGTACATCAAAACACATTTAGCAACAGCATTAAAGTAAAGATTTCCCGACAGCAGCCCATAGGTCAGCATTGCTGCACCTTAGTTTCACAAAGGCCTGTCTGGACAGGAAGGTCTTAGGCTGCCGGAGGGAACCAATTTAACTGCTCTTGGAAGGAAATTTCACAGTCTGAGAGCAGCTGCAGGAAAGTCTCTCTCTCTCATATCACCACCAACTATGCCTCTAATGTTTCTGGAACTAAGAGAGAATGCTCATCCAAAGATCTTAACATCCAGGGAAGTTTTTGCAGGAAGAGACGATCTTTTGGGCAGCCTGTGCCCAGTGGCATAGCGTGGGGGGTGCAGGGGGGGCCGGCCGCACCGGCCGCAACATCTGGGGGTTAGGGTTAGGGGGCGCAAATCCATGGGTTAGGGGGTGCAAATCCACAGGTTAGGGGGCGCAAATTACTTGCCTTGCCCCGGGTGCTGACAACCCACGCTACGCCACTGCCTGTGCCCAAGGCATATAGGGCTTTATAGGACATGACCAACTGTCCTGTAGCATCAACCGGCAATCAAAGGTTTCGGTGGCTGTCCTTGATGGCAGCCTAGTCTCTTAGCTTTTGTGAAGATACCATAAACTATGGAAGACAGCAGCTAAATATATATAATACACATTCACCAAGGGGAATAAAAGGCCCACTCCCCAGAGAAACATAATTAAATGGCGCCATTCTCCTAACACTGCGGCTGATTTACAACCGGATTTTAAATCATCGTATTGCTTCACTAAATAAATACATACACACAAAACATATATAATCCCAGCATTGCTGGGCCATTGGTTTTTACTGCCAAAGGTTCTCCTACATGGAAACATACCTCTGAGTTCAGGAGACAGTGAAATAGGAAGATGAAGAACCCCTAAAACAGTAAAATAAAAAGAAAGAGGTTAGGATTTTACAAAGGATTGTTTGAGCAACTGCTGTTGAATCTAAATGGCTCCAGAGGGAAAACATGACCTTCTCATCAAGGTGTTTGTTGGGGACCAGGAAAAAAACGGCCTCTAGATGCTCTGAGAATGTTTTTCAAGGCCAGTTGCACGGAGACCCCGATGCAGCATTTGGCAAGCTGTTGCCCTCCATAAGTTTTTGACTGTGATTCCCATCAGTCCCAGCACTGCACTGGCTTGGGCTGATGGAGGTCATAGTCCAAAACATTTGGAGGGGCAGCAGCTTGGCAAAGGCTGTACTAATAGTGTCCCTCTTTATGACGTGTCCCAGCTACAGCTGCAACACTCTGGGGAACATAAAATCCATCCACAGAGACCCTTTCTGGAGGCAGAGGCCAGTCCTACTGTAGCAATTGCCGCTCTGCCTTTCACCCCTGAAAGAGGAATGTGGGGTATCACCTTCTACTCTAGGCTTCCACTGACAATGCCCATATCCAATCAAGATATTATTTAGTTAAAGGTAAAGGGACCCCTGACCATTAGGTCTAGTCATGACCAACTCTGGGGTTGCGGCGCTCATCTCGCTTTAATGGCTGAGGGAGCTGGCGTACAGCTTCCAGGTCAAGTGGCCAGCATGACTAAGCTGCTTCTGGCGAACCAGAGCAGCACACAGAAATGCCGTTTACCTTCCCACTGGAGCAGTACCTATTTATCTACTTGCACTTTGATGTGCTTTCGAACTGCTAGGTTGGCAGGAGCAGGGACCAAGCAACGGCAGCTCAGTCCGTCGCAGGGAATCGAACCACTGACCTTCCGATCAGCAAGTCCTCAGCTCTGTGGTTTAACCCACAGCACCACCTGCGTCCCTTTAGTTAGATTGTCCTTAATCCTAAAATTTCAGGGAATAATAATGGCAGTCATTGAGCAGCGGTAGCCTTTTGGAATGCCAGTTGACAAGTCAACTTTCAAGTGAAGTCTGTCACATACAGTTGCAATCAAAATTATTCAATCCCCCACTGCAAATCAGGTTTATTATTAACATTTATGGACTTTTGGCTGTTTGCAATGAGCAAATCAAACAAAAACAATTGAAATAGCTCAACACAACAGATGCTTCAAGTGGTATCCCCAAATTCAGCGAAATTGCAACTTAGTCTCACTATTATTCAACCCACTAAGTAGAACCACTGACAACAGCACAAATACAACAGGTGTTGTCTCAAGCACACCTGATGCAACTAATCAAGGGCTTCATTTGTTGCACCAGATGTGCTTGAGCTGGAATACATGAAATACCTGAATTGGCTGGGGGCTTGCTGAGTGTCAAATTTGGCTGCATGTTAGAAATATGGCTAAGTCAAGAGAATGGTCCAAGAAGGTAAGATAAGAGGTCATTGGCCTTCACAAACAAGGAGCAGCATACAAAAGAACAGCAAACGCCAGGGACACACGTTATCCCACCCCATTTATTTCAATGCAAAGGAAACGCCATGCAAAGGATATGTGTGTGTGAAATATACTCAGAGTCGCAAAGTGATTTCATGCTCTTTATTCAGCTCATAGTGGTGAGGAGGAATGAATGTCCCCTCAAAGTATCTGCTTTATATACATTATTTACACAATGGGCTGCACATGATTGGCTAATTCCGGAATTCTACTGTAAGCCAATCAGGTTGTGGATTCACTTCAATCTGGAGCATGACTGGGTGGTTCCTGCCAACCAATCATACTGCTGCATTGTTCTAGGACCAATCAGACTGCTGCATTCTGAATCCTATTGTTCTAGGACCAATCAGACTGCTGCCTTTTGGATCCTATTGTTCTAGGACCAATCAGACTGCTGCAGTTTGGATCCTATTTGACTCAGTACATAACACCGTGCAATCAATCACATATGCTTTGTGGAATGAAAACAACTGCAGCAACAAACACTGTTTTGTATTCCCTGGTTTGCTTTCCTTTCTGGGCATGCAACAAATAAGCAAACACCGGCAATTTCTGCTCCTGATTTTATTTTCATCAGAATTCTGCAAAATCCCTTTATGCTGCTCCATTTTCTAAGAGAGAAAAATCTATGCCTTCTAGCAACAATACCCAACAGCAATGAGCATGGACAGTAGCACAACCTTGGCCAACCTAATACTCTGACTGCCTGGTTCACCTCATATTTAGTGCCTAAGATAGCAAACGACGACATTGCTCCAGAGGCCCCAGTGTTACTGTTAGATGTGAGTGATGTACAGAGGCCGTGAAAGGTCAGAGGAAGCGGGGCGAACAGAGAGGCAAGATGCTGCACACAATCTGTATATAGAATGTTTCCTATAACCTTTATCTTGCAGGCTTCTTAGTGCCATGATGCTGAAGTCAGATTCCTCATCTTTGGGGGATGAGGGTGAGGACTGTGGAGCAGAAGGGTAAGGGCATGCAGCAGCAGCAGTACCAGAAGTGTTCTCAGATAAGCCTGTGAAGCTAGTGTCCCCTCAGCCTGAGGATATGTTGCTGCCATTCTCTTACTCAGAGGGCTCCACTGCAGAAGACCTGGGGCTCTCTGATTTCATCTCAGTAGGAAACAGCTGGAGAAGCCTTAGAGGTGCCTCTTGCAGCACAGATGGTGTTAACAAGCAGGCTGCTTCTGTTGCTACTTCTCTATAATGCCATGTTTCTCAAACTCGGGTCTTCAGCTATTGATGGACTACAACTCCCATCATCCCTGACCACTGGTCCTGCTAGCTAGGGATGATACGATTTGTAGTCCAGCAACCAGGAGCTGGGGACCCAAGGTTGAGAAACACTGATATAATGGCTCCTTTCTAGACCAACTTCCAAACTCTGTGTTCCTCACAGCACAGCTTGAACTCTGCCCTGCCTCACCCTCCGCCTGAACCCATCGTCCCGCCTTGCCTCACCTCACACCCCGGGAGGTTTTGTCTTGCTGCACTGCAGAACACTTAGCCCCTTAACTGGGCTATGAACCTACCTGCAAGGAGTTGAATATTGCAAACATGTACTGGAACACCAATGCATGCGCGTTGACCGCCAGAACACCTAAAATCCACGAGCTCCCCAAGATAGGCAGCAAGACAGCAACTGCTTTGGCCGTCAACCTGTAAGATAAAGAGGGAGGGTAGGGATTTCAACACAATGAAGATTTTGAAATATAATAACAACAACATGTATTATATATATATATATATATAGATACCACCATGTCAAGGGGGAAAGGATCATCACTCATGCCAGTCTGGTACAAGTATGGGAGAAAACGCTCTATTGATCACCATATTTTTCCGGACAAGGTCTCCAGCAGATCCATCTTACCAGGAGGTTCACATGATATAATAATCAGGCTTTAGCATTGCAGTACCTATCCTTCAGAACTCCTGCCCATTACTGCTACTAATCTTACTACTTCTCATGTCCCCTTTTCTGTTATTTTATTTATCTCCTGCCCTTCCTCCTCAAGATGCCCAGAGCAGAAAACACATCAGTAATAAAATAAAATAAAAATAATTGGGAATCGGTTTACAATGAGCTTAAAAGAATATTTAAATACACTTTCCCCAAAAGACCCGAAGCCTTTTTGCTGGGAATGACGGGTAAAGACATTAAGAAAGAAGATAGAACGATATTCCTCTATGCCACCACAGCAGTGAGAATTGGCACAATATTGGAAAGTGGAAACTATCCCCAATATAAATGATTGGCAAATTAAAATGATAAATTATGCTGAGCTTGATAAATTAACAGGTAAATTAAGAGACCACGATGAACAGAAATCTCTGAAAAATTGGAGTAAATACTGGAACTATATTGGAATAAATGCTTAATGTGATTGGCGGGGTCAGAACAATATTACCAGCGTGTGAATTTAGGCCTATAGATTAAAAATCAAATACGTATTGGAAGCAGATGTTCGATACTTACCAAAAGGATGGAAGGAAGTCCAGGAGGTGGTTTTTGCGTGTGCGTGTGTGTGTGTTTTTGTGGTGTTTTTTTTTTAATCGTTTACTGTTTTGTGAAACAGCCAGATTAATCTATCTTTGTATAGTTAGAGAGAGGAAAAAGTTGGCTTGTATATCCTGACGCTTTTTTTTTTTTTTGTTATAATTTTTTCTTTTGTATCTGTTTGTATGTTTGTTATGTGTATAACCTCAATAAAAATGTATTTGGGGGGGGAAAAAAAGATACCGTATTTTTCGCTCTATAACACGCACCCGACCATAACACGCACATAGTTTTTAGAGGAGGAAAATCCGTGGGCATGCCACCCATAGGCATTTCCTCCATAACACGCACAGACATTTCCCCTTACTTTCTAGGAGGAAAAAAGTGAGTGTTGTGGTGCAAAAAATACGGTATCTAAAACAGAGTTTAAAATATCACCTACTCTTGAAGGAAATGATTTCAGGGTTGCCAAGAATAGTAGCTCTCAGTTATCAAATGCCTGGGTAAACAGGGGTATTTTATAAATTCCTCCTAAAAGTTAATAATGAGGGGGAAAGAGAAACCTCACTAGAAAGGGCATTTCATGAATGGGGAGCCGCCACCGAGAAGGCCCTGTCACTGCCAGCCAGACAACCTCTAATGCCAGCACCACAAACACGGCCCTCCAGGCCAAGTTGGTTGATAGATCTTGAAAGCTAATCTAGATGCTATGCTAAAATCCACTGCTGCTTCTGAAAACAGGAGCTACATCTCCAACTCCTTCCTCCTCTTCAGAATTTCTAGTCTCATCGAATCTACCGATATCTTCCCCTTCCTGCCACTTTTCATCACTAGCTGCCACTGGAGGCATGCTGGCATGTCACAACATGAGCAAGTCACAATAATCAAAAGAAGGTCTATATGTACAGCTGCCATTTTTCATGATAGATGTGTGTTCGCCTTGGAGCAGCTGACAGCTCTTCAACTAAAAGAGAGCTGGAGACCTACTCTTCGTATTTTTTAATGTAATTTATAGGCCACTTAATTATAAATGAAACCTCAAAGTGTCTTACAAAGAATATAAAATATGCCTTAGAATTGTCAGTAAGTCACAAGTCAAAGCAAGTTTGTTTCTTAAAATCAAAATATAAAATGAAACCAACCATATATATGTGTGTGTGTGTGTGTTTGTTTGTGTGTGTGTGTGTGTGTGTGTATGCTAAAGTGGACTTTGAAGACACTCGAACTCAGAACGCAAGGGAGAAGCGTACTAAGAGGAAGGCACGCTTGGCAAATCCACACCGTGATCAACTCCTGCCCAGGAACCAATGTCCTCACTGTGGAAGGACGTGTGGGTCCAGGGTTGGCCTCCACAGTCACTTACGGACTCATTTTTAAAACTGTGTTTATGGAAGACAATCTTACTCGGCTACAAGTAATCGCCAAAGAAGAAGAAGAGTTTGCTAAAGTTACAGACTACACACACACACACACACACACACACACACAGAGTTACATATTAAAATATATTTACCAGTAACTAAAGTAAGACAAGTCAGATGAACATTCAAGAGAATACGTTCGAAAAGTCAATACCCTCCTCAGAGGCTATGGCCCTGTGGCATATCTTAAGAGTCTCTGTATAACATCTTAGATCACCTTGTGCTCCCTGGACTAAATGTGAAAAGAGAAGCAACTGATGTTTGAAGGATTAGCCACGCTGGCTTTTGATCAACATCATGACACTCTAAGGAGGGCATATTTATGCTCACAGAACATAGGAGGAAGTAAATCAATACCACTTTCAGAAAGGAGTCATTTTATGGGGGGACATTAGCCTGCCTTATATCAAAGTACCCTGTTTCCGTGCTTGTCATGCAATTACTCGTCAGCTATCTAAAGCACTGTACTTAACTGACTGACAAATTATTGTGGAAACTGGGTCTCATCAATTCTACTGCAAACATTCTATAAGCTTGTGGATTTCCTAGCTGGTTTGATGCATGGCTCCTTTCCCCTCACTGCCGGTGAGAAAACTGGCTACTCTTTATGTAGGTGTAACATGCAAAGGACAACAAGAACAGAAGCCACCAGAAGACAGGGTGATGGGGCACCAGCGTTCACCTAACCTCCTGACAGCTGAGTCATTGTAACTTACAGTGACTCAGCTGTTGGGAGGTCATTTGAGTCCTGCCACCTCATCTTACCTCTATGGTGGCAGAATCCAAGGGTTTTTCACAAGAGTGGCAACTTTTCACAATAGGATCGTGCACATCTCTAAGTTACAACGAGAATGCAGCTTAGATGAAATGTGTAACTTGGATATTTCTGCCCAGGCAACCTTCCAGGAGCTAGAGGCCAGTGGTGGTTGAGGAAGAAAGGCAAATGAGAGGTAAGCAACCAACGACCATTTCACCTTTCTACAGCAGGCTAGTTTCTACACACATACTGCTCCATCCACGAAAGCAAGAGGTATCACCAGAGTTCAAGGAAACGTTTTAGCCAGGCAAAAATACTTTGAGTGCAAAGTAGGGCCAATGAGCTGGCATGGCTCTGAGAGAGTTCTGAGGGCCAGTCAAAGAAGCCAGGTGGGTTGCTTCTGGTCCCCCAGGCCTAAGGTTCCCCACCCCTGGAGAAGACATAACCAAGCTAGACAAGCCAATAGTTTGATTCTGAATAAGGCAGTTTCCTATGTTCCTATGCACTTCAAGATTCCTTAGCACATGACCTGGGGGATTCTGGGATAGAGGGAAGATGCCACTTCTGACTTTATGTAAGACAGCTGGATGGGTCAGAAGAAGGTCATGCTGACTATAAAAGTAAGACCAGAAGGAGCCTGGGTTTCACTTTCCATATATTTTCCTTCTGTTGTGGTGTTCTGTACAGTGGATGCTCAGGTTGCAAACAAGATCTATGCGGGATGCACGTTCGCAACCCACGTCTGCGCACACGCGGGTTGCGATTTGGCCTTCTGTGCATGCGCAAAACACGATTTAGCGCTTCTGCGCATGCACGACTGCCGAAACCCAGAAGTAACCTGTTCCGGTACTTCTGGGTTTCGGCAGTCCCTAACCTGAAAAAACACAACATGAAGCATCTGTAACCTGAGTATGCTTACTGATAAGGTTTAGACTTATTATAAGTTATTGTAAGTTTAAGTTAAGTCTGCTGCGACTGGATTTCTTATGGACAGTGCCAATCTTGAATGTATTGGAATTGTGACCATTATGCTCATTTGCCTTCAGTAGCAGTAAAGCTCTTCTGGATGAAATACAATTGCCTCTGATCTATTTTTTTTTGGGGGGGGGAGGGGAATCCTGCAATGTGATAAAGTTTTTACTCTGCCAACTATACATTGGAATCTGCTCTGCATCAATATTGAGTAAAATTCCATGACAGAAACATGCAATATGATGAGCTGGGGGGGGGGAATACAAGAGACTAGAAGACTTTCTTACAGTGACATTGTTTTATCAGAGCCAGAGATCAAATACTAAACATGAACAGCTTGAAAGTATGGATCTGTTTGAAGGTATGCAGCTGCCACCAAGTTTCACCTAAAGCCATGACCCCACCCAACCTCATAAAATCATCGGAGAGCTTTGGAGTGAAATTATGGAGAGGTAGCAACCATGTTAACTCAGATAATGTCTGGAATGGGCCTTCAAATGGACTAAAAGAGCCATTCAATTCATCCTGGTAGGAGCATCCATCCACCAAGGGCCCTCCAGTCTGTTCATACTGTGCATACTGGGAACCTTATGAACACAAGACCAGCTCTGCTATTTGATATTTCAGCTAACTCTAGAAAGCAAAAGTCTGAATGTAAGGGTACCCGCATAATGCAATTCAAGGCGCAAGAACAAAAAGGGGGGAATCTTTTAAATTAAATAACCGAGATCTAAGGAGGCTTAGTTCTCACAGAACCCCCTTAGCAAACAAATCATTTTGTGCTTGACTCAAAAGGAGACACTACAAAACTGCACAGGGCTCTTCCTTTCAGTGGAATAGAGAAATCTGGGTCACAGAAGAAAGGCTGGATGAGATTCTTTGTATAGATTAGAAATTCCACTGCCCTTGACTGAAATATCACTCTACAAATAAATTCTGAATGCTCAGCTAGGAATAGAAAAGAGATTCAGTGAGCACCGAGGACAGTTGTTCACTTCATAATTTGCAATTTTTAATTTAAAAAAATGCTATAAACATATATAACATAATCAAAAGGACACCTTGATCAAGGAGGTTGTAAAGTTTGGTGCAGCAGCTGCAACAGACACAGGTGCCTTCTTGGTAGACACCAACCTAACATTTGGGCACCTGTGGAAGTGCCTCAGCATATGGATGGGGGGAAGATGGGTGCTTAGGTCAGTGCTGCTCAAAGTGGTGGTCTGTGGATCATTGCTGGTCCATGAGCCACTAGCTGCTGGTGCCTAGCAACTCCACCAAAGCCCAGATTGGTTGGGGCACTTCAGGGACCAAATATGGTGCCAGTCTCTGGCACAATGGTGTAGGTGGTTCAAGTCTTGACATCTCCAAGTAGGACTGGGAAAGACCCTAGTCTGAAACCCTGATGAGCTGCTGTCAGTCAAGTCTACACTTTAGCTTATTGTCTACACTGTATATAGTAGTGAGCTAGATAGACCAAAGGTCTGATTCAGTATAAGGCAGCTTCCTACAATCCTCACCATGCGACCAATTCAATCCCTATGGAACAGTTACAAGGGGGTTGAGGGGAGACTCCATGCAGGAGGACTTCTTGCACTGCTGGGCATGAATGTAAATCTGGCCTGATGATGATGATGATGGTAAAATGTTAAACAGAGGCTGAGCATTCAAAAACAACAACAACAACAATTGAAGAAGCCAAACCAAATAATCAGGAATCTTTTTAATGATGCAATGCAACGGTCATCTTGTTTAGAGCTAGAAAAGCCCTCTGGAATTCTGCCAGGGCATAAAGGGCATTTCAAAGTGGCATTCAAAACTGTCTACTCCATTCCTCCTTCTTCCCTTACTTTATTTAATGCTCCCCTTTTAGTCCTTTAAATATCAGATAGCAAGTGAGAACACCTGCCTGCCCAACATCTATTAGAAAGAAATTTCACCACTCCAGGGACACCAACTCTATCGCAAACAGGAACGTGGCCCATAACTTACAAATCAATTTTTTTTTGCTGGATGTGTTTGTAACTAATCCTTCAGGAGGTGGCTGACCTCCACCGCTTCAGCCATTCCATCTGCTGAGTTAGAGATGCTGCTCAGGCCTATAAACCAAGGTTATATAAAGAGTCGAGGAAAGGTGGAAGTTTTCCCGGAGCAGCTTATCAAAACCAGTACCTTGACCAATATGTTTTTAGCTGACTGTCCCTTATTTAGGATTTGTTCAACAAATATTAGCTCAGCTCAGCTGCAGCTGTGACGATTGCCTAACAGAACTCTATCAAGGGGCAGTATTTCACAGATGAAAATCCTCATAACACCTCTATTCATGTATCAGGATTACCACCCAAGGTCTTTCCAGGACCACTATTGCATGTTGCAGAAGGATCTGGAATCATAGAGATTTGGGAGAGCGAGGAACCATATATAGAAATGGGGAAGAAATTTGATCCAGCTCACATTTGAAGGTGAACCTACCTAATTTGCACTTTCTGAAACCAGAGGCAAACTTCTCTGAATTTTGTAATGCAGTTGTCCGGTCAAATGACGTACAAGAAAATGCTTATAGAATCATAGGCTTGTAGAGTTGGGAGGGACCCTGAAGATCATCTAGTCCAACCCCCTGCAATACAGCTATCCTATACGAAGAACAAACCTGCAGCACCACACTGTAACCAACCGAGGCATCCAGACTAGTATGGTAAAACATGCATTAAAATGCATTATTTAGGGAGCAACATATATAAGTACAAATCGACACCTGAGTTCCTACCAGACAGAGATTCTGACAACTTTATTTGGGAATGGGTGAGATTTTTGTTACTTCTCTTAAACAATTGGAAGTCAGTGAAGGACACCAATACGGATGAAGAGAAGTAGACAAATTCATAGATGATTAGAAGATAAGGTCGTAAGCATCTACTAGCCATGAAGGCTTTGTTCTACCATCAGTGTTGGAAGCAGAATGCTAGAAACTGCAGGCAGGAAAAGCACTGTTATGCTCAGACCTCACTTTTGGGTTTCTTCTTCTGTTTTTCTACTGTAAAAACAGAATATTGGACATTGTTGTTGTTGTTTAGTCCTTTAGTCGTGTCCGACTCTTCGTGACCCCATGGACCAGAGCACGCCAGGCACTTCTGTCTTCCACTGTCTCCCGCAGTTTGGTCAGACTCATGTTTGTAGCTTCAAGAACACTGTCCAACCATCTCGTCCTCTGCCGTCCCCTTCTCCTTGTGCCCTCCATCTTTCCCAACATCAGGGTCTTTTTCAGGGAGTCTTCTCTTCTCATGAGGTGGCCAAAGTATTGGAGCCTCAGCTTCATGATCTGTCCTTCCAGTGAGCACTCAGGGCTAATTTCCTTAAGAATGGATGCGTTTGATCTTCTTGCAGTCCATGGGACTCTCAAGAGTCTCCTCCAGCACCATAATTCAAAAGCATCAATTCTTTGATGATCAGACTAGGCAAGCCTTTGACCTGATCCATCAGATTTCTTCTTTTCTTCTTATATATAGATGGAAATTTAGAAAGGATTATTTACTTATTTATTATTTCATACAATTTATATATAGTGGTACCTCGGGTTAAGTACTTAATTCGTTCTGGAGGTCCGTACTTAACCTGAAACTGTTCTTAACCTGAAGCACCACTTTAGCTAATGGGGCCTCCTCCTGCTGCTGCGCCGCCAGAGCACGATTTCTGTTCTCATCCTGAAGCAAAGTTCTTAACCTGAAGCACTATTTCTGGGTTAGTGGAGGCTGTAACCTGAAGCATATGTAACCTGAAGCATATGTAACCTGAGGTACCACTGTACTGCTTGATTGTCAGAAGGACCTCAATGTGGTTTACTGTACATTGAATAAGAATGCAACACATCTCACCCAGATGGGGGAGACTGTGACCATTTGACCTACGTGTCTGCTCTATCTCACTGTTGGCAGGCCACTCCAAGGCCTCTGATCTCCTTTCTCAAAGTTATTTATCTTTAAACCAGGTTTGGTCTGGACAGATCTTCAAATAGAGGACAGCTTCAAACAGAGGAATGTTCACTGAATAGACCTTCAAACAGAGGGCTGTCCTTTGAAAAGTAAGACTGATTCGGTAGAGCTCCTCTTAAGTTCTTGTAAGCCACCATGTTCCAAAACATTGATGCTTTGTTGGGAAGAGGGTGTTTTCTTTCTCTGAATGATGCTTTCAGTAGAGGCAGGAAGAGAGAGAAAGAGAGAGTGAGGAAGGCATTCATCTTTGCATGCTTTTGTCACCCAGGAAAACAGAGCATGGGACTCTGTTCACTGTTAGGGAATTAAAGGTCAAATCCCCACCATCTGGTGGAAGTTGGAAGGCGGTCAGTCCTGTTAAGTAGATTTTCAGAAAAAGAGAGAAACTGGTACTCAGTTTGCCCCTGCCTATTATTAAAGAGAAGCATCCTGTGAACTGTGAAGTTCAGGGCAGCAGCAAAGGCTGCACGCTCAAGTATCTGCCAGGGAGCTACACCACTGATGGCCAAACTTGGTCCCCCAGCTGTTTTGGGACTACAATTCCCATCACCCCTGACCACTGGTCCTGTTAGCTAGGGATGATGGGAATTGTCATCCCAAAACAGCTGGCGGGCCAAGTTTGGCCATCACTGACCTATACCTTAATAGGGGGCCCATAGACAAGAGCCCCCTGGAGCTGCTCCAGTGAGAATGTGGAGTCACTTGTGGAAGTGGGAACTGTGAATCTCCAGAACTAGGAACCATCTCTGGCAGATATATGGGGGGTGGGGTGGGGGGGCATGCCTAATGCTTAAGGCAATTCAAGCATGTTAATAAAGGAATGCAGTTTCCATATGTGACACAACGCAAACTTGGATGTGCAGAGGAAATGGGGGTAAGGAAAGATAAATGATGCTACATTTCATTTTTACTTTTTTAGAACAGTGATGTGGGGGGTGGGGACTCAGAGAAGCACAGCTCTGGGACTTTTCTTTACAGCAGGAGTGATGATGTATTGCGTGTCAAGGCACCCTAGCGCCAAAGTTCCCAGGAGAACAATAGAGACACAGACAAAAGTACAGTATTTTTCGCCCTATAGGGCGCACTTTTCCCCTCCAAAAATGAAGGGGAAATGTGCGTGCGTCCTATGGGGCGAATGCAGGCTTTCGCTGAAGCTTGGAGAGTGAGAGGGGTCGGTGCGCACCGACCCCTCTCGCTCTCCAGGCTTCAGGAAGCTATCAGCAAGCCTTGGGAGCCTGCGGGAGTTCCTGCCGGGCTCCCATGGCTTGCGCACAGCTGCCTGCACCCCGAAGCCCGGGCGCGCTGAGCAGTTGAGCCCGGGCTTCGGGTAGCTCTCCGCAAGCTCTGGGAGGGCTCCCACGGCTTGCGGAGAGCAGCCTGTTCTGGGGACTGGGGTCAGGGGAAGCTCGGGCTTCCCCCGCCCCAGCCCCGCACCTGGGGGGGAAATCATTTTTTTTTATTTCCCCCCAAAAAAACTAGGGGCGCCTTATGGGCTGGTGCGCCCTATGGGGCGAAAAATACAGTATTTTGGTTTATGGGTTGAAATAGGCCACAACTTTATTGGTTACAGATGTGAGCAGTTTGGCTTAGGCATTGGGGTGAAGCCAGGCTATATTTTCACTCCTGCCCATCTGCAGGGAATCCACTTATGGATAAACCACCAACAGGGTGCACCCTGTGACATACATCGAATAGGGGCACCCTGAGAGGTTCCCGTAGGGCTGTGACATGGCCCTAGCCCACATCCAGGCATCAGACAGGATTCACACCCTGGATACCTTTAACAGGATACCCATACTGAGGAAGGAGAGGTGAGGCTACAACCTCCCCTCCATCAAACAAAGGCTTACCAAATGCCTAACCTCACAAACGTTGTGACAATTGCTACTAGGTAGGCGAAAACCAAATGGCTGGTGCCAAATTGCCAAGTGGAAAAATTCCTACCAAGAAGAGTTTGGATTTGATATCCCGCTTTATCACTACCCTAAGGAGTCTCAAAGCGGCTAACATTCTCCTTTCCCTTCCTCCCCCACAACAAATACTCTGTGAGGTGAGTGAGGCTGAGAAACTTCAAAGAAGTGTGACTAGCTGAAGGTCACCCAGCAGCTGCATGTGGAGGAGCGGAGACGCGAACCCGGTTTACCAGATTACGAGACTACCGCTCTTAACCACTACACCACACTGGGTCCCACCGGGAAAAGCTCAGTGAACTTCAAGAGTTCTGGCAATATCATCCAGATTACTTTGGTGGGTTCCCCTTGCTCTGGCCAGTGAATGAAGCAATAACAAGAGTTTTCAAGTTTTACTATTGTTCATTCCACATGAACATAATAGAATTTAGTGAATGGAGGCAGCTTTATACTATGACTGTCAGCGGACCCTAACAAACTGGGTGCTATGCTTTGTATTACTATTGCATGTGTGCACGAAGGGTCAGCATAGCTGGCTGCATATTTAGACCTTGTCATTATGGGTCCCTGCCCTTCTGCATTAACTCCTACACCGCTCTATGAGACCCTAGGCCTTTCTTCCCTTTCACTCACTCTCTTTTAAAATTATGTGTGGAACTAAGCTGAAAGGATAATGGCAGATGCATTGCGTCTCTGTGCGCGGTAGCAAAGTAAAAAAAATTCCATGCTCCTTGTAAGATGGTACAACTTGCCATGAAATGTGATACATTAAAGACGTTGCCAGAAATTGCCAGGCTAGCATCCTTGGCCCTATTTATAATCCAAGGACTCTGTGTCAGCTTTATGGAGAATCAGAAGACTAATATCAAAGTTATGCTGTTGCATAAAGTAAACACTCATTCAAACAAGCACCTTGCACTGCTCCATGGGCAGTGGCATAAATCACGGATGGAACCTGGTGGCTCGCTTCGCAGCTCAGAGCTTGATATGCATATATCTCTTTGCACCATTTTCCCAAAGCAAAAAAAAAAAAGTGAAAAAAGATATGGGGTAATTATTAACAGGAGGGAAGAATCTGTATTTTTTGATTCAGCATTCTTCATGCCTCAGGATGTGATTTTTCAACTCCCCAACACATATTCTATATTCTAGAATTTTTTATGTCTTCATTTCTCTTTTTAAATAAAGCTCTGGCATCCAAACTTAAAAATGATGCCAGTCTGTGCTCTATCTTTTCACCGCGCAACTGACAAAACAAGAACATCATGCTTGAGCAAATGACAGTCCAGCCCAAGTTGTGTATTTTTAAGTTCTGTAGATTCCAATGGGAGATTTAACTTTCTCCCATTAATGGAACTGAAAATTTGTTTCACTTTGGCTGACTTATACTGACAGCCCTTATCATAGCAATCCAGTGAAAACATTCCAGACTATGACTGTTCAAAACAGCACAAGGTGGGAATAACAATTAGCACGGGGCTGAATTTAGATGAAGTTTGGTTCTGGCTGCAAGATGTCTGGAGAGGGGATGGCAACAAAACTCCAAGAACTCACATATCAAATTATCCCATAAGAGAGCTTAATCCAGGGGTCAGCAACCTTTTTCAGCAGGGGGCCGGTCCACCATCCCTCAGACCATGTGGTGGGCCGGACTATATTTTGAAAAAAAAAATATGAACAAATTCCTATGCCCCACAAATAACCCAGAGATGCATTTTAAATAAAAACACGCATTCTTCTCATGTAAAAACACCAGGCAGGCCCCACAAATAACCCAGAGATGTGTTTTAAATAAAAGGACACATTCTACTCATGTAAAAACACCAGGCAGGCCCCACAAATAACCCAGAGATGCATTTTAAATAAAAGGACACATGCTATTCATGTAAAAACACTCTGATTCCCATACCGTCTGTGGGCCAGATTGAGAAGGCAATTGGGACGGATCCAGCCCCCGGGCCTTAGGTTGCCTACCCCTGGGCCTTAATCTATATTCAGAATCCTCACTTGCACAGGCCCCTGAGCACAGACAGGTGTTCAAGCTCTCCAGGAGACCTCTTAAGTCATCTTTTCATCTGCTTCTTTTGTTGCTAATGTGTTTTTTTCATTGCTGTTTAGAAACCAGGCAAACAGAGACAACATGATGTGAAAACTATTGTTTTATAGTTGTAATGGGGAATGTGTGGCAGGTTGGCGCAGTGCACAATTGCAGCCTCCTCTTCCTTTGATGACCAGTTGCTAAAGGCAGAGAGGGCATTTCTCAGTTGGAGCAGGATGGAGGGGTGCCTTGCTGTGCCAAGCAGTTCCTATGAGACAGGAGTTCTAGAGATTTGGCGCCCTCCTTTTTATTCCACTGCTAAAACAAGATAATATGGTAAAATCAGCTGCCTACCTGTCACACTTAGACTTACATAGTCATAAAAAGGTAAAGGTAAAGAGACCCCTGACCGTTAGGTCCAGTCATGGACGACTCTGGAGTTGCAGCGCTCATCTAGCTTTACTGTCCGAGGGAGACGGCATACAGCTTCCGGGTCATGTGGCCAGCATGACTAAGCTGCTTCCAGCGAACCAGAGCAGCCCATGGAAATGCCGTTTACCTTCCCACCAGAGGGGTACCTATTTATCTACTTGCACTTTGATGTGCTTTCGAACTGCTAGGTTGGCAGGAGCAGGGACTAAGCAACGGGAGCTCACCCCATCGCAGGGATTTGAACCGCCGACCTTATGATCAGTAAGCCCTCGGCTCTGTGGTCATCGTCATAGGAGGGCTTTTATACTTGCAAGGTGTTCTGCCCTCCCATCAGCGGGTTTAGCTGGACGCTACAGAAACAAACCTTTGTCAAAGGGCTCTGTTCTTGCAATGCTAGAGACCATAGGCCATGTTCTCTTACATTGCCCCTATTAGCAAGAGGCTTGTACAAAGACTATTGCCCCACTGCTTAGAAGAATGCCCAGAAGTTCAAGTTTGGAATTGCCCAGTCTACTTTGAGAAGACTACAGCATTAGTTACAAAATTTAGTGCAACAGCCTACAAAATTAGTCAGTTAATTCTACCTACTGGGTCAGCATATACTTTCTAACTTTTTTTAAAAAAATCACTAAGTTTTAATTTTGTATATCTACCATTTTATCATACTTCATTTTAACCATACTAGTACTTGTTGGATTTGTTGCATTAACTAGAGTATGCTGGTTTTTAACTGTATAATAAAGATACTGCTACAGACTCGGGCTGTGTGGCAGAAATGAAAACTGATTTTCTCAGTGATGACCGTTCCTTATGACTATTTCAGTTGCAACCTTCTCATTTTCCTTTTGCTATTATTAATCAGGTTCTGCAGAATGATCATTTTTAAAATCTCTTATTGTGTGTCAGATACTGTGAGTCCTTTGATTCCTGAGTCTTTGTTCACATATTCAGGCTGCAGGGCAGGAGTTAGCCCTTCACCTGCCTTAAGCTTTTCCATGGCAACTTGTCTGCTCCCAAGCTGCACTGCTCCTTGCAGAAAGCCAGGTGGATGTTTAGCCTTACAAACTTGTGTCTGGAAAAGGGAGTTGCAGTGGGGAAGTGAAGGGTAAAGTTATTCTTCCTTATGTTGCTTTTCCACTGAAAATTTCCCCTAGAAGAAATAGTCTGCAGATTGTTCGGCCGATACTGTGTTTGCTCATTGTTTTTGCCTAACCAAGAACTCCATGCAATTTGTAGTCTTACTGAATATTGATGCTGAACCAATAAAATACATCGAGCTGATTCTCCATTACGTCTTCATGTCACTGCCTTTACTGTCATTGTTAGATTGGTTTCAGCCAGAGATTTTCAAATTGAATAATGCTGCTGATAAGGGCTGCTGTTTTGCAGAGAAAACAACCCGCTAGAAATCTGCGCTTTTAAGAAACCCTTTTTTAAGAGGCAGTTTGACAATACAAATCCCCTATAGGAGTCTACCAACCTGGTTTACAAAAAGAAATTTGCACTGTATGCTAACACAAAGACAAAACTGATTTATTTGGCTGCAAAAGCAGTTCTGAAAAATAAAAGGCAGAGCCAACTGATTCTAGATTCCTCCCCATCCTCCTCCCTGTTGAGTTGTAGAAGGCTAACAATGACATTAAGGAGGAAGCTGACAACCAGGGTCACCCCTGGACTTGAGATAAGTAAGAAGGCATGCCAGGAGTTCTCTTGCTGAATCCCTCCAAGGTTCAGCCCTCATGGGTCTACACTTCAGACTCCTGAGTCCAGAAGCTAGGTAATCTGTCTGTTCTTGGTGGGGTTGCAATCCTGATGAAGGAGCAGGTGCATAGCTCAGGTGGCGGCAGCGGCTAGAGCATCTTTTGCCAGTTATGAGTTTTTATGAACTGATTGTCAGGAGTGGGTGCCGGGAGCAGGACACCAATAAACCACATGGCTTCAGTGAGGTTAACTCTTCATTTGGAGAAACAAGACCAGGCCTAGAGGGGGAAGACCTGTCCACTCTTAGACCAAGCTTGCTCTGTGGTTGTTCAAGAGATCACTTTGAACTCATCAAATTTTAACAACTCACATCTTTTGCCTGTATTAAAAGTTGATGGCAGCAAATCCTTCTCTTTAAATGTACTACAGTTTATTCTATTTTCCATGCCATGAATAATGCCGACATACACCGTATATTTTTTTCCCCAAAAATGTCTGCTTCGGTTTGCAGTGTTTTTGAGGGGGGGGGATTGAATGAGCTCTTCAAACTCATTTATCACCCACCTGCATTCCAAATTGATGAATACGTGCCACTAAAATTTAACACCCCCCCAACTGAAAGCCAAGCATTATAATTAAAGTTACCTGGTGCATTATCACAATAAGAGATTTTACTATAAAGTTGCACAAATCTTTTCTTGCAAAGGAGAGTACTGTTCAACCTTTTTAAAAAATAATCATATTGTTTAATCTTCACAAACTTGCTATTGCCACTGAATTTAGGAATAACAAAAGGTTCTGTGCCCAAGCTCTTTAGGCAGAGTGTGTCTGACTAAATGAATTTTTCTTTCTCTCATTGTGCAAATTTAAAATGTTACGTTCAAGGGAAAACAGGCAAACAAAAAAACAAAAAAAAAAAAGCAAAACACATAAATAAAACCAACCGTCAGAAATCCTATAATTGTATTACATTATTACTCCCACACCTGGGAGCAAGATGTGCTGAACAGAAAGGATTAAAAAAAGTTAAATGCTTCTGAGTTTTGCCCAAGTGCTTCCATTTATAAGTCACCTTATACAAATCAAGCTTGCAACAAAGTGTTACAGCACTGGGTGCTTCTGTTCATAATTCCAATCATGCCTACCTTTTTCAGCACACCCACAGAAATGACTCATGGAGGGAAAAGTTACATTTATTCCAATGTAAATGTAAATAAAGGATCAGCAAATAATAAATCAACTGAATTAACCAAATAAAGACAGTCCGGGCAGGGAAGCAAGAGCTGTTACTCTGAGAGTAAGAGCTGCTCCCAGTGGAACAGGCTCGCTTGGAAAATGGTGGACTCTACTTCCTTGGAGGTTTTTAAGCAGAGGTTGGGTGGCCATCTGTCATGGATACTTGCATTCCTGCATTGCAGGGGGTTGGACTAAATTATTATTATTATTATTTATTTATTTATTTATTTATTTATTTATTTATATCCCGCCCTCCCCACCCAGAGCCGGGCTCAGAGCGGCTAACAACAGTAGAAGTAACACAGCATTCTAAAATCAATTCATTCTAAAATCACTTCAAAATCAAATTAATGGCAACCATTGGGCTAGAGTTCTGTGAGGATTACCAAAGGAGGGGGTCAGGCTGTGCCTTGGCCAACGGCCTGGTGGAACAGCTCTGTCTTGCAGGCCCTGCAGAAAGATGTCAAGTCCTTCAGGGCCCTGGTCTCTTGTGACAGAGCATTCCACCAGATCGGGGCCACATTCAAAAAAGCCCTGGCTCTGGTTGAGGCTAACCTAACATCCCTGTGGCCCAGGATCTCCAAGATGTTTTTATTTGAAGACCATAATGTCCTCCGTGGGACATACCAGGAGAGGCGGTCCCGTAGGTACGAGGGTCCTAGGCCGCATAGGGCTTTAAAGGTCAAAACCAGCACCTTAAACCTGATCCTGTACTCCACCAGGAGCCAGTGCAGCTGGTATAGCACCGGCGAGGACCCCATAAGGAGTCCCGCCGCAGCATTCTGCACCCACTGGAGTTTCTGGGTCAGTCTCAAGGGCAGCCCCACGTAGAGTGAGTTACAATAATCAAGTCTGGAGGTGACCATCGCATGGATCACAGTGGCTAGGCTATATGACCCTTGGGGTTCCTTCCAATGCTAAGATTCTATTATTCTAAGTTCCTCACCACCCCTGGACACATCTATAGGTCCTCCTGTAGCCTCATGGCAAAAGGATTGGAAGGAACTCTCCCTCTTTGCTTGCGAACCTTAAGTCAGTGAACAGGAGAAGTGCCACATGGCTCTGCCAGTTCAACATTCACCTCGTCACACATGCCAAGGACCCTACAATTTCCCCAAAGCCAACCTAGCATTGGGTAACCTAAGGGTGCCCTTGACCCAATAATGCCTCAGGTTTTCCTGACCAGACCTTAAATTTCACTTGCCTGGACTAAAAGGTAATTTAAACCAACAAAACTTCCTACTGTAAGGAAAAAGGCAGGGATGTGCAGAGTCCCAAGAACCAACCTGGGGTTGCCGCCTAAATCCTACTCACCCCCAGAAACAGGCAGCCAGCAACAGCCCATATTGTAAAGAGAGGAAGAGGGGGGGGCAGATGCAGCAAATGAGAATGGTAGTGAGTTTGACGGGGAACCTACTGACATAGCCTGGCACCAATCCAGGCCTGACTAGGCTCATCTCCACATATAGAGCATTTCTTGTCAGGAGTTCAGCCTACACTCGAGTAGGACCCTGGTAGAGACACATGCCCGACTGGCATGTTCTCTCCCTCCTGGTCGTTCGTTCGGGAGCTTCAAAAGCTTTCTTCTGCCCGAACATCACAGCGACCGATGCCAACAGACATTGGCACACTTAGGGACCCGCAGAGTCTTCGCAGCTTTTCATGACAGACTTCAGCAACTCAGCATTTTGGCTAATCTACTTTGTTTACATATAAACACACACGGAGCACTGCAACATGGCTCCCTCTCTCTCTAGCATCAGACAGCAAAAAGAAAAAGAACAAAGGACAATAGTCCCACTTCACGGAGCACAGTAACACAAACATCCTGTCTCCGTCACTTCCCACTCTGTGGAGTCAAAACATATACCGTCATGTGAAAGACAAAAATCCCATGACTGCAATCATGGAGCAGGAATTCTAACCTTTTTAAGTCTGCCCCAGGGCAAAGACACTTGGAGTCTTCTTTGGAGGGGGTTGGACTGTGGCAAGCACCCCCCTTTAAATGGTGGTAGCAGCCTTTTCGGGATTCACCATCCTATTCGCCTCCAAGGTTTTCACAACAGGCACACTCACTCTCCATCTATTTTGCACCCACTCATCACATTCACACACATACACACACACACACACCTCTCTATATATATATTGCTCTGAGCATTTTTTTCTCCTGAGTCTAATAAAGTGTGACCCAAACAGTGTTTGTATTTTGTCATATCCAATGAGCCAAGGATTTAATTAGCTCTAAAACACTATCAGCAGTGACTAGCATTCTGGTTTGCTAATGGCCAGCGCTTAATATGCTTTGCTTAATGTCTTTCCTCTGTGTTCTCCAATCCAGGATGGTATGTATACCGTTCCTCACTTTGTATGCCAGGCTCGAGGAACATCTTCCTCTCTGCTAATTCCACAGCTTCTTCCACATCCTCAGGGATTTGTCAGGAAATACAAACTCCAAACCTGACCCAGCTTGGCAAGCTACTCTGCCTACTGGAGAAATGCTCCTTTCTGCAAAATGGAAGTGAGACTTTGTTGATGAGAGATTTGAATACGTTCTTCCCCCCTTCCCCCGCCACTGCCATGTATCATGTGTGGCAGCTATGCCATTTAGCCCCATATTGGTCTGGAAACCAAGCCTTATGAGGAACAATTGAGGGAGTTGGGAATTTTTGGCTTGGAGACGAGAAGACTGTATAGGTGCTAGGGTAAGATATCTTCAAATATCTGAAGGGCTGCCACACAAAAGTTATGGCAAGCTTGCTTTCTCTCAAGCCACAATGGGAGAAAACAACTGCTGGGAAGTGAAAAGGACAACACCAAAAGGAGGATATAACAGTTTCCACATGTAGGGCAGAATAAAGGTAATAGTTTGAGTTCCTCACTTGAAGCTTTATAAATTTATATATTGTAACATCACTAATGGATATCGTTAATTATGTAGCTGATGACTAAGGGATGATTATTATAATTGAAATGTAACTGGCATTAATTATGATTATGGAACACAGTTGTATAAGATCAGAAAATGCACCCAAACCATCATGCAGGGAGCCACTAAAATGTATTAATTGGAAGTTGATTGTCACTCTGATAATTGTATAATTTGGGAATTAATTGTTATTGTTATAATTTGGCTATTGTTGGGGAGTATATTGGAAAACTAATAAAAAAAATATATTAAAAAAATCCAAATGAATGGATTAAAATGACAAGAATCGATATTCTGAGTAAACACCAGGAAGAAAATTTTGATTGCAAGAGCTGAACCTCAATCAACAGTGTGATGCAGCAGCAAAAAAGTGAATGCTATTCTAGGCTGCCTCAACAGATGTCTAGTGTCCAGATCATGGGAAGTCATATCACTGCTTTATTCTGCCTTGGTCAGACCAAACCAGTTCTGGGCACCACAATTTAAGAAGAATGTTTGCAAGCTGTATTGATGATTTGTTAATTATTTTATATAATTTATGTTGCAATTGTGATGTTCTACTGTGTTACTAAGTGGTGCTGTGGTCTAAACCACAGAGCCTCTTGGGCTTGCCAATTGGAAGGTCAGCAGTTCGAATCCCCATGACGGGATGAGCTCCCGTTGCTCGGTCCCTGCTCCTGCCAACCTAGCAGTTCAAAAGCACATCAAAGTGCAAGTAGATAAATAGGTACTGGTCCGGTGGGAAGGTAAACAGCATTTCCGTGTGCTGCTCTGGTTCACCAGAAGCGGCTTAGTCATGCTGGCCACATGACCCAGAAGCTGTCTGCGGACAAACGCCGGCTCCCTTGGTCTGAAAGCGAGATGAGCACTGCAACCCCAGAGTTGTCCACGACTGGACCTAATGGTCAGGGGTACCTTTACCTTTTACTGTGTTACTATTTATTGTATGTAAGCGCTTTGTAACTCATGTGAGTGAAAAGCGACATAGAAATACAGTAAATGAAATGTGTGCCAAGGAGGGTGACCAAGATGATCAAGGGTCTGGAAGCCTAGCCATATGAGGAACAGTTGAGAGAGTTGGGTATGTTTAGCCTGGAGAACATGAGTCTGAGAAGACATATGATCACCATCTTCAAATCTCTGAAGGGCTTTCACATGGAGGATGAAGCAAGCTTGTTTTCTCCTACTAAGGACCCATTGTTGTTGTTGTTTAGTCGTTTAGTCGTGTCCGACTCTTCGTGACCCCATGGACCAGAGAACGCCAGGCACTCCTGTCCTCCACTGCCCCCCGCAGCTTGGTCAGACTCATGCTGGTAACCTCGAAAACACTATCCAACCATCTCGTCCTCTGTCGCCCCCTTCTCCTTGTGCCCTCCATCTTTCCCAACATCAGGGTCTTCTCCAGGGAGTCTTCTCTTCTCATGAGGTGGCCAAAGTACTGGAGCCTCAGCTTCACAATCTGTCCTTCCAGTGAGCACTCAGGGCTGATTTCCTTCAGAATGGAGAGGTTTGATCTTCTTGCAGTCCATGGGACTCTCAAGAGTCTCCTCCAGCACCATAATTCAAAAGCATCAATTCTTCGGCGATCAGCCTTCTTTATGGTCCAGAAGGACCCATAAGAATAGATTAAAGTTACAAAGAAAAAGGATTCCATATAAACACCAGGAAGAACTTTTTGACAGTAAGAGCTGTTCAACGGTGGAATGCGTTCCCTCAAAAGGTGATGGGCTCTCCTTTCTTGGAGGTTTTTAAACAGGTTTTGGTGGCCATCTGCTGGGCATTCTTTAGCTGGGCATTCTGTTTTATGGGGGGGGGGGGCTTCCTTCCAGCTCTACAGGTCTATGATTTTATGGCAAACTGTGAGAAGAGACTTTTTATCCTTCTCTCAAAACAGTAGAAATCATGTTCAGGCAAGTGGAGTCAATTTATGCAGATGAGAAAGTACCAATTGCTTTGCTGAATGGGACCAAAGTCTAGAACAAAGTTTCCAATATCTGTCAGTCGGGTGCTTAGAGAAGATTACCTGCAGGGTGAAAGCATGATAATGGTGTGTCCAAGGCATCTGTTCCCTAAGGTACATTGTGTACATGTAGGATTCGCAGAAAGGGGGGGAGGGAGTGAAGTTTTGAAATGTTAAAATGACTGTAAAATTATTGAAATGTATAAAATTGAAAATCATAAATAAAACAGATTTTTTTAAAAAAGAGTACAAGGGATGGCAACCTTGGCTGAAGCACCAGAGTGATTCACATGCTCTGGCAAGTGAAATGGGGTGACAATGAGGTTCTTTACTTTTGCTATTGCTTATGGAGAATTAGCACTGAGGAAATCAAAGGTTGAGGGAAATGACCAAGCTGAAGCTAGACTCAGCATTCACTTGATGGTTTGTTTTTATATCACTTGCAAGTGATGGCTGGGGCCACTGTGTGCATGGCAGTCATGTAAAAGTCATATCTTTCCACACACCTGTGCACACATTCCTGCATCCTTCATCTAGACAAGCATGTGGCTGTCTAGGTGCTGTCATGTTCTCGTCCCATACCAGAACTCACATGGAAAGCAATGAGGCTGTAGGCAAGACTGGTCAATGGCTGCTGGACCGTGGACAGCTCCAAGTAAGCAACTGGCTGTGAAAAAGGTTGGGAGCAGGGTACCTCTTCCAGACTCCACCCGCTTGAGAGAATTTCAGAGTCTTAAAGGGCCACTATCTGGTCTGAAGATAGGCACTCCTCCATCATTCCACAGACTTCTTCCTGGTTCACTCCTGGTACTGCCAGGCTGGTGATGTGCTGTGGGAGGTATCTGGTTGTTCAGGCTCAGTGAAAGGTGTCCAGGCTCTCTGACCCTACAAGCCCTAGTGGTCTTGGGGGCTCCTCTGGGAGTCCTTGTCCAACCACCCCAAGCACAATGGTCTCCCTTTATTCCACAGTCAACTCTGAGTGATGAATACAACCTGGGAAGAGGGCATGGCTTAAGGGGAGGCCTCAAGAACTACATTTGACCTCCAGACTTGAAGTCCCCACCCGAGACACAGAGGAAGCTTCCATGCTTGGAGGGCTTTCAAAAATGGAATTCTTGACTTGAGATCTGAGGTCTACCATACACAACTCACCTCTCAGATGAGGATAGATGAATCCTGTCCTGCCCTTGCATTCATTTTCAGAAGCCTATTGGCTGAAGCATTCTTATCTCAACAAAACAAACATGATTCTTTCCTTTGAGGAGTGTTGTGTGAATCAACACTTTACTAAGTAAAATACCGAGAGTCGTCAAACCAATGGGCAACGTTAAAAAAATGAGAACAGAGAATTTGAGAGAGAGAGAGGGAAGGGAGCTCAAGAAATGTTCTAATTGCTTTCTCCATGGCTGGGCACAACTGCTCTCATTTTGGGAGCCTTGTGCTTGCTATATAAATGATACTGATTTTTCCAGCCCATCGGACCATTTCGAACAAGGCAATGAGAAAACATCCAATAAGATCTGGGCTTGGCAGTTTATCGAGAGCCAGTTAATGAGACTCTGCCTGCAAGGACAAATGGGGTGCAAAGTTGGGTGCGCTGAGCCTGGGCCAAGACCTGGCTCACCCACACAAAATTTGCAAATTATTCCTGACTAGCAAGATCCAGATCATCATCACTGCTGCTACATGATGTGCATGAATAAAGGAAAAATCTAACTCAGTTTGCATTTCTGAACTGCACTTTCTGAAGCAAAACACAAACATCCTTCAGAATTTCCACTTCTCCAAATTTTGCAGAGCAGATTTCCAGCCTAGTTACGTATAAAAAGATGCATATATTAAAGTATGCGTTAAAATGTAAATATTGGTGAAACTAACATATAAAAATGTGCTTTATTAGGGGAATTGATGTGCAAAAATGTGCACATTGGGATACATTTGCATTGAAAAGGTGATGAATTTTCATGGGGACTCTTCTTTCAAAATCTGCAACTGATGTGGAAATATGGAGAACTGCACTTAAGACTGGGGGGAAATGAGAAACAGGGGGCATTCTATAGCAGTGCTGTCACAGCGGGAAAGGCAACTATCATAGGTAGATAGATAGATAGATAGATGATAGAGATAGATAGATAGATAGATAGATAGAGAGAGAGAGAGAGATAGATGGATAGATAGATAGATAGATAGATAGATAGATAGATAGATAGATAGGAGAGAGAGAGAGAGAGATCTTCCTGAATTTGGAAGGCAGAAATCTGAAATTTGGGTCTGTGAGGATATTAAAGTTTGCTAAATTGGTCACAGCTGATGAAAACGTTCATTTCCGTAAACATCTATATAAGGCCAGGCTTATGTTGCCCTGCACTGCTAATCGAATGAACACGCTGAGCTCGGCTTGCCAGCACCGTATGGAAAAATCTGTAACAATTACTGGTAACAATTGCATCTATTTGTTATTGCCAGCTGCCAAGAGAAACAAGACCCCTCCAGCAAATACACACTTCTGCTGCCAACAAACCTCACTCCTGGGGTCCCTCAAGGCATCTGGGCAAATCAACGGACGCCCACCAATATTTGTTCTTGCCAGCTGGAGTCATGAGCTGTGTTCCTTATTGTACAAAAACTGTAGGTTACTTTAACCCTGACATGGTTCTGATATTTATTTATTGGCAGAAAGTGAACAAAAATGCTTAACTTCATCATGTATGTTTTCCAGAGCCCTGGGACACTCCCTGCAGGTGCTTGTTTTTTAGGGGGGGTGGGGGGCTATTTGCCAACAGTGAAATAAGTAATCATGTAGAAATGTTCTCATGCCATAGCAAGTTTGAAGGACCGGACTTAGAAATTGAGTCAAAACTGAACAGATAAATAAATACTAATCAGTTTTTACTGTACCGGTGTAGTATTTATTTATCTACCACACATTTCTGAGCACAATTCAAAAGTGTTGGTGCTGACCTTTAAAGCCCTAAACAGCCTCGGCCCAGTATACCTGAAGGAGCGTCTCCACCCCCATCGTTCAGCCCAGACACTGAGGTCCAGCTCTGAGGGCCTTCTGGTGGTTCCCTCACTGTGAGAAGTGAGGTTACAGGGAACCAGGCAGAGGGCCTTCTCAGTAGTGGCGCCCTCCCTGTGGAACGCCCTCCCACCAGATGTCAAGGAAATAAACAACTATCTGACTTTTAGAAGACATCTGAAGGCAGCCCTGTTTAGGGAAGTTTTTAATATTTGATGTTTTATCGTGTTTTTAATATGATGTTGGGAGCTGCCCAAAGTGGCTGGGGAAACCCAGCCACATGGGTGATGTATTAAAAAAGTTGTTGTTGTTGTTGTTGTTGTCTCTTCAGGTATGACCACCAACTTGGGTGGCTTTAACAGAAGATCAGACAAATCAATGAAGTTTAAGACTATCCATAGCTACTAGTCATGATCCATAGTTACTGCGTCTACTGTTGGAGGCAATTTGCTTCTGAATGTGAGTTGTTGGGAATCACAAGTAGGGAGAGTGCTGTTGCACTCAGGTCCTGTTTGCAAGCTTCCCATAGGCATCTGGTTCACCACTGTGAAAACAGGATGCTAGACTAGATGGACCTTTGGCCTGAAGCAGCTCTTTATTCTTGCGTTCTTAAGAAATGTGTTTGGAATTCACTAACAGAAGACTCAGAGAAGGAATGGCGCCTTTATGTTAGCTCCTATCTCATTTAAAGAAATTGGACTAGATGAGCTCTGTGTCCCTTTGCTGGTCTTCAAAACTCTGGTTCTATGGAAGATAAACACCTATTCCTCACTCTGTAGTGCTACATATTTTCAGCAGGGAGACACAAGGTGCTGATATCCTCTTTCTGCATCTCACAAAAAAGTCTGCCATGCAGGTTCAATCAACCTAGGACTCCTCTATAAATACTCCTGATAAATCTTGCAAGTTTCTGCCATGGCTAATGGCAAGTGAACTGAACCATCTGGATGGAGGTCTGACAGGTTCTTTGTTTCTAAGAAAAATGGAGGACACCTATACACGAAACCTCTTTGCAGCATCCCATAATTTCTTCCAGGGTCGCTCGTATTTATGGCCGTATGAAAGAGAAGGAAGGAATTGTTTCCACATATCCCTTGGTGACCATGGGTTGATAGAAAACAGAACTTTGTAACTTACAGTGTTATTTGCAATGTTTACTCAGAAGGAAGCCCCTCTGTGTCTGATTATGGGATTATGATTATGTGCTCTGATTATGGGAATGCATAGGACCAAGCTGATATGCCTCCTCCCCAAACTTTGTGGTCATGTGTGTGGGTGGTGGAAGGTATTTCTGCAGATATTTCCTTTTTGAGGATAGTGGGGCTGCAACTCACTGCCAGACAAATTCTGCCAGCCAATGAACCATCACTGCCCATCCCTAAGTCCCTGGAACAAAAATATGTGATGGTTTGATATGATCACTATGGTTGAGGGCTTGGTAGAAAAGGTAGCAGACAAGCAGCAGCTATCAGGAAGAGTCCTTACTAGCAAAGAGTTTCTCCCCAGTTTTTCTGCTGCTCCTCATTGTTAGAGAGTTGCTCCCTGCCACCCCAAAATCAGAAATTTTCATAAATTTTAGGTAAGTCTTTCAGGGGAGGCTCATAGGCGCCGACTCCATGGGGCCTGAGGGGGCCCGAGCCCCCTCAAAAATTCGTTTGGGGGGCTCTGCCCCCCCAATAATTTAAGAAAAACAAAGCCACTCCCGATCTAGAGAGGGGGTGGGGTTGCGGGCTCTCAACCCATCAACAATCTCGCGGGGCTGGCGTCAGCCCCGCGAGAAGCAGAGATTCCCCCTAGCTCATTAATATTCACCGCCCACGGTGGCAGCCAATCGGCTGCCGCAAAGGGCGGGCCCTCACAGGTTCACTTAAGGTCGGGGCAGCCCGGGGCTCGCCCCTTTCGTTCCCCCAGCAGCAGCGGTTTGGAGGTCTTGGGCCCCCCCAATATTTTTTATAAGTCGGTATGGGCCCCCGCCCCCCCAATATTTTTTATAAGTCGGCGCCCCTGGGGAGGCTAGTCCATTGGGGTGAAGGGGGGACGGTCTCATCAACCTCAGTCTGACCTCACAGTCAGTTCTAGAACCAGGTTTACCAGTTCCAGACCTGCCCTAATCTAAATCGCAGCCTGAGCACAAATCAACACAAGACAATCCACATAGGAAAACATCTACGTCTCCCATAACAAATTGAAACCTACAATTTTGTCACAGCTCAAGTGGGGTGGAGGGGAATCTGAGTTGCCATTGATCACCATTCATTTCTAAAAGGACTATGCCGTTTGCAGCTTTTCAAAATAAAGCATCAGCCATCATTTTCCTTTCCAATACCTCAAACTCATTACAGAATAATTAGAACATAGATCTTAACACAGACATATTTACTGGTTTCCCCTTCGATTCTGGAAAAGGCATACAATAACTAAGCAAGCTTTCATTAGTCCAGATCTTTCCGCCAATCTCAGAAAAGTTGCTTGCTTGCTTGAAAAAGGAGCAAGTAATCTAAATCAACAAATTGCTCTTCTGAAAGTATGATTTAAAGCATATGCTCCAGCAGCACATCTTTTATCAGGATAGTGTTGACTTTCTTTCACTCGGTTGCTGATGCTACATGAAATTTGTACTGCTGGACTTCGTTGCTGGATGTACCTTGAACAAAAAAAGAACTCTGCAATGCTCAGAAACTGACTGTTTCATCTTTGGTAGAGTACTCCAATAGTGTACTGCTGCACAGAGTGTTCATATGAGATTAGATGCATACTTCACAACACTTTTGAAAATCTTCACCCTTTTGAGTGAAGAACTGCCACAGAATTTTATCTAGAGAGACTATTCTTTGGATTTTCTGTTTGGTGCATCCATGAAGTCTAGAACCTTACTCCTGACCCTTTTAGATCTTAGGTACCACACTCCAAGCTCAGACCCACTTAAGAGTTATAAGTCACTATAAATAAAAGAGGCTTACTTGAATGCATTAGCATCCCCGTGCACCTTATAGTTTTCTGCACTTATTCTTGAGATGACTCTGGTGACTGCAATGAGAATGCCGATGTTAACCTAGAGGAGAAAATAAAGAATTGATTCAGGGAGACAGAAATAGGCAAGATTATTTGTGAGGAGTGTGGGAAACATCCCTTTCAAAACATCAGTCATGGATGGCATGGTGGGGTAGAGACACTTAATTACTTAATTGCCCTCCCAACAGGTGAGTCGTTGCAGCTTACTGGGAGGGGTGAGGCAGCAGTGAGGCTGGTGTGGTGTGAAAGCATCAGCAGAGCTGCTGGTCCAGCTGCTGGTTCATTTGAACTGTGCTGTCCTTCCTTGCGCTAAGCAGCAGTAATTTGCATGCTGGGAGGTCAGTTAAGTGCCACCGCCTCATCTGCAATGTTTCAATAAAACATTGGAAATATCTGCTTAAAACTCAAAACCTGCTCTGTTCCTGATACAGCACTGATAACAAAACGACCACATGAGTTCCAAGAATTGGACTAGTTTTGCCAAGCAATATTTCATGGGAAGAGTTTGCTACTTAAAGAAAGTGTGGGGGGGGGCACTCCTTGAGCTTGTAAGTATCGAATCGATGACCTCTAACAATGCCATGAAAGGAACACATGAAACTGCCTTGTTAGAAGGCATTTTCTTCATCTTGCCCATATTGCCTCCACTGTCAGTGACTCTTCAGTCACTATCTGAAGCATTGTAAACAGTTCACAGGCAACATTTCAGTATTTATTATTATTATTATTATTATTATTTATTATTGTCAGGGGCTCAGGAGCAGAGGCACAGGGGAGAGAGGAAATGGAGAGTGAAGGGGAAGAATCTGAGGGCAGCGTAGGGGAGTATGAGAGTGGCCCGAGAGATTCCATGAGCTTCTCCAGCGAATCAGAAGATTCCCAGAGGGGGGCGCCGACGGCCAGGGCAAGGGGGGTCCCAGGGGGGACACACCAGAAGCAAGGGGCCAGCAGGGACTCCCAAAGCAGGGGAAGCAGTGACAGGAGCAGTGTAACGGTCAGGAGGAAGGTTGCCGGCTGGGCGCGCGCGCCAAGTTCGAATGTACAGGCACGCGGCACAGCAGAAAACCCGGATTGGGAACCAGGTCCTAAAGCCCGCCAGAGGGAGGGGGAAGACTCAGGGGACTCAGCGTCAGAAGAGTCTAGAAAGGGCAAGACCCCAGCGGACAGGCGGACCCAGAGGAGGAAAGAGCAAAGGAAGAGGTGGAGCAAGGCTAGAGTCTTAAACTGGTGTCTGGGGGGAGGAGATTCAGACGGAGCTTCAGCGGTCTAGGGTTTAAGACGTAGGGCTGCACGCCACGGCTTTGAAATCGAAACTGCGTTTCAATAAAGACTTTTGTACATAGCAACGGACTGGCGTTGGTCCTTTGTGAGCTGGGACCTCGGGCAGCTCTGACAATTATTATTATTATTATTATTATTATTATTATTATTATTTCTGTTTTGATGTTTTATTGCACTTTAGTTACATTTTGATATTACATGCTGACAGCTATTTTTACAAATATATGCATTTAATATTCCTTATTATAATAATTATTATTATTTATTATTATTATACCACCCTATACCCACAGGTCTCAGGGAGGTTCACAGGATAATCTAGCACATGCGTTACTTGACTGGAAAGCTCCCTTGCAAAATTAAGAAAAGTGCAAAATTTTGATGGCTATGTTTTGGTTTGTGTTTTGATCCAGAAAGTACACATTGGATAAGGTTTGCCTTTAAATGTGAACTCAGTTGAATTTCTTCTCCATCCCTAGTTCTGAGGCCCTGGCCCAATGCTTGCTAACTCAGAAATCCTTCACATCATCTACTACATCATCCTTCCCCAACCTGGAACTTTCCACATATTCTTGGACTACAGCTCCCATTATCCATGACTATTGACCATTGGGAGGCGGGTGGTGCTGTGGTCTAAACCACAGAGCCTAGGGCTTGCCGATCAGAAGGTCGGTGGTTCAAATCCTCGCGACGTGGGGTGAGCTCCCGTTGCTCAGTCCCAGCTCCTGCCAACCTAGCAGTTCAAAAGCACATCAAAGTGCAAGTAGATAAATAGGTACTGCTCCGGCGGGAAGGTAAACGGTGTTTCAGTGTGCTGCTCTGGTTTGCCAGAAGTGGCTTAATCATGCTGGCCACATGACCCAGAAGCTGTCTGCGAATAAACGCCAGCTCCCCCAGCCAGTAAAGCGAGATGAGCGCCGCAACCCCAGAGTCGTCCATGACTGGACTTAATGGTTGTGGTCCCTTTACCTTTATTGACCATGCTAGCTGAGGCTGATTGGACTTTTAGTTCAACAGTATCTGGTGAGCATCGCATTGGCCTGGAGGTAAAGGGGAGCCTGGAGACTCTCATGCGTCTCTTAAATTTCTGAGTGTATTTAATACTTAGGCTGCTTGGTTACAGATAATATTTTTTCTGGCAATTTTGTCAGTGAACAAAAGTCTCACATACTCCAAGCTGTGAACCTGGGAAGACCCCTTTTGGTGCTGAAAGCATATGAGATCATTTTAAAATGAGCAGAGAAGGAGGAGGGAATGTAAGTCTTCAGAGAAGCCACACTGGGTTTGAAGTTAAGGCCCAGCAGAAGCAGTTGAGCAATGAAAAGAAAACTCTCGACAGAAATCCAAGTCATCTTGAAAAGACTTGACAATGAGAGAAGGAACAAAATGAGCAGCTGCCAAGATCTCTGGAGTCACAGGTGAGGAAAATAAAACTTTGCCACTTGAAGGAGGCTGATCAAAAGGCACACAGGCTGTCAGAAAAGAAAAGAAAGGCCCCAAGCTTCTCAAGAGCTAGTCAGTAAAAACAAAGAAGAAGAGGAGGAAACATTGGCTCTGTTTCAGCCAAAGTTACACAACATCTGCGGAGTGTTTGACCACACCAGGATAAAGGATGGAAGAAGAATCACCAGGCCAGGCTCAATCGTGGACTAAAAAGGTCCATGTGGTTCAACATTGTGTCACTTTGCACCATAGGGCAAGGGTGAGGAACCTATGGCCCACAAGCCAATCATCGTTCTCCAGGGGGCTGAATTTGTCCTGAGAGGCCATTAAAAAGAAAACTACGCTCTCCTACCAGCTGGTGATTCAGTCCTTCTCAGTTTGGCTGTGCACTCCTGTACCCTGCTAGGAATAGGCATGCACATCCAAAGTACAGTACGGAGATGCTTTTAATCTCTTTTGCACACTGTTTGCAGAAGTCCCTTTACCTTTACCTTTATAACTTCCCTTGATTGGGACATTATACTTCTGTTTACGCAGCCTAAAATAGCATTAGCTTTTCTTTTTTCTTTTTTTCTTTTGCTGCTGCATGTTGTTGACTCATGTTAAGGTTGTGGTCTACTAAGACGCCTAGGAGTGCGTTCAGGGGTGTCATAAAATACTGGGGGTGCAGGTAAGCCCTGCCCTGCATAATCAATCACACGACGAGGTTCACACAAACCATTTGAATGGTAATGCCCATCAACTGGGGGGCTGCCCCCTCAATTATTTTATTGGGGGGGTGTAAACCCCTCGGTCCCTAGGAGTTGGCTCCTATGAGTGGGGTATTAAACCAAAGTGAACAATTAAGGTGCAATAACCAAAGTATCCCCTCCCCAAGCTCAATTCTGCCCCATCCTTAGGATGAACTCAGTGTCACATTCTCTGCTACTCAGTGGAAGTTGGTCTGTTAAGAGATGGTACCTAACCCCAGCCAAATTGGCCAAGATGTATAAGAACAGTTCAGAGGTTTGTTGGAGGTGTAAAAACGGGGTAGGTACTTTCATGCACATGTGGTGGGAATGTAAGAGAATAAGTGAATTTTGGGATAGCATATATAATGAATTCTAAAAGATATTCAAACGCTCATTCACACAAAAAAACCCTGAGGCCTTCCTACTAGGAATTATGTCCACGGAAATTAAGAGAAATTTTAGACCTCTTTATCCCAACCACAACGGCTAGGATTTTGGTAGTAAAGAATTGGAAAAGTGATAACATCCCCACAAAAACTGACTGGCAAGCCAAAATGATAGAATATTTACAACTCACAAGGATGACAGGGAGACTAAGAGGAAACTCAGTACAGTGGTACCTCGGGTTACAGACGCTTCAGGTTACAAACTCCGCTAACCCAGAAATAGTACCTTGGGTTAAGAACTTTGCTTCAGGATGAGAACAGAAATCGTGTGGTGGCAGTGGGAGGCCCCGTAAGCTAAAGTGGTACATCAGGTTAAGAACAGTTTCAGGTTAAGAACAGACCTCCAGAACGAATTAAGTTCTTAACCCGAGGTACCACTGTACAGAAAGTTAATAAAGATTGGATAATGTTTAAAGAATACCTTAAAAACTATTGTGATAATGTGTATTGTTTATATTATAAGTATCGTCTAAGTTAAATAGCATAAGTTATAAGTTATATGGAAATTGACGTTAATTGATGTATCATAAGGTGATTTTATTTATTTTTTTAAAAAAGGAAGTTGGTCTGTTAAGGCGAGTGGGGCACTGCTCCACCAGCCTTGGTTTCCCACAGCCAGACACCAGCTGCCTGCCTCCTAACTTACAACCCATCTAGGGAGTGGCACTTTCTGTCAGCTACCATCTCCCCCTTAATCTTAGCATTGCCTTTATATAAACATAGCAGGAAGTAGAATGGCACTAAAATAAGAATTAGTTGGCTGCATCTATCATTGGCTGTAGCTCTGCCTATCTGTGGCTCTGGCTCCACCTGCTGATGGCCTCCCAACCTTCAGCCTTATCAGTCCTAATAAGCACGAGCTTCTGAAGTTACCACTGCAGACTGAAATCCATTACACAGATACTCTGGAGTAATCCTACAGAGTCCCAGCCTGACTCTCAGCAACACATGAATCACGAATAAAAAAGCTTTGGTTATTAAGCATCCAGATTTAGAATTCCAGCTCTCGTTTGGCAGGAGATCCTGTTAACTTGCTTGTAGAGTGGGGGGGGGGAGGATATGACAGCTTTTCTGCAGAATACAATTTGCAAACAAACATCTTCATTATGCAGCCATCCAAAGAAAGTTGGATAATAGACAGTTACTATTATTTAACTGGAATCCTGGCGCTTGCTCTCCATCTAAATAATTAGCTAGAAAAGTGGATTCCCTTTCATTATTTAGCCAGCACTTTTAAATTGTTCGAGGCTGCCAATTATGCCTCATTTGAAATATATACCGTCTATGGGATGTGTTCCACAAAGCTTGCAATGTAGTTATATTATAATGGGAGCTATTCCAGCTGATGCTCAAAACTTTCAGGAAATCATGGGCCTTGCACTGCATTTCCTAGATTTTATTCTGTGTCTAGTGTAACAAATGCATCTAGTTTAAATGACAGAAAGGCACCCATAAGCACCCATGCATGGGTTGTGAGCAGTAGGGACCATTCCATTGGGACTGCTGGGGCTCAAGGCAACAGTAGGTGCAACCACAGCCAACGACAGGCAGAGCCAACTAATTTTAGCTTTATCTCCATCCTCTCCTCCAAATACAGAAGACCAAGTCCTGCACCCTAGACTGGTTGTGATTAAGAAGGTAGGCAGGTGGGAGCTAGCTGAGGGCAGAATGAGGCCGGTGGAGCTGTGCCCTTTTCACTCAAATTGACCAGCCTTCACTAATAATAAGCGCCCTCCCACCAGATGTCAAAGAGAACAACAATTACCAGACTTTTAGAAGACATCTGAAGGCAGCTCTGTTTAGGGAAGCTTTTAATGTTTGATGTATTACAGTATTTTAATATTTTTTGGAAGCCGCCCAGAGTGGCTGGGGAAGCCCAGCCAGATGGGCGGGGTACAAATAATAAATTGTTGTTGTTGTTGTTGTTGTTGTTGTTGTTGTTGTTGTTGTTATGGCTTCCCACCTAAGGACACATGCCTGTCACCCACACGTCACCTGTTATTGTCATATAAACATGTAAACAAACATATAAACTCAAACAAATATATAAATGTAGTTCTACAGTTTTCTGGATGGACAATGCAAAAACATTTGCCTCTATTTTCTATGGTTGGTGTTTGTTTGTTTGTTTGTTTTGTTGGTATCGTAGCCAAATCCAGAGCTCCCATGCACAAGAGAAAGGCATCTGAAGAGTCAGTAGAACTCCAAGGCTTGCGGACATCCTTGGTGAGGAGGCACCTATAAGGGGTGTTTATGGACAAATAAATCAGCTCAGTGTTGACTGAATATGTTCAGTAGTCACTGAACACTTCCTGATTGTTGTGAAAGGGGCAGAAAACCATTGCTCAGCGTGACAATAACTCATGGGTTCATGCGCGCTTTCTTCTCCTCCTCCTCTCCGACATAGCTTCGAGGAGCTCAGAAATGTTTGCTTCTCTCTTTTCATTAGTTCCAGTTTCAGCATGTCATCCAAACCTTAAACTAAAGTCAGTTTCAAAGCCAATGATGCTTTGTATCAGAAATTCAACTTATTTCAAACAAGTGTTTTTAACACCAACCACAGTTTGTTGGTTCAGGCAGCACAACAAGCTGTGGTTAAGCAAAACTGAAAGCAAAAGCTTCCGAACTCACAGCTGCCACAGAAGAGGAGAAGGGAAGGGCGGATGACCAAGCCAGCATCCATTGGTCATTGGCCATGGATAATTGTGAGTTGTAATCCAACAACCTCTGGAGTAACACAAGTTCCTCATCCCTGATTTAAGCCCACCTTTTCTGCAATGATGTATAAAGTGGAGAGGCAGAAGGGTCACATGGCTGAGGGGAGCTAAACCCTAAACAGTTTAGGGACATGTCATCAGGAAGAAGCACGCCTTCTTCCATACGAACCTCTAAAGATGGGGTGCCCCTGAGAAGCAATCCAAAAACATTGTGGGAGAGTTCATACAGAAGAAGAGGGGAAGGTCCTCCCCTTTGCTATGGTCCTAAACTGTTTAGGATTCAGCTCCCTTCACCCATGCTCCCTTTCCATCACCCCATTTTATACATGACTGGGAAGGGAAAGATGGGGAGCCTGTGGCCCTCCAAATGTTGCTGGAATGCAACTGTCACCATCCTTGGCTACTGGCCAAAATATGCTGGCTGGGGCTGTTTTGTAATGGTGTCCAACAACGTTTGGAGGGCACAACATTGGCTACCCCTGGTCTGGCGCTACGTCCAAATTCTCCCAACAACAGGCAAACGTTTGTGACTCAGACCTAAATATAAAAAATGTTTTGCAAGAAAAGAAGTTGAACAGACTAGCCTTTAAGGCAGATAAAGTAAATAATAGTGTTCATACCTTGCTTGTGTAAACGGATTAGATATGAATAGTTTTTATTAATGTTTTTGCTGTCTGGAACAAAGAATCCATTCCTCTTACGTTATGGAATAAAACTGAGAAAGACCCGGCATCTCATCCCACCAACAGTCTTTTCCCTCCCTCCATATCTCAGTATCTTATGTAAATACCTTGTCAACAGTTTGAATTGGAGAAAATTGGTGGCTGATGAAGCACTCATTACATACTTCTCCAAATACTGTAACCATAATACCAAGAAAGAATTACACTCTAATTGTGTAGATGTGAGCACAAACAGCACTCTTGTGTATATACCGGTGTTTGAGCGAGAAGAAATAAACATTTAGATTTGGGAGCTGTATGTCGAACCAATTGCTATCTTTCTAAGCGACGCTTTGTGTGGCTGCTGCTATTCCTGCGGTATAATTACACACGAATTCAGGATTGTTGGCTCAGCTCACTAGGCGCCGGCAGCCAAGGCTGTAGTTTACTCCTATCAAAAACAATATCGCTAATAAAACCAGTCCTGGTTTCACGTAAGTTGCAGGCTTTGTCAAGAAAAACCATTTAGTAAATGTATGAGGCCAGGTTCTCGGAGGCATTGAAATACACTTGTAATGAATGTATGGGGGTTGCTCGTGCGTAAGTTGCTGCCATGCCTGGCTAGTTAGCCTGGTTAAACCTTTCCTGACTGGACAACCCTTCACTTCGTGGCTGTTCAGTCGCTAGCAGGATCCGTCAGTGGGCGTTTCTTAAACTTCTTCCAGCACAAAAGCTCTTTGACGCCAAGTCTACGCCTACTTTCCCTGCGCGGCAGTCTTCTGCGCAGGGTGGGTGTGGGCAGAGGAGGACCAGTGCTCTCCCCGCTGGTCTCCGGCGAAGAGTCCTGGAGACCCCTCTCCGATTCCCCCAACCACCCCCCTTTATCCCTGGTGTTACGCTGATTTCCTTCCCCAGCCGATGAGTTCCCTCTCTCCCTGCTTGCCCCTTCTCCGGCATCGCTTGGGAGCTCTGCCTCCACTCCTGGCTCCGATGTCAGTTCCCTGACAACACTGAAAGGCATATTATGTACACACAAAGCCGTCATTTACTAAGGAACCCCCGGGGGGCACAATGGGTCAGTGTGTCAACGAGAAGGTTTGGGGTTCGAGCCCACCCAGAGGTGGCTGTGGACAGGGTGCCTTGACAATTCTATGACTCTATGAAATCATTGGTCCATGGAATCCAGGGCTGTCCACTCTGACTTGCAATAGCCCTGTGGCCCAAGATCTTTTTAGTTGGGAAGGATTGCACATGGGACATCATGCAAGCAAGTGTTATGCTCTACTTCTGAAGTGTGGTTCCATGCAACACCTGAAGCTGTTTTGAGTCAAGCCATGGGTAGATCTAGCAAAGCACTGTCTATCCCAGCTGCCAAAAGCTCTCCAAGGTACCAAGAAAATGTTTTCCCAGTCTTGTCACATGAACCTTGCACTCTTCAGTTGCTTTGAATTTCAATGAGCCCCAACAACTATGACCAACACTCAAGATGATGGGAAATGTAATCCAAAATATCTGGAGGGCAGCAAGTCGGAGAAGGCTGATTTAATTGGAGCTAGCCAGAAGACTGAACCTGGGAACATCTGTGTGCAAGCATGTATTTTCCGACTGACCTATAACCTGTCTCCTCTCTGTGCTGCTAAGTTCATAGGAATGGTCAGCCAGGGAATGGTGAATCTGTCAAATCCAATTTCTCTCTGCTTATTATTTTTCTACACTTACGTACAGTTCTCCACATCTATTTGCATTAAGGGGAAAAAACTCCTCATGAAAATTCAGCAGCATTTTAGTGTGAATTTCTCCTAATATACTGAGTTTTGCAAGGCAAAACTACTACAATGCATTCTTGCATGTTATTTGCATGCTATTTTCACGGATACAAGCATTTTTATGCATACTTTACCCTAGCCAGTTTACTGGTGTTGCTGACTTGCATCTAGTAAATAACAAAGTGTCTACTCAGAAGAAAGTCGCAGTGAGTTCAGTGGGCCTTACTCCCAGGCAAGGGTTTGTGGGGCTATGGTGTTTTATCTAGGCAGCTAGGGCTCCTCTGGATGACAAGATCTTTTTGCACCAGGTCATTGAGGACTTCTTGCTTTTTAAAATTCTCCCATATATACAGAACTCCATGTGCACCTTTTGTACTACATCTGTAGGTTTCCCCCTCTGTGTCAAATAACTGGGGTCGAATAAGTCTTGTTTACTTTTTATAATACATGGAAGATGGAGCTCCCTCAGGAGGTTCTGGTCTCTCCTTCCTTGGATGTTTCTAAGCGGAGGTTGGATGTGTTAGTATTGTAATGTCTCATTCTCACATTGCATAATGTTGCAGGTTACCTTTAATTACTTAATTGATGTATGAGTATGGGAACTATTTAAATGTCTCCTTTCTTTCTCTGCTTTCTCTCTGCTCCTCTGCCGAAGAAGAAGAAGATGGATGTGAGAGTCATCTTGTTGTTTTGTTATTTGCTTTATAAATGAAACATTTGATGTTACTATTCCAACCACAGTCGCTTCTGCTGCATTCTGCTGTAAAGGACTGAGTTTACTATCTGTAGACAGGTGTTTAATGCTCACAGGATGACCATCTGTCATGGATGCTTTAGCTGAGTTTCCTACATTGCAGGGGGTTGCACTAGAACAGGCATAAGCAAACTTGGCCCTCCAGATGTTTTGGGACTACAACTCCCACCATCCCTGACCACTGGTCCTGTTAGCTAGGGATGATGGGAGTTGTAGTCCCAAAACATCTGGAGGGCCGAGTTTGCCTATGCCTGCACTAGAAAGATGACTCTTCAGTATGTTCCAGCTCCCTGAATCTATGATTTTCTGCTTCAACAATATTTCATTATGTTCCTATCATTTTATGTAGTTGTATTTTGTATAAATTATAAAAATTATAAATGAAACATGGCCATAGCCAGGAGTTTTCTTAGGGGTGCAAGCTTTTGTTAGGGGAGCAGAACCTCAGATAATATTTGTACTGATTTTTGCTTTTTTTTGAGGGGGGGATCTGATGTTGGTTTCTGCTCTCTTCACTGTGCAGCGAAATGCTTGTCACAAGATAATGTTTACATTCCAGTCAGAGTTGCTGTTGGAGTTTCTCACGGGAAAGGAGACTGGATGTGACGTACACTGGTTTCCTGTTTTTCACTGTTCTCACAGTGTTCTCTCCGTGCTTTAGAGGAGAGAGGATGCTTTCTCTGCTCCGGCAGAGGCAAGATGTTTTTCTGTAATCTACCAGCTTTGAAGTGTAAATAAAGTAATATAGAGTATGTGGCATGTACTCCTCATCATTCCGCTGTGCTTGGGACACTGCAAATTCAACATTACTGGTTATCGGGCCCAGAAAGACGCAGTCATCTGAATGCCGGCAAAAGGATCAGAATGGATCGGACGGTATCTGCTCTGCGCGTCAAGATGATTGATGAGGTATGTGCTCATGCTCCGGGCAGCCTGCCAGCTTCTAATTAATGGCTTTATGGCTGGACTCTGAACTTTTATGGCCATTTTGCCAGGCACAGGCAAAGGCTCAAAAGAACAAGCTCCTATGCTGGGGGAAATCGAAAGTACTTCTGAACTTGCTTTTGGAATGCAGCAGCTGCAGCTGTACACAGACGCAGCTTGTATAAAGCAGCTTGATTTAAAGCAGCAGAGATGACGCAGAAGGCTAATGCCAGAGTCATGATGGCTAGCTGCAGAAGGCTGGCTGATGCAAGTGGGGAATCTGATGCCAATCAGCCACATGCTCAGCCCAGAGTAGCCTGTGATACTGCCGTGATTCAGAATGAAGCAGACCGCCAGGGTGATAGCTGCATGGGTAAGGGGGAGTCTTCACAGACGTCATCCCAGAGTGCAGTGGAACCACCAGATGGCGCCAAAGCTTTGAAGGCAGTGAAATGCTACTCGTGTGGACGTCTAGGCCATATGAAGAGGGAATGCAGATATCCCAGGGCCAAGACAGAGCAGCGCAGCGGAAGCTCATCGCGTGGAAAAGGCCAGAGCAAAGGCAAAGGTCCGGTGTCCAGGACAACGCAGCACAAGGCAATGGTCTCACGCTTCACTCCAAAGGTTGCAAAGGTCCAGAAGACGTCTAGATCTTTCTTCGTTGTTGATTCGGCTGCAACGCACCACATGTGCAACGATAAGCGACTGTCCGTGTCTTTTACACCGCAGGAAGGTGCGATTCACCAGGCGGATGACCACACAATCCCCAGTAAAGGCTACGGAACTGTTGTTCTTCACAGTTTGGACTTATCGATACAGGATGTGCTTTATGTGCCGGATGCCAAACATAATCTGCTCAGCGTTGGACAGCTGAATGAGCGGAAAATTGACGTTTCCTTTAAGAACAAAAGGTGCATCATCACAAAGAAAAATGATTATGTATTGCATGCTGAATATGTTGATCGTTTGTATGTTTTGTATTATGATGATGTTGTGCAGGATGAAACTTGTTGCATTGCAGGTACTAACGAAAGTTTGCATGCAGGATGTATTCATGATTTTCATCAAAAATTTGGTCATTTGAATTTTGAGGCAGTATCTAAAATGCCTGCCTTGGTTGAAGGTATGACTATTAAACCCTGCAGGTACCACATGAAGTGCAAGGCATGTGCAGCAAACAAGGTAAAAATGACTGCGAAAGGTAAGGTGTCTAGTAGGCAAGCTACAGAACCATACCAAATTGTTCATGCTGATTTAGTTGGACCACTAGCGCCCTCTTTGGGTGGAAATAGGTACTTCATGGTTCTCATTGATGCATTTTCCAGGTATATTTATGTGTACAATCTCAAGCAGAAATCAGAGGCTTTTCCAAGGTTCAAGGAATTCTGTGCTTGGTTGGAAAATGTGCATGGTAAGAAGATAAAAATTCTTTTCACTGATCGTGGGGGGGAATTCACTTCTCAGCAGTTTGAAGCTTTTCTGTCTGAGAAAGGAATTCAACACGATTTGTCTAGTCCTCGCTTGCCATGGCAGAATGGACTTTGCGAGAGGGCAAACCTTCAAGTTTCCAAGAAATCCAGGATTTGGATTCAAAGGAAGCTGAGCCATGGTTAAATGCCATGAAAGCTGAGCTTGATTCCTTGGAAAGGAACAAAACATGGGAACTTGTTCCAGTAGTTCCAGGAATGAAACTGCTTGGAAGCAAATGGGTCTTCAAAGCGAAGACTGATCAAAATGGCAAGATAGTCAGACACAAAGCCAGATTGGTAGCCAGAGGTTTTGCACAAGTACCAGGTGAAGACTATCATGAGACCTACTCACCCACAGTGAGGTATGAGAGCATTAGGCTTATGCTCAAGCTAGCTGCAGAGGAGAATCTACACATTAGTCACCACGATGTGAATACAGCTTTTCTGTACGGATCTCTAGGTGAATCACTTTATATGCTTCCACCTGTTGGCATACAGGTAAAACAGGGATATGTTTGTGCTCTGAAAAAGTCCCTTTATGGTCTCAAACAAAGTGCACGGTGTTGGCACACAAAACTCACTGAAGTATTGTTTTCTCTAGGTTTTCAGCAAGGGAAAGCTGATCCATGTGTATTTATCAAAGAGGAGGGGCAAAAGAAACTGTATTGCTTGTTTTATGTTGATGATCTTTTATTCTTTTGGAAGGATGTCACAATGTACAATAACGCCCTAGCTCAACTGAAAGAACACTTTGACATGAAAGATCTTGGTGAGGTAAACAACTACCTATCTCTGGAAATAGAGAGAGATCAAGCTGGTAACATTCTAGTACACCAGTCACGGAAAATTGCTGATGTGTTAAGCAAACTAAACCTGATGGATGCTAACCCTGTAGACACACCGATGACAACAGGTTATCAGGTAGATGACACTGAAGAAGCATTTTCTGACACTACACTGTACAGAAGTGTGCTAGGCAAGCTAAACTTCATTGCCAGATGTTCAAGACCAGACATTGCTGTTAGCTGTAATTTGCTAAGCAGACAAGTCAACAATCCTACTGTTAAGGATTGGAAAGCTCTGAAACGCATAACGCGGTATTTGAAAGGCACTATGCATTATAGACTGAGATTTAACAATCAGAAGTCTAGTGGTCTTGAGATATTTGCAGATGCAAGTTTTGGAAGTGACACTACAGACAGGAAAAGTACGTCTGGAGTTTGCTACATGTACAATCAGGGTCTATTTGATTGGTCATGCAAGAAGCAAACAACAGTTAGCTTAAGTACTTGTGAAGCTGAACTGAATGCACTGTCTTATTCACTCAAAGATTGTGAATGGTTGTTACAATTGTGCAAAGACATGAAAATTCCTGTCAAATGTCCAATCCAGGTTTACCAGGACAACAAAGCATGTTTGGCTTTGCTGAATTCTGAAGGTTGTAAGCAAAGCACGAAGCACTTGCAATTGAAGGTGCAACATGCTAGGGAACGTATTCAGAAGGGACTCGTAACGGTGTCCTATATGCCAGGTAATGAAATTCCTGCTGATGTATTGTCCAAGATTGTATCAAGGGATCAACACTGTACCTATGTGCAGAAGTTGGGTTTGTACTGATATTGTACGAACACGCTGCACAGTGATGTTCACAGAAAGGGGGAGGATGTTGGTTTCTGCTCTCTTCACTGTGCAGCAGATAATGTTTACATTCCAGTCAGAGTTGCTGTTGGAGTTTCTCACGGGAAAGGAGACTGGATGTGACGTACACTGGTTTCCTGTTTTTCACTGTTCTCACAGTGTTCTCTCCGTGCTTTAGAGGAGAGAGGATGCTTTCTCTGCTCCGGCAGAGGCAAGATGTTTTTCTGTAATCTACCAGCTTTGAAGTGTAAATAAAGTAATATAGAGTATGTGGCACGTACTCCTCATCATTCCGCTGTGCTTGGGACACTGCAAATTCAACATCTGCCCCCCTTGGCTATGCCCAAGGGGGGCACATAAAGGAAACAAGGTCGGAAGGGGGGCACGGTTGGAAAAAGGTTGGGAAACACAGATCCAGGTCATGCCTGCAATGCAGGAATCACAGTTGAATAATCCCTGACAGATGGACACCCAACCTCTGTTTAAAGGAAAGAGTCTGTCACCTTCCACTGTCGAACAGCTATTACCGTACACACATGCCCACAAGCAGCCACACACGTTCACAGTGCCTGCATTTTTGGAAGAAAGTGATATGTCTTTTAGCAGAAGGCTCCCATTTTACCCAGCCAGCTGCCATGGTAGTAAATTTCCATATGATATATATGTATATGGCAGAATTAAGGACATTCTACTGAAATCTCAGGCATCTGCTTAATGTGTCGTATTAGTAGCATCTGAATAGACTGGAAGCAATTAAGCACTCAGGGCTGGGGTAGCAATGCTTTATGGCCCTTGCATATATTTCGTGCTGCTCATTTAGTTGCCTGCTTTCTAAAGGTTCCTGTAAATTCCACCACTTTTGTTTGCTTGTTACTTAGGGCCAAATTACCACACTTTTCTGTGTATTGGACACACCCATGTACAAGACGCCCCCTATTTTGGGGGACTCAAAATTAAGAAGATGGGGGGAGATGGCTCAGAGTTGTTGAGCTTTTTTGGGGGGTTGTTAAGCTTTTTTTTAGGGAAAACGCCTCTCCTCTGTCTCCTCACCAGAAAAAGCTGCCAATCGCTCACCCAATTGCTGCAGCTTCAGCCAATCAACACCAGCCCTTGATGCAGCAACCAATAACATGCCCAACAGCTGCTGACAGCTGCAGCAGCAACCAATCAAACGTCCAACCTATGCATTACCGATGTATAAGATGACTCCCACTTTTTAGCATAATTTTTTTTAAAAAAAACTTAGTCTTATACACAGAAAAGTACGGTATACATGACACAATTAATACAAGTAGCAATTGGATGAATGGTCTTTACAAAGTAGACACAAAGACCCTGATGGGGAGTGGGGCCACATCTTTCATCTTATGCCTCCAACACAGCCCCTGATCCCAATCACCTCATGCCTCCTAATTGGTTTGGGAGGAAAAATTCCAGAGAAGTCTTTGCAACTTTCCCTCCCGAAACAAACAGTAGACAAAAAAGGCTCTTGGTCCGGATCAAGACCATGGTGAGTGCAAGGGGCTAAAGCCCTGCCCCCTTCCCTAACACCAGAGTCTTCATCTAAGCCTCCTCCTGCTATACATTTTTTAATATACACGAACGTAATTCCTGAGTAGTCCTTAACTGGATTCTCACACAAATCTTGAGGATGGGGGTTGTTATAGCAAGGAGGGAGAAATTTTATTAGGTTCACATTAAAAAGCAAACCTCCCTAATTCTCAAAACAATGTGAGAACTGAAATGCAGCCCTCCTTGGGAAAATCACACTTCCCTGAATCTTGCAAAACAATGAACAGGCTGCAGTAAAGCATGCCTAAAGGTAAAGAGAGCCGTGACTGACTCTGGGGTTGTGGCGCTCATCTCACTTTACTGGCCAAGGGAGCCGGCGTACAGCTTCCAGGTCATGTGGCCAGCATGATTAAGCTGCTTCTGGTGAACCAGAGCAGTGCATGGAAACGCCGTTTACCTTCCCACCGGAGCGGTACCTATTTATCTACTTGCACTTTGACATGCTTTTGAACTGCTAGGTTGGCAGGAGCAGGGACCAAGCAACTGGAGCTCACCCAGTCACGGGGATTTGAACCGCCAACCTTCTGATCGGCAAGGCCTAGGCTCTGTGGTTTAACCCACAGCGCCACCTCACCCTGAAAGCATGCCTAAAAATGCATATATTGGTGAAAATAAAATACCAAAAAAAAATGCATTAAATTTTGGGGAAATTGTTTTGCAAAAAATGTCTATATTGGGCAAAACTGCCTACAAATAGGTGTATATTATGTAAAATCAGTCTAAAGCGCCAATGAATTTTTGAAGAAATGTCGAGATGCAGAGAGCTGAACCTAAGAGTGGGAGAAAGAAGGAATTCAGAGAGAAACTGATTCACCGATCCTGAGGTTGTTGAGGCAAAATCATATGGGAGCTTTATTTAGAGCATTTGCACCTCATTCCTCAGCCATAAAGGCTCCTGGAGTGGCCAACATACAATCAATTCAAACAAGACAATCTCTCCCAGCAGGCTTACAATCTATTAATCACACACACACACACACACACACACACACACACACATACACGGAAAAGGATAGGGAGAGAAGGGGGGGTGGGAATCAAACAGAGGCACCCATTCTTAAATAGTTGTTAAAAACCTGCTTGCATAGTTCAGGGGCAGGAGATGCTTGATGGAGCTGGGCTTTTGACAAAGCTAATGGAAGAGCCACATGTTTTCTCTCTCTCCCACTTAGGCAACCTGATGGAATGGTTACTCCCAGGTAGAGGGGAGAGGAGCCCTGATGGAGCTGGTCCATCACTGCAGAGCTGATGAAGTGAAAATACTGTTATCAATTTAATTGCTTTCCCACCCAGCAGGGACCCTTGGCAAGATGCATAAGATTGACTTAACTTACTTATTTCATGGCCTGAATAGCAAACGTGGGCTTAAACAGACCTCTCTTTGCTATATAAGTGCACTGTGCAAAATACAGGCGTAAATCAGAAAGAGGTGGGTGGATTCTTCTTAAATAGCACACATGCACAGTGAGAGGAAGGGTCCCTGGGAAGACAAGCAAGGCTGGGGGCCAGATTGGAAGTCTCAAGGTGTGTGTCAGATTGAGCCCTTTGACTGCTAATTGTATATCCCTATGATTTATTTCTTATGCTATTTAAAAAAAAAAAAAAACACACCGTTCCACCAATTCAGTTTTTAAAAGTCTGCATGGAATCTTTTGGCAACTTAGGAAAAATCAAAGGGTTGTATCCAACCAACACGCCTCACTAGTGCAAGACTTTTGGCTTGCCCAATGGAACTTCCTCCCTTCTCAAGCCATACCTCCTAAATTTGTTTTAGGGGTGCCCCCAACCCTCTGGAAAGAGCACAGGGGTTGTGCGGGGGGGGGGGAGAGGAGGGGAAATTTTGCTGCACAAGGGCAAATCTTTACACTGATGCACTAGCTGGAAACCGCCCAAGTGCTAATAGTAAGCCCTTGGGAAGGAATGCAGTTAATGATTGAGATGGATTTCCCTTCAGTGGTTCGTCATTTTCATCTCTCATCACTCTCAGCTGTGTTGTTCTGACATCTCCCCAAAACTTTTGCCCGCTATTATAAGGCATCTGTCCATCTCAAGAATTTATGAGTTCTCTGACAGGTATAGGGCAAATAAATTCCATGGCATTCACATTGGGATCACGGCTCCTCATTGGTTTGGTGCAGCCATGGATCAGAACGTGCCAAGCTTTCCCACTCCATGCAGGCCCATCTAGCTCAATTGACAAAAATGCTAGACGGGTGAAAACACAACACCATCTGCTTAACGATTTCCTATGTGACCTCGCGAGACGCCCCAAAGCCACAATAACTCGCAATGGCAAGTGCCACTGTTAATGATGCCGGGGTGGGAGTTAACTATTATTAATTCAACTCCTGCTACCAGAGAGTCCATTAAAAAGTCAAGGCTGGGCAAATCGTTTCAAAGAAGAGACCTGGAAATTAAATGGAAACAGAAACAAGTCTACATTCCCAGGAGTTTGTTCCATTGATTTTAGTTAGCCTAGTTGTTCTCCAACAGCTGCAGAGGAGGCGGACCAAGGTGATAAAGGGCCTGCAAACCAAGCCTTGTGGGGAATGGTTGAGGGAGTTGGGAATGTTCAGCCTGGAGAAGAGAAGACGGAGAGGTGGTATGATAGGTAAAGGTAAAGGGACCCCTAACCATTAGGTCCAGTCGTGACTGACTCTGGGGTTGCGGCGCTCATCTCGCTTTACTGGCCGAGGGAGCTTCCGGGTCATGTAGCCAGTATGACTAAGCCACTTCTGGCGAACCAGAGCAGTGCATGGAAATGCCGTTTACCTTCCTGCCTGGAGCGGTACCTACTTATCTACTTGCACTTTGACGTGCTTTCGAATTGCTAGGTTGGCAGGAGCAGGGACTGAGCAATGGGAGCTCACCCCGTCGCAGGGATTTGAACCACCGACCTTCTGATCGGCAAGTCCTAGGCTCTGTGGTTTAACCTGCAGCGCCACCCGCATCCCTCCAGGTGGTTTGATAGCTGTCTTCAAATATCTGAAGGGCTGTCACATGGAAGACAAAGTGAGCTTATTTTCTGCTGCTCCAAAGGGTGGGATCTGAACCGATGGATTCAAATTACAAGAAAGGAGATTCCATCTAAACATTAGGAAGAACTTTCTGGTGGTAAGAGCGGTTTGACAGTGGAATGACTTCCTCAGAAGAAGTTGGGTGGCCAGCAGCCAGGGATACTTTAGCAATGGTCCCTGCATAGCAGGGGGTTGGACTGCATGATCCTTGGAATCCCTTCCAACTCCACAATTCTATGATTCTATAAGAACATAATAGCAGCCTGCTGGATCAGGCCAATGGCCCATCTAGTCCCAGCATCCTTTTCTCACAGTAACCAGCCAGATGTCTGTAAGAAACCAGCAAGCAGGATATGAGTTCAAGAGCCCTCTCACCTCCAGGAGAGGGGAGTAACTGATTTTCAGAAGAAGACTGTTATCAGAGAGCATAGCCATCATGACTAGTAGCCATTGATGGCCATCTCCTCCATGAATTTTTTAAATCATTATTCAAAGCAATCTAAGTAGTCATCACTATTGTCTGCTGTTGGAGCAAGTTCCAAAGTTTAGCTACCATATGTGCTGCATGAAAATGTATTTTCTTTTATCTGTCCTAAACTTTCCAACATTCAGCAATTCATTCATCCTGAAGGTATAAGCAATTTCAGGGGCGAGGAAATGTTGGCCCTCCGGGTGTATTTGGATTCCAGCTGCCTTCAGCCCCTGCTAGCATGGTCCAATGGTCAGAAATTATGTGAGTTGTAGTCCAGTAGCATCTGGGGGGACAAAGGAGGATCACCAATTCCTTAGCTCAGGGCAGTCCAACCTCTCAGACCAAGTTGGCTGCAAGAGTACTTCAGCCTGGAATTCCACACACTGCTTTGTCATTCAGGGTGTGTGTGTGTGTGTGTGTGTGTGTGTGTGTGTGATGAGCCCAAAATTTGGCACATACACACACCCCACCCCAGCCCTCATGCTGCCTTCCGAAATCTGGATAAGCAAGGTGCCTGGCTTTGGGAAGAAGGTGCAAGGCTCTGGCAGAGTCCTAGATCCCTCCTACCTACCGTATTTTTCGCTCTATAACACGCACCTGACCATAACACGCACATCGTTTTTAGAGGAGGAAAACAAGGGAAAAAACATTCTGAATGAAACAGTGGATGTATCATTTTTGTGCTTCATGCTGTGGCCATGGACATGTGATCTGATGGAGAATTTGGGGTGACCCAATGCAAAAATCCTGAGAATCCCTGTGGATCCATGCTTTGTAACCACGTTTTTGCACCATTGCAGCCCCAGGCAACAGTGGGTGCGTGATTTTTGGGGGGCAGGCTGTAGCCATGGACATGCTATGTGCTCTGATTGTGAATTTGGGCTGACCCAATGCAAAGATCCTGAGGATCCATGTGGATCCATGTTTTGTAACCACGTTTTTGCACCATTGCAGCCCCAGGCAACAGTGGGTGCGTGATTTTGGGGGGGCAGGCTGTAGCCATGGACATGCTATGTGCTCTGATGGTGAATTTGGGCTGACCCAATGCAAAGATCCTGAGGATCCATGTGGATCCATGTTTTGTAACCACATTTTTGCACCATTGCAGCCCCAGGCAACAGTGGGTGCGTGATTTTTGGGGGGCAGGCTGTATCCATGGACATGCTATGTGATCTGATGGTGAATTTGGGCTGACCCAATGCAAAGATCCTGAGGATCCATGTGGATCCATGCTTTTTAACCACATTTTAAGTGGGGAGGGAAGGAAAAACACAGAAGGGACAAGGAGCAGGAGAGGGGTGTGCAGAGAAGCAGCTGGCTAAGAATGCAGGAGAGGGGTAGGGAGGAAAGGAAGGCAAAAGTTTTCCCTCACCTACCCACCCAAGCCAGCCAGCTCACACTCTCTCTCTCTCCCTCCCTCCTGCATGTTTTCAGCTTTCCCCTCTGCTTGCCTGGAGGGGAGGGGCTTTCCCTGCTCTTTGTTCCATTTGAGCAAACGCAGCAAGGAAACAGAGGTGGGTGGGCAGTAAGACCCTGAGGCAGAATGCCGGAAAGCAGCCGCTTCCTCTTTTCAGGTTTCCCTTCTAGGAGACGCGCAATTTGATTTTTGCCTGCTTTTTTTTGCCTCCGCTCGCACCAATTGGCTCCAGGGACCACACATTCGCTCAATAACACGCACAGACATTTCTCCTTCCTTTTTAGGAGAAAAAATCTGTGTGTTATAGAAGGAAAAATACGGTACTCCCCAAAGCTGAGAAAGTACCAGCTAGTGTTTTGGGAAGGAGGCAGAAAGACTCTAGAACACTGTCAGAGCCTTCATGTCTCCCTCCCAAATTTCAGCACCATGCTTGCTTGCCTTACAAGGTCTGGGGTGCTGAGCTTTACCCCACGTGCTAAATTTCTAGAAGGCAAATGAAGGAATATATTTCACATTAAAGCTTTCCTCCTAAACACGTTTCCTCTTATATGTTTTGTGTTTCAAAAAGGAGGGGGCGATAACTCTGCAAAATATTTCCTCTAACGCCACTAAAGAAATAGAGAATTGTGGCAAATTGCAGATGTTCCAATTCTGGAATTAATGTTAAAAATTCTCCCAAGTTAAGCTGAAAGTGAGGGACGCAGGATGGGTGTGTCTGTGGGGGTTAAATGGGGAATATCCGCTCACCCTGACCCTCCACTCAGGATTCTGCAACACTTTCAGTGACCTGATCCTCCTGGAAAAGCATCCAGATATATTCAATAAAACATCAGGGCTCACAGGCCTAATTTACAACTCTCAGTCTAGCAGAGTCAGTGTTTGCACTGCCTTTGCTTGCTTTGCAATCAATAACATTTTGGGGCATTAGCCTTAAGGAATGTTGCTAATTGCCTCAAATTCTCTGCAGAGAAGGTTAAGCAAGATGGAGAAAGTACAGACTCAATTAAATGACATCAGAATATTGGATTTTTTTAAAAAAAATAATTCACTCCATTATTCATCGGCAGTTACGCTACTTTAGAAGCTTCTGCAAATATACGAAATAAAAGGAAGAGCAAGAGGCCATGCAGGAGCCAAGTGAAAGACAAGTTATTGAGATGAGAAGATAGAAGTCCAGAAGAGCCAAATTAGGACTGGCAGGAGTCCTAATTCAGTCTGCAAATCTGCTTTCCCTAAAATGCACACCCTGCAGTCAAAGATGCAGCTGCAAAGGAACTATCAGGAGTCTTAAAGCATGCTCCCAATTATTCCTTGTCAGGCAAGGATTGCTGTCAGAGCTGATCAACCGATGGGCACTGACAGCAAGCTCTGCTGAGACAAAGAACTCTGCAGCTGATCCCTGCCCAAAGTTGGGTTTGCCGGAAGTGCACGTAGTGTTTGGATTTGGATTTGATATCCTGCTTTATCACTACCCGAAGGAGTCTCAAAGCGGCTCACAATCTCCTTTCCCTTCCTCCCCCACAACAAACACTCTGTGAGGTGAGTGAGGCTGAGAGACTTCAGAGAAGTGTGACCAGCCCAAGGTCACCCACCAGCTGCAGGTGGAAGAGCCGGGAATCGAACCCAGTTCACCAGATTACGAGTCCACCGCTCTTAACCACTACACCACACTCCTACGTGGTATAGGGCTTGCTGTAAGCTGATATTGTGGCTTGTCTCAGGTGCTGCACAAGTGTTAAAATTGACTGGGGGGAGGAGCTCACCAGATCACACCAGACTTCAAAATGACACCAGGTGATTTACAGGTGAGCAGCAGGGGAGTGGAAGGAGCTGTGGGAGATCAGGAGGAGGTGAAGGAGCTCTAGGGTTGTCTGGGTACAAGGCGTTATGGGGAGTAGCAGGAGCTGGGGGTGAGCTGTAAAGGGTAAGGAATA